>NC_141148.1:123421466-123746915 GCF_053477565.2 Lygodium microphyllum | reverse complement strand
CGTCTGTTAATAAGGGCAGACGGACTGATAGTGCAAAGACAGTGCACCAAGGGAGGTGGCTTCAAATTACTTGCTGGAAAGGTACTGCTGATGAGTCAGCTATCCTGAACTATGTGGTGTTACCACCTTTTCCATAGTCAGCTTCCCGCCCAAGGATGTTTCCACAATTTCTTGGAACGAGGCCTGTTATGACAGGGAATTTCTTCCTTTTCTCCCATAATAGTTTGTTTGTTGTGTTTTTTTTTCATTCTTCTTTTTTTTTTTTCTTTTCCCCCTTTTTTTCGTGAAGAAAGAGAATGGTAGAAATACCATGTGTCAGGACCAACCTCGCCACTGTTGTTGGATCAGACGAGAAGAGAACAAGGTCGCATTGAGAGGTATTTGTGAGGGGCTATCAGAACGAGTCCATCTCATGAGGAGAATCATAAGGGCTATCAGAAGCACGACGAGAAGGACAGTGGGATGGCCAAAAGGGGGAGGGTAGGTCGATTGTGATTGTCAAGATCCCTAGGGAGGAAAGTACTTCTTCATCAAACGATAGCCATTTATCAGGAAAGGATCATCAAAGGCATCAATGGTCTGCACCTGAATAGAGCCATTAGGATTGACAGCAAGTACCTTGTATGTGCCCATCCATTGTTGTTCATAGGCCAGGATAAGATCATCTTCTTTGAACTCCTTGTGCTTGAGGAAACTATCATGATAGGCCTTGTGCCACGCTTGAGTGGTTTCCATACACTGTAGGGCCATCCGTTGTATCTCATCCAAGCATTCTAAGTGCAGGATGCGGCATTGCAATGATCATCATCTCCCAAGCGTTCTTTAACTGCCACTCATAAATAGGGCAATTCCAGTTCAACAAGGAAGACGGCTTCTGTACCATACACTAGCTGGAAAGAGGTTTGTCCTGTAGCTGCCTTATGGGAGGTTCTGTATGCCCAAAGGGCCTCTGTAAGTCGATCGTCCCAGTCGCGACGATGTGCGGCAATCGTTCTTGTCAGGATCGAGCAAAGGATGCGATTGGTGACTTCAACTTGGCCATTGGCTCTGGGGTAGTAAAGAGTGGACTTGCGATGGTGAATCTTATACAGCTCTGTCAGCTCCTCCATGATTTTGTTAAGGAAATGAGTATCTCTGTCACTTACCAACTTGAGGGGACTACCAAAACGGGTGATACTATTCTCGTACATAAAGAGGGCTACGTTGTTACCATCATCTCACTTCAGGGCTTTAGCTTCACACCAGTTTGTGATATAATCCATACATACTCTGGTGGGTGGATCAATGAGACCCACAAAATCAATCCCCCACTTCTCGAACGGCTTTAGGGGAAGAATGGGTTGTAGTGGCATGGGACTTGTTTTGGTGGGCTTTCCCATTCGCTGACAAGCATCACATCTCTTGCAATAGTCATATGCATTCTTGTGGAGGGTGGGCCACTAGTATCCCGCTAACAGAGATTTCTTGGTTGTTGCTTCTCCTGCGAAGTGTCCACCACATGGTTCATCATGGCATGCTTTCAATATTATGCTGATTTCATCCCCTGCAACACATCTTCGTAGTACTTCATCTTTGCCTCTCTTGTACAGTGCACCGCCTAGCAAGGTGTAGGGGGCTGATTCTAATAGAAACTTCTTCTTCCCACGGCTTGAGATGCTAGGAGGACACTGTTCAGTTGCGAGGAGATTGGCTATATCTGCATACCAGGGAGTAACTGTTTCAACTAGAAACAAGGAAGCATCAGGAAGGTCTGGATCATCCTGTTTCTCGTCTGCAGTTTGAGGGATCCGTGATAGATGATCGGCTAGGACATGGGAACGGCCAGGCTTAGTGACCACTTCAAAATCAAACTCTTGGAATAGGAGAAACCATCTCATCAAGCGTCCTTTATGTTGAGATGACAAGCTCAACACATCCGGATATTAATGATGGACCGCCTGGTTAGATGGGTCCACACATCTACACTTAGCACGTCAATGGTAATTATGACTCTCATATGGCCACTGACTCATTACTTATTATATTCAAGTTGTTACACCTATTTACAACTGGCATAGTTATAGCGCTAGTCGATTAGTGTAGTCGGTTATGCATTGTTTGACTTAGTAGACCACTTTCCTTTATGTTGTATCTTATCTATACTTTGTGTACATTGTAAAGTGTGTGGAAAAAGAAGAAGAAACTAGCAAGAAAACGTTTTGGTCTCCATCTCTCTTCTTGTCTCTTGAGTGAGCTTCTCCTTATGCATTCTGTGTGTGTTCGGTGCAACATCTTGAGCAAGTCCCCCCACCACGCGATTCTTAACATGGTATTAGAGCTGCGCCACTGAGAGAGATTGATTTCGAAGGTTGAAGTGAAGGAGAAGAAGCAAGGTTAGAGCAAGCAAGACATGGGTAAGAAGCTCTTCCATTCTTCCACTCTTTCTCTTGGATAGTGCTTGTGGAGGTACCAAAAGCAGGGCAGAGCAAAAATCTCAGATTGCAGTGAGATTTGGTGTCTGTGAAGAGCGCTGTGTATTTCAAGCCCCATTTTAGAGCCGCAAGATTGCGGACAACAGTTCGAGATACCCTGCAATTTTAGCTGTGTCTTCCATATACAGGTGCACAGGTTACAGATTTCAGATCTGTAAGTTCAAATGTGTTTACCAATGAATAAACACAAGGTTTATCTGCAATATGGTTGCAGATTGCATGTATTATTGAGCAGACAGTGAAAAAGGTTGTCTAGTGTATTGCTGTGCACTATAGGTTGAGGGTTGTAGAAGATTTGCTTGCTGTTTGGTATTAGTTTTATGATAATGGCATAGAACAGTGGAAACCCCATCATTGAGAAGCTCGACAAGAACAACTACCCTTCATGGAAGTTCCGTGTCATGAACTTCCTTATTGGAAAAGCCCTCTACGAGTTTGTGTCAGGTGAAGAAAGGGAGCCGGCGATAAGTGATCCTCCAACTGTAGAAGAGACAAAGGCACGGAAGGAATGGAATGAAAGAGACAAAAAGGTCATGTATTGGCTGTCTATAGTAATTGACAATAATATGGTGGGACATATCAGAAATGCAGAGAATTCATATGCAGCTTGGACCATACTTGAAAGTATGTTTTCTGTAAATACAAAGGCATGAAAGATTCAAATCAAGAAAGAGTTGAATACATTGAAGAAAGGGAAGATGTCTATCAATGAGTATGCATTGATGAAGGTAAGGAGCATTGCAGATGCCTTGGCAGTGATTGATGCAATGCCTGATGATGATGATTTGGTGTCGTCTACCTTGGATGGACTTAACAGTGAAAAGGCTTGGAAGTCTTTTGTAACTTTTGTATATGTCAGAAAGCCATTTTCAAATTTCGATGAGTTGGTCTCACTTATGATCACTAAAGAGATCAACATGTAGAGTGAGACATCTGAAAGAAGTGGTGAACAGGTCCAAGCTTTCTACTTCAGTTCAGGAAGGGGACATGGTAGGTTCTCTTCAAGAGGCCGTGGTATAGGACGTGATAGTGGCAACCAGAAAAACAGATTGAATCATCAATTTGGCGATATGCAGGTTTCAGGAGGTCTGGTAACTTTAGAGGCAGGGGGAGCTTTAGAGGAAGAGGTAGATGGCAGAATAGAGGTTCTAACAACTCTAGTATTGTGTGTCACTACTGTGGCAAAATAGGTCATATTGCAGCCCAATGTTATGCTAAGAAAGATGATATTTGTAGTGGTAAGTTGCAGCAAGGAAACTATGCATTGTCTTCACGACAGAATGAAGACAAAAATGAACGTCTGTTTGTTATGCAGCATATGATGAATGCTGTTACAGGAAAGTGAACACATGATGATGTTTGGTATTTTGATTCAAGTGTATCCAATCATATGACTAGCCATGCAGAATGGTTTGGAGAGATGCAGGATTTGCAAAATGCAGGTTATGTGCAGACGGGTGATGATTCATGCCACCCAATTTCACACATTGGAAAAGTTCCCTTGTCCTTGCATGATGGTAAGACAAAGAGTTTTTCTGATGTATTACATGTGCCATCTATTACAAAGAACTTGGTGTTAGTCGGTCAGATAGTAGAGCAAGGGCTGTAAGTCAGATTTAATTTAAAGGGCTACTTTGTAGAAGACTTCAATGACAAGTGCAGGTTGGTTGCAAATGGAAGTAGAGTTGGATGTATGTTTACTCTGGATGCTGGAATTTCTACTATGAATGCTACTATGTATGCTAAAGGAAAAGGTGTTGTTGCAGATATTGAAATTTGACACAAATGCATTGGACATGCAAATGTACAAAGGCTGAAATTAATGCAGTCCAAAGGGTTGTTTGCCTACATTTAGAGTTGCAGAATTTCATAAGGTATGCGAAGCATGTTAGTTTGGTAAGCAGGCAAGACAACCTTTTCACATGACAGAGATGTAAGCAAAAATATCATTGATATCTAGAAAGCTGTGGGTATATTTTATGAAGGAAAAGAGTGAAGTGTTTGAGCACTTTAGAACTTTCAAGGCTGCAGTTGAAAGAGAAACAGGCTTGAAAGTAAAGTGCTTGAGGTCAAATGGAAAGGGAGAGTACCTTTCAAATGAGTTCAGTGATTTTCTGAGGTCTCATGGGATAAAGAGACAATTCACATGCAGGTATATCCCACAGCAAAATGGGTTTGTAGAAAGAAAAAACAGGCATATTGCAGAAGTTACACGCGCCTTGATGGGTGAAAAGAATATGCTTAAGTATTTTTGGTCTAAGGCTATTCATACTACTGTTTATATTATGAACAGAACTACCACAGCTGTAGTTCATGGTATGACTCTTGAAGAATGCTTTACTGGCAAGAAGCCTGATGTATCGCACTTGAAGGTATTTGGCTATGTTGCATATGTTTATGTGCTAGATGAGCTACGAAAGAAGCTTGATCCAAAGGCAAAAAAATGTGTCTTTATTGGATACTCTTTAGATAGAAAGGGTATCGCTGTTATAACCCTGTCACATGTAAGTTCAAAGTGAGCAGGGATGCCATCTTTGATGAAATGAGTAGTTGGTATGTATCTAGTGGTGATGCATTGGATGATGATGATGATCATGACACTCATGTGCAGGCTGAAAAGCAAGAATCACAGACTCTTAGTGGACCAGAGACATCATTTGGTAGTCCTTGGTCTAGGAGAATAAGGAGTAGCTCTACATCTTCAGGTGCATCTAGTAGCAGTACTACATGTAAAGACAAAGGAAAGAATAAAGTGTCAGATGGCATTGATACAGTTCTTGATGGAGACTCCAGTGGCTTAGAGAGCTTGGATGATGAGCTTGGCATTGATGCAGTTCTTGATGGAGACTCTAGTGGCTCAGAGAGCTTGGATGATGAGCTTGGCATTCCTTCTATCAGGACACCAGGTGTAGAGAGAGCTCATAATAATGTAAAGGCTCTCTTGAGTGATCTCGTGGTACGCATATGAGAGTAGAGTTTTGAGCTCGAGATGTGCCTAAAATTTTCCAAAAAATCCAGAATTTAGGGGAAAAATATTCAACGTTGAAGGCGGCGGCTCCAACTAGGACGATTTTAAGCACCAAGTGAAATACGACTCTTAAAAGGCACCCGAGCGACACTTGTTGATTTTTGATAATTTTTTAGACTGCCATGTGGGTTGTCAGGAGTTGCCAGCCAATGCTAGATGTCAAGCCGAATGTGCAGAAATTTACAGCACTCGATTTGGACACCGGACGGGGAAATGACCAACAAATGGGCAAGATTTGAAAAGGTGGACAAAACTTGGGCAAATGGTCATGAACTTTGGGGGGGGTTGGAGCATTCTATGTTACATGCAAATCGTGGACATTTTGAAGATGAAGAAAACGTGAGAGAGGGCACCTGTTTCACGCCAATTTTTGTGCCAAGATGTTGATGCATCCATCATGCTGGCTGCACACAACCCTTGTCAAATCCACCTAGCTAAATGCGATTCAAATAAATTGGCTAGTTGAAATTTACTTAAAGTAATTCATGTTACGAAGTTGGTCGTTTGTATTTTCAATGGAATGAACGAAAAGAACATAAGGTGTCTATGCATTTTAGTTGCTTTTGGTGCATTGCAAAGTGACAAGTCTAGAACAACTACTGACTATCATTACAAAGTCAAAATTATTGTAGTACACCTTTGATTATGCATGGAAAGATTAAATTGCATACAAATCTTCTTCGTAATGATTCATTAAAAAAAGTCGTTATTAACCATAGGAAATTGCAAGGCATGGAAAAGATTCTAAGGGCTACATGAAGTAGGTTAACTCTAGCTTCAATTGGCATAAATCTCATTTAACGATGTAGTAGTTAGGAAAGGTTGCATAATGCACATTCATCGTAAGAAGAATTTCATTTTTCAAGAGATGTAGTTAAGGAAATGCTGCATGGTTAATTTAAGCGTAAAATCCTAAAAGCTTAGTGGCATGAATCGTGAATGCATGTCCTAGTAGGATCAATGGAAGTTATGCCGAAATTTAACATGCGCTTTGGTCTTAACAAGAAAAGTTAGGGTTTGTGAATCTAATCATACGTAGAGGCAATGAATCGTGTGCTTACGAGAATCGTATCGTAATGCAACTAGTTTTTCCCCTTTTTGATCAAGACAACATCTTTAGGAATGGCACGTCCTTGTCGTAAGATAGGTAAACTAGATTACCCAAAACACCTAAACCGCAAAGGATTCGCATAGGATGGTTAAATGGATACAATATACTCCAAGTGCTAACTAGGGTTTTGCACGTTAAGGACTTGACCTAGTCGCACTTGTTGCCAAGTCAAAACCCTCATACCCAAAGGTCTTGCCGACATTCACGGAATGTAGGGACAATTGGACGCGCTTGCAAGAAACGATCTAGGGTTTCTACCCTAACAAATGTTGAAACGCGGACTGAGATGGAACCCCTAGGACTGAATGTTGTCGGCCTAGTGAAATTGGGAATGGGTTGGATATGAAGACACCCTATACCCTACTTCTTATCCACTCATGATTCTGTGACCAGAAGACGTCGTTCGATGGGTGAAATAATCCCATGGAATAGATGCAACACTTGTGCAACAAGTTGCAACATCACATGATCTTGTGGTTTGATCACAAGAGAATGGACAATTCCTTAGAATGAGATTGGCAGATTCTTGTGCAAGTTTAACTTGCAAGAGGATGAGTAGTCATCCTGCTATATCACCTTCCTTAGGAAAAGTTTCCAAGATAAGGGAATTAGGTATTAGCTCGGAAGCAAAGGATCAATCAATAATTTGGAGAGACATAGTCGCCATGATTTACTGTTAATAAAACCTAAGGTATTTTTTGAGTTGAGTTAATAGGGTACGGCCTTAACCCAAGGACAAAAGGAAGAATAGATGAACCCTTGGGGATCTTGCCAAGTCGCAATTGATCCCAGATCGAATGTTGGATGCATTCAGAGAGAAGGATTCACTCCTTAGCAGTTGGCCAAATAACGAGACCACTGGAAATGATTGTGCTTGTAACAGTTTAAAGAGCACTGTTTGCTTTGTTTGCTCAAAGAACTAAAGGATGAAAAGATATCTTATACTTCAGGTTGAAGGCCTAAAGGGAGAGGCAGCCTCAGTTACCCTCGACTGTGTGCTTGACCCTAACCAAGGGGGTTGTTAGCCTCGTCGAGAAGGTGGACCGAACCCGCCACATGAGATCTCTCCGTTGTGCGCTACTTGGAGCAGGAGGATGCTTGGGTGAAAGGGGGGACTCTGCTCGTAAATCCCTCGCCTTCCGGACCCTACACAAGAGGCCAACGTGACAAGAGATTGGATCTCGAGGCCCGCATACCAGTCTATGTGTGGAATCTTGGATTAGTAATCCTTGTGGATTAGCCTTCGGATGGATTATGGATAAGCCTGCGGGATGGACTTTATGAATGTATTTCAAAGATAAATATGATAATCTGTTGAAAAGGAACTTGTTTGACACTGCTTTTCTATGTCGAGTGCTAAGATTACGTGAAGGAACTAGTGTCTAACAGGCTAATTAAGGAAGTTGCTTGATGCATGTCCAACTAAATGTGGTAGGTAATTAGACAATAAAGCAACCTTGAGGAAAGTGTGGTGGATGTGGCCATGGGTCCGTCGTACAGATGGGTGGTCCCGGTTGGCCAGAAAATTTTCTCAATCATAATGGATAGCAAGGAGATCTTCTCAAAAGAAATGAATAGCAAGGGCATTGACCTAGAGTGTAGGTTATAATGATCCCGGTTTATGCTGTTTTAGGGGAATGGAATGGGACTATGCCTTATGGTAGAGAGGTTGAGCCTTGCATCCCTCTCGTTTCCCATTCTCCTTGAACCAAGTGCAGCGTGAATCCGCTTCGGCCCTGGCGTTTCTGCGTAAAGTAGTTCGCTCGGGGTTCGACGCTAGTTGCCATTTAGGAAATGACCATTAGGGAAACCCTGATTCAGGTCGGTCCTAGGTGGGAACGGCCAGAATATTTCCGCTACATGGTAGACGTGGAAAGTCCTGGATCAAAAAATCCGTAACATTCCATGGGAGTGCCGAGCGGAGCTTTCTAAACCTCCTTTCCGATGGACTGCTAAGACGTGTCGTGAAGGGAACAAGTGGACACGTTATAGTTGGTATCAGAGCGAACCAACAAAGAATTTGTTTTTTAGGAAATCTTAATAAGAAGAAGTAAAGCAAATGTTGCTATTCAAAACATTTCCTTACTTTCGATGTTGTCTTGCAGAATTATGAAGCATGGAACACGTTCTTAGTGTTGCGAGTCATGTTTATGACCGCGATGCACTCCTCAGATTATCGATAAAGGATTGATATGATGAACATCCTAGACCGTATTTACAATCCATCGCCTTTGTATGTGGAACGGAGATGGACGGGTGACTTAGGAATCTACTACATAGCTGCCCACCGGTTTGCATACCTTCAAACCAACCTAAAGAGGATCAAGTGCTTGGAGGACCTGAAGATCGTGAAGCTGTTCATTTTTATGGAGGCTCACGTAAACTCAACTTTACATATCGAAGGTCGGAGGGTTGAGCCGAACTCATATGTATACGAGGAAGTGACCCGCATAATCCCCGCCGATAGGATCAAGGTGCTGGATGCTATGACAAGAATGGGTACCAAAGGAAAGGATACCCTAATCTTCTGATGACTTACCAATTCCTGAAGATCCATGACCCAAAACCATACTATTATCTAGTTCCCGTGGCTAAATGTAACATGACATTATTCTCCCCGAACTAATGTAATAGTTTCTCTATCATCACAGGAATTATTGTACTCCGAAAGGGTTATGCCCATATAAATAAAATAAGACTTATTTTTATCAATGTTTGTCTTGTCTATGAGAATTGATAAAAAGTTAAGTGGCTAGATTTCTTGGTTGATAACTGAATTGGGTATGAAATATAAATCATAACGATTAGCAAGTTACAACGTTAAGAATCTCTATCTAGGCACAATCCTAGGTACAGATTCCCAATTCGCCCCCTACATCAAGTACGGCCGTGATCTAGGAGAAGAAGTTTCTTCTCAAGCAGATCAAGCCGCCAGAATTTGACGGGAAAGGTAAGACTATCCAAGCTGTTGTTGAGATTTGGATAGAGTCCATGGAAGATTACTTTGAAGTAGTCGGTACTGCACTCGCCAACTAGGCTATGCTCTCCAAGCTGAAGCTCACCGGCGAAGCCAAGCTTTGGTGGAAACAATGGTGTAGAGATCAAGGGATTTCGGAAGGATCCGTTACCTGGGAAAAGCTGAAGAAAGTTGTGCAAGGAAGATACTTACCACCTACGTATCGCACGCAAAAAATGAATGAGTTCTAGGAGCTAAAACAGCTGGGTCTCACTCTTGACGCATACTACTCAAAATGTGTCTCTGGTGCGCAGATCGGTCGCAGAATGCTCACGTAGTGAATCCCAGAAGGTCCCCAAGAACAATGAACTCTACCTTTTTGCACAAAAAACCATGTAAAAGCATGCACGACAAGAGGCAAGAGATAAATTGGGTTCAATCTCCCCCATGCCTTGTGTGAGCACTTCACAAAGCATGTATTTAATGTATATTTCCAATCTTCATGCTCAATAATAGCCCAATTACAAAAATATGACAAGCTTTTAGCTTTTGAGTTTGCTTTCTACAAAAATAGGAAAGTAAAGCTAATGGACGGTGCCCATAGAGTCTGGCACGCCCAATCTCAATGTCCAAATAGAAATAACATATCCGGGCACATAGGCGCATACAAAATAATAATCAATAATCAATGTCTCAATAGACATAACAAAATATAGGCGTGGCGCCTATCAAAATATAGTCCAAAGGTCGAATACTCGCTAGACTCCAATGCTTTCCTCCGCCATTGCTGCTATCTCTACACATCAACTGAAGCATTCACAATCGTTAGTAAAATAATACAATTAAACCGACAAAAGTGAATACCTAGCAGTCTTCAGCTACATAAATAAATCAACTAGTTAGAAATAAATCCTAACCTTAATTTATTACGAGTGCGCACTCTAAACTCATAAACGTTTATTAATTTAATATGCATTTTGCGGAATCACCCGCTATGGAATCACCCATGTACACACTAAATTAATGAAACGCCCGAAAAGGACAGGCGTCCCCATCAACTTCTCGCACAAAGAATCCTCTTTGTGTATGAGCCCCGATCATCTAAGTTTACGGAATCCACCGTAAAACCTCACGGAATCCACCATGGCACGGAATCCACCGTGGAATATGCCTCCTGGCATCATACCCCCGGGGTGGGATAGCAATTGACCTCAATTGCTATTAGCTCAATGTGGAGCTAACAGAGTGGGGAAAGCATTTAAGTCTCTAGCGTGCATCCATTGTGCTTCCTCTACAGGATGGTTCTTGAATTTTACTAGATATCTAGAATACCTTCGGCCAGTTCTAGTGGTCATGTAATCAGTGTCTATGATGGCTTCTGGTTCAAGTATTTCAGTCTCTTCTTCTAGTAAAGGTGGATTTTCATAAACAGGGTGGATAGGTAATTGGCCTCTAAATGGTCTCAATAAACTAATATGAAATGTATTATGAATTTTCCAATGAGATGGCAATTCTAACTTGAATGCATTGTCATTAATCTTATGAATGATTCTAAATGGTCCATAGAATCTAGGAGCTAATTTGACAACTGGATGTCTATCTACACTTTGCATTCTACGTTTTTCTATTTTAAGCCAAACATAATCATCAACTTTGAAATTCATAGCTTGTCTTTTCTTGTTGGCTTGTTTGGTATATGATTGTTGGGCTTTAGCAATCATATCCTTACCCTCATCAAAAATACTGTTATGCGTAGTAGCAATATCATCAGCACTCTGAATTCTATTAGACAAAGATGCAACAGGTGTAGACAATCTATATCCATAAATAACTTCAAAAGGTGCTTTCTTTGTAGATGTGTGCGGTGTATTGTTATATGCAAACTGTAATAAATGCAAATGAGTATCCCATGTCTGAGGTTTAGAGATAGTGTATGCACGTAAAAGATCTAAAATGGTACTATTGGTGGCTTCTGTTTGTCCATTTGTTTCTGGATGAAATACAGATGAGAAATCAATCTTTGTGCCTAGATTTGCAAACAGTGTGATCCAAAAATTATTACAAAATCTAGAATCACGATCTGAAATAATCACTTTTGGCAATCCATGGTTAGTAAAAACAGTTTTCAAAAATAACTGTGCTGCTTATGATGCTGTTAAAGTTTTCTTACATGCAATGAAATATGCTTGCTTACTAAATCTATCTACAATTGTCCAAATCATGTCATGGTTAGATTTAGTATTTGGTAATCCAGTAATGAAATCCATAGATATATGTTCCCAAGGTTTAGATGGAATAGACAAAGGCATTAGTAATCCATACTGTTTACCATGATGTCTCTTTATTCTTTGACAAATCAAACATTCAGAAACGAAATTAGATACATCTGCATCCATATGCGACCAATAAAAATCTTCAGTTAACATGCATAATGTAGATATGATACCTCTATGACCTTGATATGGGGGACAATGAATTTCATTCAAAACAAAAGATCGAAATGGAATAGTAACACACAGTCTCTTTTCAAAAAACATAAATCCATCATTATATGACAATGAATCAACAGGAATGAAATTATTTTGAACTAATTTTTGCCAATCAGAATGAAAAGTAATATCCTGGTGATATGTATCTTTCATAGCAATCAAAGAATCAAAAGATATGATAGAAATATTATGAATTGTAGGTCTTCTACTCAATGCATCAGCAACTACATTTTCTTTTCTAGGTTGGTATTGAATGATAGGATGAAAACTTTGAATGAAGGAAGCCCATTTGATATGACGGTCAGAAATTTGGGGTTGGCTAAGTAGATGTCTAATGCTTTGCTGGTCAGTCTTTATCATGAATTCTGAACCCATTAAATAGTGCTTCCACTGTTTTAATGCTTGTACAACTGCTAATAGTTCCTTGTCATAAGTGGAATATTTGAGCTCAGAGGGTTTCAGCTTAGAACTAGAATATGCTATTGGATGGTTGTCTTGCATTAGTACGGTTCCTATTCCTGATCCGCTAGCATCGGTCACAACTAGAAAGAATGGTCTGTTAAAGTCAGGCAATTGTAGAACAGGGGCATTGGTTAATGCACGTTTCAGTAAATCAAAGGATTTTTGCTAATTTTCAGTCCATTGATAAACAATTCCTTTCTTAAGAAGTTTGGTTAATGGTAAAGCAAGTAATGAAAAATTACGTACAAACTTCCTATAGAAACTAGCAAGACCAAGGAATGAGCGTAATTCATGTACATTTTTAGGAACAGGCCAATGCAATATTGCTTCAATTTTCTTAGGATCAACTTTAATTCCTTCTTTTGATACAATATGACCCAAATATTCTATTTCTGTCTTAAAGAATTCACTCTTGTCAGGATTTGCAAACAATTGATTTTCTTTCAGTAATTGAAAAACTAATGATAAATGCTCATAATTCTCTTTTTCACTTTGACTGAACACCAAAATATCATCAAAGAAAACAATCACACAA
This sequence comes from Lygodium microphyllum, assembly GCF_053477565.2. Lineage (NCBI taxonomy): Eukaryota > Viridiplantae > Streptophyta > Polypodiopsida > Schizaeales > Lygodiaceae > Lygodium > Lygodium microphyllum. Next base: position 123,733,863 of record NC_141148.1, on the reverse strand, counting down.
TATTGATATTTCAGAAAGATACGGTTCATCATTCTACTGAAAGTAGTAGGTGCATTGGTCAATCCGAATGGCATGACTAAGAATTCGTAATGGCCAAACTGTGTCCTGAATGCAGTCTTAAATATGTCGGATCTATCTAACCTCACCTGATGATATCCAGACTTAAGGTCAATTTTACTAAATATAGAAGATCCTTGCAGTTTATCCATAAGGTCATCAACTCTAGGTATAGGATACCTATTCTTTATGGTGATCTTATTTAATGCTCGGTAATCAATACACATACGATAGGTATTATTATTTTTCTTGACTAAGAGTACAGGTGCACCGAATGGGGAACTGCTAGGTCGAATTAAGCCTCTATTTAGTAATTCTTCAACTTGACTCTGGATTTCTTTTTGCTCTATTTGATTGTGCCTATATGGTGCTTTGCAAGGTGGTTGTGTGCCAGGAATTAAATCAATCTTATGGTCTTCTGGACGTGAAGGAGGTAAACCTGGTGGTAGGTCTTCTGCAAAACAATCCTTAAAATATGCAAGAAATTCCTTATGCCTAGGATGCATATGATTTTCCTTTGCGTGCAATTCATTCACCCAAATGAGATATGATTTAGTATTCTTGCATAGTGCACGTTTTGCTTGAGTATGCGAAAGCAGTGGAAAAATATGAGATGCATGCATACCATATAATGTAATAGATTTTCCTTGAAAATTAATATTCATTGTGTGTGTGGAATAATCTATATTTGGATTATGCTGGTGTCTCCATGGCATTCCTAAAATAATGTCGCTTGACTGTAATGGAACAACTAAGAAATTTCTTCTTTCAATGTATGCACCAATTTGAATTTCTAAATCTTGTACTTCTTGTGTGCCATTGTACCTAGTGCCTAAAAATGCAACTTTTATGCGGTAATGCGTAGGTACAGTATGCAATTTTAATTCCTTTACCAATTTTGCTGAAATAAAGTCATGGGTACTACCATCATCATGCAAAATAGTTCTTTCCTTTCCATGCACCATACATTTTATAGTCAACAATGAATGTGGAGTAGGCATACCTGGTAAAGTGTCGGAAGTAGTAGTAGGATCATCCTCATCTTCATTGAAATCTGGCATATCCTCATGTTCGTCTTTGTCCATGGCTCCAAGGTAGTTGATATGTGCTGGTGGTTTCTTTGAATGACAATTTGCTGCGAGATGCCCTGGCTGGTGACACTTGTAGCATACTATTGGCTTGGTTTTGGTTACATTATTTGCAATGGCTGGAAGTCTGGGTACATTTGGATTTGCTTGTGGAATAGGCTTTGGATTTGGATTGACAGTGGATGGTAATGCAGGTGGTTTAGGCCAATTCTTGCGGAAAGATGGTGATGAGAAACGACCTAGATTAAACCTTCTAAAATTGGAATTGAATTGTTTAGATCCTTAATTACCATTGGCTTGGAATTGCTGTGGTCATCTGTCTCTTCCGCGTAACTTATCTTCAGTGTCGTGAGCTAAGGAGATGGCATCTTCAAGGGTAGCAGGCTTGAACATGTTCACTTCAGCGTAGTAATGTCCAAGGAGTCCAGACATATACTTCCGCTTATGTGTCGTCTCTGGTACGTCTTCAAGCATGCATAGCTGTAGGAGTGCATTCCAAAAACGCTCTGTATACTGTGGAATAGGCTCACGATCCCGTTGTTGAAGTAAATCCCATTGCTTGATAGCCTTCTCATGAAATTGCGGTGGAAGGAAATTCTGCATGAACTTCTTCTTGAAATCTTCCCAAGTAGCAGGACATTCTATGCTCTTGCGGACTATAGTCCACCAAAGTGATGCTCTGTCTATCAAATGATTAGTAACACACTTGATTTTATCTTTTTCGGGATAAGTTTCCTCATGGAAATAGTCATCAAACTGGCTAATAAATGATAAAACAGTCTTTCCTTCTCGTATGCCATTGAAAGTGAGAAACTTGAAACTTCGTTTACTACCCGCCTCAAATCTATGTGCCCGACAGATCTACAGGACGCACTCATTCGAGCTGCGCCCATAATTCAAGAGGTGCAAGCTAGGCCAAGAAGTAACAAAACTTGGACTTATAATGACCAGAACAGAGGATCATATAGGCCCCAAGTGAAGAGAGTTCAAGGTCAAAACCGCGGACAAAGAAAGAAAGCAAGGACTAATAATGTCAACAACTTTGTCCCTACCCAAAGCAATGGCAGAAATCTCCGTTGTTTCCACTGCAACGAGCCCGGTCATTTCAAAAGGCAATGTCCCAAGCTTGGCGGAGGACATCGTCAAGCACCTTTCCAAGGAATTGGCCGTAGCCAGGGAGCCACCACCCGAGGAAGAGGAAGAACCGCCTATGTTGCCAACAGGGAAATGTGTGAAGAAGAAGATTTGACCATGGAAGCAGAGTTTGAAAGGGCAACAGTCCATGCCACTCTTCACAAGAATGGCCCAAATCGCCAGTTTTTGGTGATTCAGACACCATCGGACTATCAAGGTAAAGGTTGCAAAACCTTGATTGATTGTGGCAGTACACATTCCTTTATCTCACCAGCTTGTGCTAGAAGATTAGGAATAGCCACAGTAGATGCACCTACCTTGCTTGTGAAATTAGCAAATGGTCGTGAGGTCACTTGTACCAGGCAAACTGCTAAGGTGAAATTCTTTCTAGGAGGAAAGACAACTTCGGTCAAATTCAAGGTCATGAACCTAGGTATCCATGAGTGTTTACTCGGAATGGATTGGCTTAAAACTAAGGATGCCCACATTCATTGTGGAAAGGGCCAAGTTTCCTTTCGAAACTCTGAAGGGGAATTGGTCACAGCTCAAGGGGAGGCTGGAAAGCCGAAAATTCAATTGGCCAAAGCATCTCGGATTATAAAGGGAGTTAGAAAGGGACTACCTGTCTACTTGATTAAGCTCAATAAGTTAGATCAAAAGTGGGAGTCTAGTGAAGAACCTTCATGGCTAAAGGAGTATGCGGACGTATTTCCTGAAGAGCTGACATAACTCCCGCCTCAAAGAGAAGTGGATCATGAGATCAAGCTAGTGCCAGGAGTTGCACCAATTGCAAAGAGACCTTATAGGATGTCCATTCCAGAAGCAATTGAGTTGAAGAAGCAACTCAAGCAACTGCTAGATCAGGGCTACATCCATCCTAGCAGTTCACCATGGGGAGCTTAAGTGCTGTTCTAGAAAAAGAAAGATGGAACGCTTCGATTGTGTATTGATTACAGAGGGTTGAATCAATCAACGGTTAAGAACAAGTACCCTATTCCTAGAATAGATGAGCTTCTTGATCATCTTCAGGGTGCAAAGATCTTCTCCAAGATTGATCTCAGGTCTGGTTACTATCAGATAAGGATCAAGGAAGAAGATATCCCAAAGACGGCCTTCAACACAAGATATGGACACTTTGAGTTCCTAGTTATGTCATTTGGACTCACGAATATGCCTGCCACCTTCAATAGGTTAATGCAGGATATTTTTAAGCCATATCTTGATGACTTCCTACTCTTCTTCTTCAACGAAACCTCAGTCTATTCTAAACAGGAAGAAGATCATGAACCCCAACTTCTCATTGTCCTTGAGACAATGAGGGCACACAAGCTCTATGCTTAGATGAAGAAGTGTGCATTCTTCAAACGTCAGATTGAATATCTGGGACTCATCGTATCATCGGAAGGAATCTCAGTGGATCCGGCCAAAGTCAGAGATGTTCTAGAATGGCCAATACCAACAACTGTCAAAGAAATATGCAATTTTCTTGGATTGACAGGATGGTATAGGGTGTTCATCAAAAACTATGCTTTGATTGCAACACCTCTGACGGATTTACTGAGGAAGCAAACATCCATTGCATAGTCACTATCGAACAATCTAGCTTTGATAGATTAAAGCAAAGTTTGGTATCAGCACCTATATTGAAACTTCCGGACCTCAGTAAGGAGTTCGAAGTAGTAACTGATGCTAGCACGCTTGCCTTAGGATGTGTGCTCATGCAAGAAGGTCATCCTGTAGCATACTCTTAAAGGAAACTGATGATCCATGAGAAGAATTATGCTACCCATGATCTAGAACTGTTAGCTGTCATCCATGCTCTAAAGCTTTGGAGACACTACCTATTGGGTAACAAGTTTACTCTAGTAACGGATCATAAAAGTGTCAAGTGGATCTTTACCCAGAACGAGCTCAACATGAGGCAACGTTGGTGGATTGAAGTGCTAGAGGAGTATGATTTTGAAATCAAATACCAGTCAGTCACAAGGCATTCCTTAATTCTCTAATCTTGCAAAATCCATCAATAGCTAGATCTCTAGCCACAAAGGTATCCGTGCCAAATAACCCAATACTTGAGCTAGCTAGAGAAGAAGCTTGCCATGATCCAGCCTATCAAAAGATGCTAAGGGAGATCCCTATCAAGGACCAAGACCAAAAGCTACAGGCTAAGTATCATGAATTCTCTATCAGTAGTGGACTTGTCTACTATCGAATTATGCATACCAGCAAGCCAGTCACTTAAGCAAAAGATACTGTAGGAAGCTCATGATTCCCCTTTCTCAGGACATCCTGGCTACGCCAAGACTCTCAATATGATTAGGAAGAGCTACTATTGGGAGAGGCTTCAAGGGGGCATCCTCAAATATATCACTGAGTGTTTGTCTTGTCAACGTATCAAAGCCGAACATGTCAAAATGCTAGGAAAGTTGCAACCACTTGACATTCCCCAAATGAAATGGGAATTCATCAGTATGGACTTTTTTGTTGGCCTACCCCAAGTTCCAGGAGGATACAACTCCATCATGGTTGTGGTTAACATGCTTACTAAGGTTGCACACTTGATTCCTATTAAGACAAACTATAAAGCCTCAGATATTGCAAGGTTGTTTATCAAGGAGATATTCAAGCTACATGGGTTACCCAGAAGAATCATTAGTGATCGTGATTCTCTCTTCACATCACACTTCTGGAGAGCTATCTTTGAAGTCATTGGGACTCAACTCTATTTTAGTATAGCTTACCATCCCCAAACTGATGGCTAAACGGAGCGAGTCAATCAAGTCATCGAGGATATGCTAAGGGCACACTGCTACCATGAACCAACAAGGTGGATTCAATACTTGTCCTTGGTTGAGTTTGCCTACAATGCTTCTTACCAACAAAGCATTCAGATGACCCCTTTTTCAAGCATTTTATGGGCATGACTATCGAAGTCTCCTAAACTTCTTAGACCCAACCTTGAGGGTTGAAGCTTCAAGGCAGATGTTGGAAGAGATGGATGAGCAAATAAAGTCAATAAGACAGGACATACAAGCCGCCAAGGATAGACAGAAGGCATATGCGGATTTGAAGCGTCAAGATAGAACCTTCGAGGAAGGAGACATGGTCTTCATTCACGTACGCCCAAAGAAGAGTTCCCTATTCTTAGGGGATTGCAAGAAGCTAAGTTCAAGGTATTGTGGACCATACAAGATCCTCAAGTGCCTAGGACCCAATGACTATAGACTGCAACTCCCTAAAAACCTAAAGGTTCATAATGTATTCCATATCAACCTATTGAAGAAGTATGTATCTAATCCTAGCCATGTATTTGATGACCAACAAGTTGTAATGCCTAGCCAAGGAGTCCTTGAGCTACTGCCTGACAGGATCTTAGATGTTAGGGAGAGACAACTGAGATCCAGAACCTTGAGAGAATGCCTCGTCCAGTGGAAAGATTATCCCGAGGAGAATGCCACTTGGATGGATGAAAGCACTCTCAACCAACAGTATCCCCAATTCATCTCGAGATGAGGACATCTCGATTCCTCCAAGGGGGGAGAGAATGTAATATTCCCATTTGAAAAATATTACTAGACCGACTTTCCACACCCCGCGTGAAACTCATGCAAAGGATATTAGAGTTACTGGCAATAGTGCAACCTGTAAATCGTACATGAGGAATCAAGAGCTCCGCATTGGCAAACTGGGACCGGGGTTCAAAACTGCATGAGAACTCCCTCTTGGGAGGAGGTTAAGAGGATAATGTTGAAATAAATTTCAAATTTTTTCACTTATCTTCCCCAGCCACCGATGCATAGCTGAGGGAAGGGGATGGGCTAGTAGGGGCTGCATGAGGAAAGGGGGGGAGAGAGCCATGCACAGTACCATGTGGGGGGAGGTTCCCTCTCGCCCCTGGACTATAAAAACCCCCCTTTGGGGGGGGTAACGAAGGTGTTGAAGAAGGGAGAGTTGCGACAGGCTGCATAGGGTCGTGAGCTGAGGACAGTCGTGAGAGAGGAGAAGGAGGCTAAGTACTTTTGTCGTCGCCATAGAGGAGGAGGATTTGATGTCAACGCTGCCGGCCGTGCTGCAAACTGGGAGGACACTCGTGAAGCCAAAGGCTGCTGCCTACAGTGCCGACAGTCGTCCCATCATTCCCTTTGTCGTAATTGTTATGCCCTCTCATCCACGTGGCCCTCTGATCATAGTAGAAGCTTCTTAGAAGCTTCTAAGGGGGCTTCTCTAAGCCCCCCTCCCATTGGATCCACCACAAGCCCATTTCCTAGCCCGAGTTTAAAGCCCCCTTCCCATTAGTTCCTCAATAAGCCCATCCCGGGCTTTGAAGAGGAGAAGGGGAAGCCTATAAGGGCCTTTCCACCAATCACTCAATCAGCCCATCCCGGGACTTTAAAGGACAGGAAACTACAAAGCCCCTTCCCACCAATCACTCAATCAGCCCATCTTGGGACTTTAAAGGAGAGGAAGCTACAAAGCCCCTTCCCACCAATCATCCCTAGTTCGGAATTTGAAAGAAGAGGAGGAAGCCTATAAAACCCCTTCTCACTAGATTTACCAATAAGCCCATCCTTACCCCCCCGGGTCTTTGTGGAGAAGAAGAGGGGCTTCCTTAGACCCCCTCCCCACTAGAGTCCACATAAGTACGTTCCTACCCCTTTTCTCCCTATGTTTTTTAGGAGAGGAAGAAGAAGTTCATAGGCCTCCGTTTTCGCAAGGCCTTCACAAGAATGTAACATTCTAAAAAAATCTTTTTCGCGTGGACTACCTCTTGTTAGGAAATAAGGATAATGAAATTTTTTTGGTTTCCCCTTATCCCCCCAGCCGACTGACGAGCTGGAGGGGGAGGGGAATAGAAGGAGTAATTAAGCTCCTTGGTGGAGCTTGGAGAGAAGGGGAAGGCATGCGTGATGCCACGCAGGGGAGGGAGGATCCCCCTCCCCTCCCCTATTTAACCAAGGGGGTGTGCAGGCTAAGATAGGGGGGGCCACCTGCTGTTGCTGTGAAGGAAGAGGCTGAAGAAGGGAGAGGCTGTGTCGAGTTGCTGAGGATAGTCGTGTCGAAAGAAGGGAAGAGGCTACGACAGTTGCTGCAGAGGGATGTCGTGGAGAGGAGGGTGCCGAGGAGCTATGTGGCCGCGGCTCGTTGCAGAAGAGCCACCGCCTCTGACTAAGGCCACTGCTACCATCGCCGTGCTGGAGGGAGCCGCCAGCTGAGAATGCCACCAGCTCCGCCAGGCTGGGCAATCGTCATTTCCTTCCTTCCCCCCCCACGTGGCGTAGAAGCCTTAGAAGCTTCCTGGGGGAAGCTTCTAAGGGGCCTCTTAAGCCCCCTTTCTCCCTTAAACCCCTTCTTTGGCTTCGGGAGCAGGAAGGACTTAAGCCCCCTTTCACCCTTTAAGCCCCCTTTCATGCTAAAACCCCTTTTCCTTCTCGTTGGAGTCACTCCCCTCAAGAGCAGGAAGGACTTAAGGGTCTCATTACATTTTTTTTTACCCATGTATAATCCCTAAAAGCCCTATCCCTTGGCTTCCAGATCACCCCCCCCCCCCCCCCCCGTGTTTTATTCCTTGAAACCCCTTTCACTCCGTTTCATAAAACCCTCCAATGGCCCTACTTGTGCCTATTATTACCCCTCCCTTGGGATTTTAAAGTTCACTTAGGCTCCCTTTCCTTGGGCTCCTCCTTCGTGTTTTTATAAACCCCTTAGTCGTTCCTTGCTCTTTTCAAAATACCCTTGGGACTTTGGGTTTTTCCCTTACTCGAAAAAGAGAAGAAGAGTATTGAAGTGCAAGGGAGCGACGGTGGAATTCCGAAAAGGAGTGTAAAGCTTCTTCTACGTCTGAAGGACTACAATTACGATGCCTCCTAAGAAAGTCCAAGGCGTAGCCGCGGAAGGGTCATCTCCCGGTATCCATGTGGATATCTCACCCCAAAACCAAGTTTTCTTCTTGGCTTTAATTTGGTTTTAAGTTGATCATGCAAAGAGAAATTGTTAGGGATAGGATATATTTATCCAAGTTATTTGTAATGAAGGAGTTTAGTTTATTTGAATGAATGAAAATGTATAGAACTTAGTTTCCTTCAAATTGCATCAAGCATTATAAATTACGAGCAAGATTATCCATTTACTATAGTAGTTTATTTTTAGTTAAATCCTAAAGGTATAGAAATTATAACTTGTACCATTAGTCTTATACCTTTCACAACAAATCATTGTAAATGATTAAATTCATGAAAGGTTTCTTTCATTGCTCAAATTACTAGGAAGTTGTTATTGCTAATTGCACATCTTAGCAAGGGAAATGTTTGTTATTTGGCATGAGTTCATCTGCAAGGAAAAAGGAAGTTTAAATTGAACTGTATTCACTGAAAAGTAAATTGTCACAAGGATAGCAAAACCGTGACAAGACGATTAATATTACCTTCCAAAAGATAGCTTAACCAATCTAAACATAGAAATATTCATACCCTAAGCACTTGACTACTTTCCTTACTGTAGGGTCAATAAATTCGTAAAGATAAAGAACTAGGGTTTGTCCTAAGGTTCTTAAAAAAAGGAAACCCTAGACCGACATACGTCAGCTTAAAGGATCTAAAAACAGATTTTTCCATCGCAGGACTTGTGCAGCAAATACGAAATCATTTAGTCTTGTGATTGATTCACAAGGAGAAAGGGTAAAAACCCTCAATAAGGATGGCAGATCCCTACGCAAGTTATCTTGCAAAAGGACGTATTTTTGGATATCCTTCTAATTAAGGAAAGTTGTAAACTGAAAATTAGCATATCTAAGGAACTTTAGGATTGACCAAGTTGGGTTAATAAGGTACGCCCTACACCAGAATGTAAAGGATCTTGCCAATTTACAAGACACCTTGGAAATGAGTGCTGATACACTCAAAAGGAAAGAACCCTTCCTTAGCAGTTTGCCAAACAACACGGTTGATTAATGGAAATGTTTGTGCTTGCTAGAGATTTTAGGGCTCTGTTTGAATTATGAATTACAAATTAAATGAGTACCTATACTTCAGGTTAAAGGCCTGAAGGAAGAGGCAGTTTCAGTTACCCCCAACTACCTGCCTAACCCTAACCAAGGGGGTTGTTCACCGCGCCGGGAACGTGGACCGAACCCGCCGCGAGAGGTCTCTCCGTTGAGCTCTACTTGGAGTCGGAGGACGCTTGGGTGCCAGGGGGGGCTCTGGCCATAAATCCCTCGCCTTCCGGGTCCTGCACAAGAGGCTAACGTGACTCGGGATTGGATCTCGAGGCCCGCATACTAGTTTACGGGCAGAAGCTTGGAATAGTGATCACTATGGATTACTGGATAGCCTTCGGGCGGATTATGGACAAGCCTACGGGCGGAACTCCTTGTATTTCAAAGATAAAATGATGAAATGTTAAAAAAAGAACTTGCTTGATATTGTTTTTCTATGTCATGTGATAAGATTACGTGAAGGAACCAGTGCTTAACAGGATTAATTAAAGAAGCTGATTGTTATATGTCAAATTAATGTGTTAGATAATTACATAACTAAAACAAATCGAGGAAAGTGCGGAGGATGGGGCATGGGTCCTGCCGTCCTACGGCTGGGTGGTCCCGGTTAGCCGGGAACTTTTCTCAAAAATCTCGAAGAACAGCGGGATGATCATCAAAACGAATAACGAGAACGATGACCTAGAGTTACGTCTTACCCGATTTACGCTATTTTAGGGGAATGGAATGGGACTATGCCTTATGGAGAGGTTGAGCCTTGCATCCCTCTCGTTTCCCATTCTCCTTGAACCAAGTGCAGCGTGAATCCGCTTCGGACCTGTCGTTTCTGCGTAAAGTAGTTCGCTCGGGTCTGACGCTAGTTGCTGTTAGCTAATGACCAATCATGAAAACCCTAATTCCGATCGATCCTAGGTGGGAACGGCCAGGATACTTCCACTACGTGGCAGACGCGGGAAGGCCTAGATCGCAAAACCCGTAACATTCCATGGGAGTGCCGGGCGGAGTTTTCTAGACATCCTTTCCGATGGACTGCTAAGACGTGTCCTGGATGATACTAGTGGACACGTTACAAAGAACCCTTCCACGAACACCCCTCTTTTTCCGAAAGAAAGAAGGCCCAAGCTCCGAATCCTAAGGCCTTTCACAAGCCAAATTCCGCAAGTTGGCACTTCTGTCAAAGGTCCGTACTTCAAAGGGAATCTCTGCGTATGAGGAGGACAGACAAAGATCATAAGGCTGCGAATCAAGGCAAGTAGTTCGAATCCACGAAGGCAAACCAGAATCCAAAATCACGATGGCCCCTAAAAAGTCACAAGGCGCACCTGCAGGAGGATCATCTCCTAATATTCATGTGGATATTTCACCGAGCCCACAAGTCTAGGTTTTCTTCCTATTTTTAATTTATGTAGAAGTATTGCAGTTATGCATGGTTATTTCATGGAATTAGGATGCACTTATGCTTGTCAAATCCACCTAGCTAAATGCGATTGAAATACATTGGCTAGTTGAAATTTACTTAAAGTAATTCACGATATGAAGTTGGTCGTTTGTATTTTCAATGGAATGAACGAAAAGAACATAAGGTGTCTATGCATTTTAGTTGCTTTTGGTGCATTGCAAAGTGACGAGTCTAGAACAACTAATGACTATCATTACAAAGTCAAAATTATTATAGTACACCTTTGATTATGCATGGAAAGATTAAATTGCATACAAATCTTCTTCGTAATGATTCATTAAAAAAAGTTGTTATCAACCATAGGAAATTGCAAGGCATGGAAAAGATTCTAAGGGCTACATGAAGTAGGTTAACTCTAGTTTCAATTGGCATAAATCTCATTTAATGATGTAGTAGTTAGGAAAGGTTGCATAATGCACATTCATCGTAAGAAGAATTTCATTCATCAAGAGATGTAGTTAAGGAAAGGCTGCATGGTCAATTTAAGCGTAAAATCTTAAAAGCTTAGTGGCATGAATCGTGAATGCATGTCCTAGTAGGATCAATGGAAGTTATGCCGAAATTTAACATGCGCTTTGGTCTTAACAAGAAAAGTTAGGGTTTGTGAATCTAATTGTACGTAGAGGCAATGAATCGTGTGCTTACAAGAATCGTATCGTAATGCAACTAGTTTTTCCCCTTTTTGATCAAGACAACATCTTTAGGAATGGCCCGTCCTTGTCGTAAGATAGGTAAACTAGATTACCCAAAACACCTAAACCGCAAAGGATTCGCATAGGATGGTTAAATGGATACAATATACTCCAAGTGCTAACTAGGGTTTTAGCACGTTAAGGACTTGACCTAATCGCACTTGTTGCCAAGTCGAAACCCTCATACCCAAACGTCCTGCCCACATTCACAGAATGTAGGGTCAATTGGACGCGCTTGCAAGAAACGATCTAGGGTTTCTACCCTAAGAATCACTCAATCAAATGTTGAAACTCGAACTGAGTTGGAACCCATAGGAATGAAAGTTGTCGGCCTAGTGCAATTGGAAATGGATTGGATATGAAGACACCCTATACCCTGCTTCTTATCCACTCATGATTCCGTGACCAGAAGACATCGTTCGATGGGTGAAATAATCCCATGGAATAGATGCGACACTTGTGCAACAAGTTGCAACGTCGCATGATCTTGTGGTTTGATCACAAGAGAATGGCCAATTCCTCGGAATGAGATTGGTAGATTCTTGCGCAAGTTTAACTTGCAAGAGGATGAGTAGTCATCCTGTTATATCATCTTCCTTAGGAAAAGTTGCCTAGATAAGGGAATTAGGTGTTTTCTTGGAAGCAAAGGACCAATTGATAATTTGGAGCGACATAGTCGCCATGATTTACTGTTAATAAAACCTAAGGTATTGATTGAGTTGAGTTAATAGGGTACAGCCTTAATCCAAGGACAAAAGGGAGAATAGACGAATCCTTGGGGATCTTGCCACGTCACAATTGATCTCAGATCGAATGCTGGATGCATTTGGAGAGAAGGATTCACTCCTTAGCAGTTGGGAAAATGACGACCACTGGAAACGATTGTGCTTGTAACACTTTAAAGAGCACAGTTTGCTTTGTTTGCTCAAGGAACTAAAGGATAAAAAGATATCTAATGCTTCAGGTTGAAGGCCTGAAGGGAGAGGTAGACTTAGTTACCCCCGACTGTCTACCTCACCCCAACCAAGGGGGTTGTTAGCCATGCCGGGAAGGTGGACCGAACCTGCCGCGTGAGGTCTCTCCGTTGAGCGCTACTTGGAGTAGGAGGATGCTTGGGTGCTAGGTGGGGCTCTGGATGTAAATCCCTCACCTTCCTGCATAAGAGGCCAACGTGACTCAGGATTGGATCTCGAGGCTCACATACTAGTCTACGGGCGGAATCTTGGATTAGTAATCCCTGTGGATTGCTGGATAGCCTTCGGGCGGATTATAGATAAGCCTGCAGGCTGGACTTTATGAATGTATTCCAAAGATAAATATGATAACCTGTTGAAAAGGAACTTGTTTGACACTGCTTTTCTATGTCAAGTGCTAAGATTACGTGAAGGAACCGGTGTCTAACAGGCTAATTAAGGAAGCTTCTTGATGCATGTCCAACTAAATGTGGTAGGCAATTAAACAACTAAAGAAACCTTGAGGAAAGTGCGGTGGATGTGGCCATGGGTCCGTCCTACGGATAGGTGGTCCCGGTTGGCCGGAAACTTTTCTCAATCATAATGGATAGCAAGGAGATCTTCTCAAAGGAAATGAATAGCAAGGGCATTAACCTAGAGTCTAGGTTATAATGATCCCAATTTATGCTATTTTAGGGGAATGGAATGGGACTATGCCTTATGGCAAAGAGGTCAAGCCTTGCATCCCTCTCGTTTCCCATTCTCCTTGAACCAAGTGTAGCATGAATCCGCTTCGGCCTTGGTGTTTCTACGTAAAATAGTTTGCTCGGGGCTTGACGCTAGTTGCCATTTAGGAAATGATCATTAGGGAAAACCCTAATTCAGGTCGGTCCTAAGTGGAAACGGCCAGAATACTTCCGCTACATGGTAGACGCGAAAAGTCCTAGATCGCAAACCCCGTAACATTCCATGGGAGTGCCGGGCGGAGCTTTCTAGACCTCCTTTCCAATGAACTTCTAAGATGTGTCCTGAAGGGAATAGGTGGACACGTTACAAATGGCTTCTTAGGTTATAATTAGGTGTAGAACACCCCAATGATAGGCATAAGATAGCGTTTGTGACGGAATGGGCTATGTTTGCCTACATAGTCATGCCATTTGGGATGATGAATGTACTAGTTACCTTTCAATGTTTCATGTGTATCATCTTTAAAGACAATCTTAGGTAATAATTGGAGATGTTTGTTGATGATCTATGTGTTCACTCTAGTTGGAGAGAACATCTAAATAAAATTCACGCAGTCTTTGAGTGGTGTAGGATGTATAATCTCTCCTTGAACCCCTTGAAGTGCCAATTTTAGATAAAACACAGATGTATCCTAGGGCACATGGTGTCTGAGAATGGCATTATCGCCAACTTCTCCAAAGTCAAGGTCATTCTTGATTTAGCACCACCCACAAACTATAAGGGAGTTCAGTGCTTCTTGGGACACATAGGGTACTATTGACATTTCATTTTACATTATGCATTGTGTTGAGGGTAAAGGTGCCTCCACCTAGCCGCCCGTGTATTACTACACTGATAGTATCCACCACTGCACACTATAGGTGGTGCGCGCTCGTCACAGCCACTTGTTCTTTATTCTTTTAGTGACAGTTTGAATAAAGGAAGGCCTGGCCACACATTGTGGTTGTTGGAGTTCCCATTTGTGTCTCTTTCTCTTCTTGCTCTTGCTCTCCGCCATAGCTCACTTCCAAGCAAGCTTCGATCATTCTCACCTTTCAAATGGTATCAGAGTGAGGCTTCCCAACTTCTCGAGCTTCCATTCAAATACCTACAGCATTGGGTCTCCTTCTCGAAAGCCATAGCGGACCTTCCCGAGCTCCCGTCACTCCTCCTCGGCTTCCCGAGCACCTTCCTTGCCTATTGAGGAACCCTCAGGGCATTGCTACAAAGGTAATGAAGTGTTCTTTTAGTGTTTTTCTTCATTTCTGAGGTTGTAGTCAAACAGGCAGCTGTAGCTCAAATCCTTGGACCTTGGATCTTGCTTCCTCTTGCATTTGGGCACTTGAGGCTTGTGGGCCTCCCCAGGCACCCCTCGGAGCCCCATTGAGGCCACATGGATGCACAGGAGTAGAAGAAGGGATCATCAAATTTGCGCCATTTTTTTGGTTGTTCTAGATAGCATAGTACAACAACTCACCTACTCCTCATTGATGGCTATGTCATGCTTCTTCAGGCTTGGCAATGGTCTCTAGCTTCAGTTGAAGCCTCCTTGATCATTGGCATCAATTTTGCGTCTGATCTGTACATTCCCAGGACTGTTTACAACAATCCCATAGTCATGTTATGCAGAAGTAACATTGACATCTAATGCTATGCTTGTTTGGGTACTTCTACTTAACCGGTTTGGTACCTATTGATGCTCGATTGTTTGGGGGATGCAAGGCACATGTTATGACATCATTTTGGACTGATTTTATTACTGAAAATACTTAGTTTTGAATAGTAAATCACTGCTGTACCACAGTGGTTTGAAGTCTATTATCTCATGTTTGGTTATGCCTATTAGTTTTGGGCTATGTCTTTGGGATATGCAATGAAGTATTGACCTTCGGGGTATGATATCCAGCTTGTCTTTGGTTTCGGAATGCTTTTGAGCTTCTATTAAGCTCCGACTTGGTTGTTCTTCACTAGCATTTGGCTTTAGTTGTTATACTTTGGACCCCTCTATGCCTATTGTCACTGCTTCATATTTAGGCCTCTTGCATTTATGCTTTGGTCACTTATAGATACCACTTGGTTTGCCCATGCTTAACTGTTACTTGGAACTGCATCTTGAGATGTATTTGAGCATTTTGGATCTATTGGGCATTATATTTGGTTGTGAGTTACATGCTCTTTGAATGCTTTCAGGCTTATGCTTTACGGTTCTAGGATTTATGCTTCGGATGTACCCTACTGGGATTTGGCATGTCTGATGCTATGTATTTGATGTATTAGAGCATTGCTTGCTGTCTTTGCATCTAGCTTCACTTCCAGTGGGAGCCTCTTGGTATATTCGGATGCACACAAAGTCTTATTTATAGATGAGCTTAAGCTTGTGGGACAATTACATGCATTTACTCTCTTAAGAGATTTATGCTTGCAATTTGTCTATAGTGGGTTGATATGATACAACTATTGAGGCAAGCACCTATCTCTATCACAGGTTTGTCAATTTTATATGCATCTTGGATGGTTATGTATTGAGCTTCTTGCTCTATCACTTGTGCTTGTGCTTGGTCTCTTCTCTTACCTCGAGACCCATTACATGCATGACTTCTGAACCTATGAGATGTCTCTTGCCTGACAAGTTATTGATTTGACAGTTCTTGGTACCTTCTTGCTCATGGAAACTCATTGTTTGATGCCAGGAGGCATATTCCACGGTGGATTCCGTGAGGTTTTACGGTGGATTCCGTAAACTTAGATGACCGGGGCTCATACACAAAGAGGATTCTTTGTGCGAGAAGTTGATGGGGACGCCTGTCCTTTTCGGGCGTTTCATTAATTTAGTGTGTACATGGGTGATTCCATAGCGGGTGATTCCGCAAAATGCATATTAAATTAATAAACGTTTATGAGTTTAGAGTGCGCACTCGTAATAAATTAAGGTTAGGATTTATTTCTAACCAGTTGATTTATTTATGTAGCTGAAGACTGCTAGGTATTCACTTTTGTCGGTTTAATTCTATTATTTTACTAACGATTGTGAATGCTTCAGTTGATGTGTAGAGATAGCAGCAGTGGTGGAGGAAAGCATTGGAGTCTAGCGGATTTTCGACCTTTGGACTAGATTTTGATAGGCGCCACGCCTATATTTTGTTATGTCTATTGAGACATCGATTATTTATTATTATTTTGTATGCGCTTATGCGCCCGGATATGTTATTTCTATTTGGACATTGAGATTGGGTGTGCCAAACTCTATGGGCACCGTCCATTAGCTTTATTTTCCTATTTTTGTAGAAAGCAAACTCAAAAGCTAAAAAGCTTGTCATATTTTTGTAATTGGGCTATTATTGAGCATGAAGATTGGAAATATACATAAAATACATGCTTTGTGAAGCGCTCACACAAGGCATGGGGGAGATTGAACCCAATTTGTCTCTTGCCTCTTGTCGTGCATGCTTTTACATGGGTTTTTGTGCAAAAAGGTAGAGTATTTTGTTCTTGGGGACCTTCCGGGATTCACCACGTGAGCTATCTGCGACCGATCTGCGCACCAGTGGTATCAGAGCGGAGCAGAGATCAAGAGCTTCCAATCGCTACCAATCTCGGGCGAAGGCGGAGCTCCAGGAACAAACGGCCTCTACAGTCAATCTCGTCGCGAACCGTCGATACAGGCAGACTTCTGGCGATCAAGAACCCCTGTTTCCACTGTCAGATCGCGAAGGACCAGGCTCTGCAGGCGGAGGACCACGCAAACACCTCCTTCATCAAGTCGTTGAAAACCAGAGATAAGCTTCATTGTTTTTATCATAATTTCTTTTAATAAGCTTAGAGAAAGCTTAAGAAGCTTATTAAGCTTCAAAACTTTACGTCGATCTGCAAGAAGGGCTCTCCGAATTTCTCGCGCGGCCAAAAAACAGCCCCCCCCCCTCACGAAAAAAAACGGCGGTCTGTTAGTCTACCATTAAGCTATTAAGCTTAATTACCTAAGTCAAATTAAGCCAAGTTCTGCAAATCACACAGGACAAGGAAGTCCACAAACTCCAGGTCCTGCGCTGTCAAAGTCAAGTTCAGCAAGTCGACGGTAATCAAGTTCTGCAAGTTCTGCAAGTCGGCCTAAGTCCAGCAAGTCAACAACTCTGCAAGTCTGCTAAGTCTGCAACTCTGCAAGTCAGACTAAATCAGAACTGACTAGTGCTTCAAACTCATAGAAGACTTGTTCGTATGCAAAAACTCTGAACTGGAAAGTTGTTCGCAGCAAGCTGTTCTACCTATCTACAAGTTTGTTGAAGTACTTTCAGTAAACGGAGACAGAAATATTGTAGAATTTCTAAAAATTGAAGAAGAAATACCCAAAAAATACATAGCCTTGTAACCCCAAATTTGAGCTACGCTCATCCCGCTAACTGATTTTGAGTGAGAAAGATTTGTTGAGTTTTACAGGATGACTACCCCACATATGGATGATCCTATGACTGAAGACGACCTACCTGAGCCTACCATGGAACAAAAGCTGGATCTTATCATGCTGCAATTGGAAAAAGAGCGAAGAGCTAGGCAAGCCTTGCAAGCGCAATTGACAAAGCTACAAAGAGCGTCCACCGATAAAGAAGAACCTCAAGCTGAAGATTTGATTCACCGTACCATCGACGCCACTCTTGAAGCACAAACCATTCGCAAGGAATCCAAGATAAGTAAACGAAGTTTCAAGTTTCGCACTTTCAATGGCATAAGAGAAGGAAAGACTGTTTTATCATTCATTAGCCAGTTTGATGACTATTTCCATGAGGAAACTTATTCCGAAAAAGATAAAATCAAGTGTGTTACTAATCATCTGATAGACAGAGCATCACTTTGGTGGACTGTAGTCCGCAAGAGTATAGAATGTCCTGCTACTTGGGAAGATTTCAAGAAGAAGTTCATGCAAAATTTCCTTCCACCGCAATTTCATGAGAAGGCTATCAAGCAATGGGATTTACTTCAACAGCGAGATCGTGAGCCTATTCCACAGTATACAGAGCGTTTTTGGAATGCACTCCTACAGCTACGCATGCTTGAAGACGTACCAGAGACGACACATAAGCGGAAGTATATGTCTGGACTTCTTGGACATTACTACGCTGAAGTG
Organism: Lygodium microphyllum; assembly: GCF_053477565.2. Classification (NCBI taxonomy): domain Eukaryota; kingdom Viridiplantae; phylum Streptophyta; class Polypodiopsida; order Schizaeales; family Lygodiaceae; genus Lygodium; species Lygodium microphyllum. The sequence goes on along the minus strand of NC_141148.1, from coordinate 123,715,647 downwards.
AACATGTTCAAGCCTACTACCCTTGAAGATGCCATCTCCTTAGCTCACGACACTGAAGATAAGTTACGCAGAAGAGATCGACGACCACAGCCATTCCAAGCAAATGGTAATTATGGATCTAAACAATTCAATTCCAATTTCAGAAGGTTTAATCCAGGTCGTTTCTCATCACCATCTTTCCGCAAGAATTGGCCTAAACCACCTGCATTACCATCCACTGTCAATTCAAATTCTAAACCTATTCCACAAGCAAATCCAAATATACCCAGACTCCCAGCCATTGCAAATAATGTGACCAAAGCTAAGCCAATAGTATGCTACAAGTGTCACCAGCCAGGGCATCTCGCAGCAAATTGTCATTCAAAGAAGCCATCAGCACATATCAACTACCTTGGAGCCATGGACGAAGAAGAGCATGAGGATATGCCAGATTTCACTGAAGATGAGAATGATCCTATTACTACTTCCGACACTTTACCAGGTATGCTTACTTCACATTCATTGTTGACTATGAAATGTATGGTGCATGGAAAAGAAAGAACTATATTGCATGATGACGGTAGTACCCATGACTTTATTTCAGCAAAATTGGTAAAGGAATTAAAATTGCATACTGTACCTACGCATTACCGCATAAAAGCTGCATTTTTAGGCACTAGGTACAATGGCACACAAGAAGTTCAAGATTTAGAAATTCAAATTGGTCCATACATTGAAACAAGAAATTTCTTAGTTGTCCCATTACAGTCAAGCGACATTATTCTAGGAATGCCATGGAGACACCAACATAATCCCAATATAGATTATTCCACACACACAATGAATATTAATTTTTAAGGAAAATCTATTACATTATTTGGTATGCATGCATCTCATATTTTTCCATTGCTTTCGCATACTCAAGCAAAACGTGCACTACGCAAGAATACTAAATCATATCTCATTTGGGTGAATGAATTGCACGCAAAGGAAAATCATATGCACCCTAGGCATAAGGAATTTCTCGCATATTTTAAGGACTGTTTTGCAGAAGACCTACCACCAGGTTTACCTCCATCACGTCCAGAAGACCATAAGGTTGACCTAATACCTGGCACACAACCACCTTGCAAAGCCCCATATAGGCACAATCAAATAGAGCAAAAAGAAATCCAGAGTCAAGTTGAAGAATTACTAAATAGAGGCCTAATTCGACCTAGCAGTTCTCCATTCGGTGCACCTGTGCTCTTAGTCAAGAAAAAGAATAATACTTATCGTATGTGTATTGACTACCGAGCATTAAATAAGATCACTGTAAAGAATAGGTATCCTATACCTAGAGTTGACGACCTTATGGACAAACTGCAAGGATTTTCTATATTTAGTAAAATTGACCTTAAGTCTGGATATCATCAGGTGAGGCTAGATAGATCCGACATATTTAAGACTGCATTCAGGACACAATTTGGCCATTACGAATTCTTAGTCATGCCATTCGGATTAACTAATGCACCTGCCACTTTCAGTAGAATGATGAACCGTATTTTTCTAAAATATCAGTATTGTGTGATTGTTTTCTTTGATGATATTTTGGTGTTTAGTCAAAGTGAAAAAGAGCAATATGAGCATTTATCATTAGTTTTTCAATTACTGAAAGAAAATCAATTGTTTGCAAATCCTGAAAAGAGTGAATTCTTTAAGACAGAAATAGAATATCTAGGTCATATTGTATCAAAAGAAGGAATTAAAGTTGATCCTAAGAAAATTGATGCAATATTGCATTGGCCTGTTCCTAAAAATGTACATGAATTACGCTCATTCCTTGGTCTTGCTAGTTTCTATAGGAAGTTTGTACGTAATTTCTCATTACTTGCTTTACCATTAACAAAACTTCTTAAGAAAGGAATTGTTTATCAATGGACTGAAAATCAACAGAAATCCTTTGATTTACTCAAACGTGCATTAACCAATGCCCCTGTTCTACAATTGCCTGACTTTAATAGACCATTCTTTCTAGTTGTGACCGATGCTAGCGGATCAGGAATAGGAGCCGTATTAATGCAAGACAATCATCCAATAGCATATTATAGCTCTAAGATGAAACCCTCTGAGCTTAAATATTCCACTTACGACAAGGAACTCTTAGCAGTTGTACAAGCATTAAAACAATGGAAGCATTATTTAATGGGTTCAGAATTCATGATAAAGACCGACCAGCAAAGCATTAGACATCTACTTAGCCAACCCCAAATTTCTAACTGTCATATCAAATGGGCTTCATTCATTCAAAGTTTCCATCCTATCATTCAATACCAACCTGGAAAAGAAAATGTAGTTGCCGATGCATTGAGTAGAAGACCTGCAATTCATAACATTTCTATCATATCTTTTGATTCTTTGATTGCTATGAAAGACACATATCACCAGGATATTACTTTTCATTCTGATTGGCAAAAATTAGTTCAAAATAATTTCATTCCTGTTGATTCATTGTCATATAATGATGGATTCATGTTCTTTGAAAAGAGACTATGTGTTACTATTCCATTCCGATCTTTTGTTTTGAATGAAATTCATTGTCCTCCATATCAAGGTCATAGAGGTATCATTTCTACATTACGCATGTTAACTGAAGATTTTTATTGGCCGCATATGGATGCAGATGTATCTAATTTTGTTTCTGAATGTTTGATTTGTCAAAGAATAAAGAGACATCATGGTAAACAGTATGGATTATTAATGCCTTTGTCTATTCCATCTAAACCTTGGGAACATATATCTATGGATTTCATTACTGGTTTACCAAATACTAAATCTAACCATGACATGATTTGGACAATTGTAGATAGATTTAGTAAGCAAGCATATTTCATTGCATGTAAGAAAACTTTAACAGCATCACAAGCAGCACAGTTATTTTTTAAAACTGTTTTTACTAACCATGGATTGCCAAAAGTGATTATTTCAGATCGTGATTCTAGATTTTGTAATAATTTTTGGATTACATTGTTTGCAAATCTAGGCACAAAGATTGATTTCTCATCTGCATTTCATCCAGAAACAAATGGACAAACAGAAGCCACAAATAGCACTATTTTAGATCTTTTACGTGCATACACTATCTCTAAACCTCAGACATGGGATACTCATTTACATTTATTACAGTTTGCTTACAATAATACACCGCACACATCTACAAAGAAAGCACCTTTTGAAGTTATTTATGGATATAGATTATCTACACCTGTTGCATCTTTGTCTAATAGAATTCAGAGTGCTGATGATATTGCTACTATGCATAACACTATTTTTGATGAGGTAAAGGATATGATTGCTAAATCCCAACAATCATATACCAAACAAGCCAACAAGAAAAGACAAGCCATGAATTTCAAAGTTCATGATTATGTTTGGCTTAGAATAGAAAAGCGTAGACTACAAAGTGTAGATAGACATCTAGTTGTCAAATTAGCTCCTAGATTCTATGGACCATTTAGAATCATTCATAAGATTAATGACAATGCATTCAAGTTAGAATTGCCATCTCATTGGAAAATTCATAATACATTTCACATTAGTTTATTGAGACCATTTAGAGGCCAATTACCTATCCACCCTATCTATGAAAACCCACCTTTACTAGAAGAAGAGACTGAAATACTTGAACCAGAAGCCATCATAGACACTGACTACATGACCACTAGAACTGGCCGAAGGTATTCTAGATATCTAGTAAAATTTAAGAACCATCCTGTAGAGGAAGCACAATGGCTGCACGCTAGAGACTTAAATGCTTTCCCCACTCTGTTAGCTCCACATTGAGCTAATAGCAATTGAGGTCAATTGCTATCCCACCCCGGGGGTATGATGCCAGGAGGCATATTCCACGGTGGATTCCGTGAGGTTTTACGGTGGATTCCGTAAACTTAGATGACCGGGGCTCATACACAAAGAGGATTCTTTGTGCGAGAAGTTGATGGGGACGCCTGTCCTTTTCGGGCGTTTCATTAATTTAGTGTGTACATGGGTGATTCCATAGCGGGTGATTCCGCAAAATGCATATTAAATTAATAAACGTTTATGAGTTTAGAGTGCGCACTCGTAATAAATTAAGGTTAGGATTTATTTCTAACCAGTTGATTTATTTATGTAGCTGAAGACTGCTAGGTATTCACTTTTGTCGGTTTAATTCTATTATTTTACTAACGATTGTGAATGCTTCAGTTGATGTGTAGAGATAGCAGCAGTGGTGGAGGAAAGCATTGGAGTCTAGCGGATTTTCGACCTTTGGACTAGATTTTGATAGGCGCCACGCCTATATTTTGTTATGTCTATTGAGACATCGATTATTTATTATTATTTTGTATGCGCTTATGCGCCCGAATATGTTATTTCTATTTGGACATTGAGATTGGGCATGCCAGACTCTATGGGCACCGTCCATTAGCTTTATTTTCCTATTTTTGTAGAAAGCAAACTCAAAAGCTAAAAAGCTTGTCATATTTTTGTAATTGGGCTATTATTGAGCATGAAGATTGGAAATATACATAAAATACATGCTTTGTGAAGCGCTCACACAAGGCATGGGGGAGATTAAACCCAATTTGTCTCTTGCCTCTTGTCGTGCATGCTTTTACATGGGTTTTTGTGCAAAAAGGTAGAGTATTTTGTTCTTGGGGACCTTCCAGGATTCACCACGTGAGCTATCTGCGACCGATCTGCGCACCATTGTTGGATGTATCTTGTTACCTGATAGTTGTAGTGACATATATATCAGTGATTGCTTCATTTTGGGACAGTTTTACATACTGCTATCATTTATTATAGCAAGCTAAAAGTTGCAGATTTTGAGCACTTATATGAGGGTAATGCTTACTATTTGATGTTATCTTGGTCATATTTGGTGGACAGGTGCTTCTCTTGGTGAAATCCACCCTTTGAGCTAGTTTTAGCAGTGGTTTTATTGCATTTTTTGCTAATTACAGCAACCTGCAATTTTACCTTTTTGCTTTGATTTGGGACAGTATGGCTGGTCATTTGAAAGACACGGCTCTCTTTAACATTGCCAAGTTGGATGGTACCAACTATTGGTATTGGAAGTCCTAAATATGGTAGGTTTTTGTGTAAAAGTTACAGATTAAACCCTTGTGTTTCAAGGGTGTCAAACCACCTGAGGATATGGATGATGATGTTTGGATGGAAATTGATGAGATATGCAAGTCTACCATTATTTTGTCACTCTAAGAAGAGGTCCATCATAATGTTATTGAAGATGAGAATCAAAGTGCATGGGATTTATAGGAGAAGATTAAGGAGCTCTATGTGCAATAGAGTCCTGTGTCACAGATGTATTGGGTGAAGTAGTTAATGGACCTTCGCATGAAGGAGGGGACCTCACTTTCATCTCATTTCAGTCAGTTTCATGCTATCATGAAAAGTCTGTTGTGACAGGGTATTGAGTTTAAAGACAACTTGCACCCATTGTTTCTGCTTGGCACATTTCCTGAATTATGGAATGTCTTTTGTACTGCCATATGCACGAACAAGCTTGATGGGCTAAAAATCAAAGATATTGAGAGTGCTTTATTGACTAAGGAAATCAACAATAGAAACCATGATGCTTCCTTCTCTTCACATGCATTGACCGTTAGAGGTGGCAGAAGTGGCAGGCATGCTAATGATCATAAGGGCAGGGACTCTCCGAAGTCCAGGTCCAAGTCACGTGGTCATAGTAAGTCCTATGGATGGAAGTCTGATCTTACCGATCATTATTGTGGGAAAGCAAGACATATTAGGCCGTAGTGCCATAAATTGTGCGATGATAAGTGCAAGGAAAAGGGAAAAGAAAAAGTGTAGGAAAACTCTTCTAAGTGCAGTATTGTACGTGCAAAGTTCAATGTGAAGATAGAAGAGGTTAATGCCATGCAGGCCACTAATTTAGATGATGATTACATACTTGTACCTTCTTCATGCGATCCCTTACAGGCTTTTGAGATACATTCTCTATGTACGTAGTGTTGGCTCTGTTAACAAACATGGATCCTGAACTCAGTTTAGCTATGGAGGCTTGAACTCGTAAGCAAGAGACATGAAGAAGACTGATGATTAGATACAAACTTTTACTCAAGTGAATTAGGTTCCAAGATAGATTAGCTTGGACTCATAAACACAATCTTGAGTGGATAGAGTTACAGACTCTAAGTACAAAGTAAAATAGCATTCATTCAAAAAAGGTGAACCAAGTACATGATTTTATAGCTTTCCAACTTCTCCACTGTCCTCACTATGCATATGGGATTCAGGATAGCTCTTCTTGGAGCATACATTTCTCAACACCCCCCCTCAAATGATGAGTCCCTACACTTGCTGGCTTTTTCCCCCCCTACATGATAACATGGCCCGGAAGACTAGCTCATAGGCAGCCTAGTCAAGTTAAAGCTTGAGACTTTACATCTTTGGCAAGGGTTTTTACAAATCAAATCCATTAAGGGAACAAAGTCCTTAAAACAGTTTGTCGTAGTTGTTGATGGTAGCAGAAGTATCTTTTTCTTCTTCTTCATTCATGAATTGATTTTGGTGGTGGTTATTCTGCATCTGCTGTGCTCTTTTCTTATGGAAGCATTCACTGGCAATATGGCCAGTTTTACCGCAATAATGACATGTCATCCGATTCCTGTTGTCGGTGTTGAATCCTCGACCTCTTCCTTTGGGTCCAGTAGCTCCTCTAGTGTATAAGAGGTTTTCCCTTGGGCTAGTTTCTTTTACATCTTTGCTTTTAAACTTGCTTTCTTCATCAAGCAGTGAGTGCTCAACATCTTTGAGTGAGAGACATGGAACATTACTTAGAGTGAACAGAAGGTTCTCATATGGATCCTTGTTTACACTTGCAAGCAGTATGGCTATTGCTTCATCTTCATCAATATTCTTTTTAAGAGATGCAAGCTGAGTTTTTAAACTCTTAAACTTATTAATGTGTATGGTCATAGAAGCACTGTCTTTGATATCCAGTTTATAAAAGTGCATGATAAGTTTTACCTTTGAATTCTTTGCTTGAGTACCAAACATTCTATCAAGTTCCTCCTAGGCGGTTCTAGTATTTCTAATGTCAGATATATGATGTAGCACATCATCACTTAATCCCCAGGCAATGATGCCTAGTGCCTTATTATTCATCTTCTTCCATTCTTTGGATTTGAACTAGTCTTCTTCAACGAACCCATCTTCATCATCTTCCTTCTTGTTATCTGCATCATCTTCAAACAAGTCCCACAAGTCTCTCCGCATAAGATGGTACATGGTCTTCTCCTTCCAGGCATGGAAGCCTTCACCATTAAATTTTGCTATATGTTCTACTTCAGTCATCTTAGTAGGAGGTCTTACCACGAGAACTCTCGGGTAGTGTCTATCCCTTTACAAGAAGATTGAGATTTACAAGTGATTAGATAATTTTAAAAACATTACATAACTTGAGAATGTTCTTCGAAATGGGAATCGAAAGATGAGTTACTCTTGAGTAACTGAAATATTCAAGTGCTAAGAAGCACTATTTGAGTATCAATCGATACTATATCTTTGAAGATCTTGATATTTTGCTCGATGTTGCTAGGTAATCTTTGAACTTTCCTGGATCCTTCAAGATCTATAGTAGGCTTCAGAAATAATTTCAAAGTGATCAAGGTCACTATTGATGATGCCAATAAGAAAAGATAAGGTTGCCAAGCTTTCTAAGTTCTTGGCTATGGCTTCCACTATTTAGGGTTTCAGACAGCCCAGTTTTTTTTGCTGTAGCAGGAGCTTGGCACAGCCATTCGAGCTAAAAATTGGATAGGGGATAGCCTATAGTATAGGCTTTAAATGCCCCATACAAGCAGGGAGAATCGGAGCCTCCAGACGTCGGGCAGACTATACGACTGCCACAGGGTGCAGTAGAGACAGCGATGGCTGATTTTTGTAATGCTGGGCCCTGCAATGGATAATGTCGCGCTCTGATGCGATAGGGAGCTGTGCTGGGAGTAGAGGAAGAGCTTCTCAGTAGACACCTTAAGTTGAGATTGTCTATATGATGAGATCTGAGAGCTCCACTGAGGATAGGTACAATCTGGCTATGGTGGCCAAGGAGAAGTGTGTGAAAATAGAGTAGGAGATGAACTCAACCAGTTGTCCTGAGCTGGAGTTGAGCTATGGTAAGCTGTAGAAGTAGGAGAAAGAGCTAAGCTGAGCCCACCATAGCTCTGATACCATGTTAACAAACATGGATCTTGAACTCAGTTTAGCTATGGAGGCTTGAACTCATAAGCAAGAGACATGAAGAAGACTGATGATTAGATACAAACTTTTACTCAAGTGAATTAGGTTCCAAGATAGATTAGCTTGGACTCATAAACACAATCTTGAGTGGATAGAGTTACAGACTCTAAGTACAAAGTACAATAGCATTCATTCAAAAAAGGTGAACCGAGTACATGCTTTTATAGCTTTCCAACTTCTCCATTGTCCTCATGTGCATATGGGATTCAGGATAGCTCTTCTTGGAGCATACATCATTTGTCTATTTCTCAATAGGCTCTTGGATTCAGGTGCATCCTTTCATGTGATACCCTCTTGAGATAGGTTTTATATCTATCGTACCATGTCTTGTTATGTGTGTCTTGGTGATGAGAGGTCTCTTAACATTGTGGGCATTGGAGATGTTAGGCTGCAGTTTCCTTCTGGAAGTTCTTTTGTTTTGCATGATATACGCCATGTACCTACATTGACTCGCAGCCTTATGTCAGTTGGACAACTTGATGATGCAGGGTATTTTGTGTCTTTTGGAGACTCTGCATGGAAGATTACTCATGGCAGACTTGTACATGTAAGAGGTGCCAAGTCTGGTAGCCTCTATCCCTTACTTATATCAAGAGCTACATTGGATAATGTTTTCTCTATGGATTCTATTTTCCATGTATCCCTTTGGCATGATTGTTTGGGGCATGTGTCTCTTAAAGTGATGGGACCTAAAACGGGCCGGCACTGGCTCATGCACTAGCCGGACCTCTATCATGCGCTCAACAACCCCACGGCCTCGTGGCCAGGAGCGTGGATGACACATACATCATCTTCCTAAACATTTTGCGTTTGTATCACGTCTCGTAGTCCAATTCTAACCCAATTAACACTCCTCAGAGGGAGTCCCAGCACATTTCCAAATAGCATGAAGTACAAACATAGGAGGTCCTCCCACGGCTGACCTCCGCTACCTCACTTCGACTCTCCTACACCTTGGGTATTGGCCCCTTAATGTGTCGCTAAACATATATAACACAATATCACAAATATTTCTACTCAAGGTACCAATTGATCATATCCAGAAATGTACAATTTTCCTCACTTTCTTTCCCCTTAGACCCAATGCCTAGCCTGCAGCTTAGAACAACCTTACTCACTCAACATTGGTCATATTCCTCTAGAAAGCAATTGCTATGCATCCAGGAGGTATTGTCTGATACCTTTTATCATTTTATGCTTCATGCAAATTGTGAATGTCCACATGCTCAAACAATTAAGAAAAATGAGCATTGGTGCATATGTGGAAAACATTTCTTTCAATGATTTTGACTATCGCTCGTATGCGGCGTTGCATGAATCTAGCACCGAGAAACCCTCGTGCTACTAGGTCCTTAATTATTAATTATCAACCAACCTAAATGGTATGCATAAAAACCAGCAAGCTTTTCATCATTTCATTCAACATTTAAACACTTTTTATACACTCTACCCCCTCATCCGTTTAGGTTGTGCATGGTGCATAGGTTTAGGGTTCATTTTCCACATTTTTATTGTATGAAAAACAATAAAAACTCACTAGAACATAAAGATAGGGCTGAACTGAGGCTAAACCGCATACTTCAAACCCCCCATACATCCACAAACATGATTCTTATTTTTCCTTAATTTTCGGCACTTAAAATCAAAATTTTTCTATTTTTCCCTATTTTTCTTATTTTTCTTGTATTTTTCCGCAATATTAAACGACTAAAAATTCAAAATGAGTTGTGGGCTGTGGCCCTTAGGTTCATTTGCAGCAAAAACACAAATTTAGTTGGTGTGTCTTATTATATTTTCCAATTATATCTCAAAAACACCCAATTTTCCCCTATTTCGTGTGTTTTACGGGTTTTACACCATTAATTTCAGTCATAACACTTGTGATTTTCTGATTTTTTGAGCCTAAACTAATCAAACTCATAGCAAACATCAACATGATGCATAATTATCCCATGGGAACAAATACTCATGAAGCAAATTGCATAAAACATTAATTTCCTTTGTAAAAATGAAATTACCATTCTTTGCGGGTTGCGGGTTTTTATTTGCCATGTCTCGGGACTAATTTCCAGCAGCCATTAATGCTCATGATAGTCCACAATCAGCAATTTTGATTCCTCTTGAACCACGGAGCAATCCGGTCTTCATTGGACAAGCATCTGCCATCCATTCTTCTTCTTCTTCTTCTTCACCACATGAATCTGCCTTTAGCGGAGAGAGAGGGAGGAGAGAGAAAGACTGAAATCAGAATTCTTCATAGAGACCACCATTTCTTGGGCGAGAGGCGGCAATATAATTGGCATCCAGGAGGGAATGAGGGGCAATGATCAATTGCCATGGTTGTTTGTAGCAGGCATGATGCATCTCCATCCACCAAGCGCATTTTTCGGTGCCTGTTTCTCACGCTTTCTCTCCACGACTTGATGCATGCTCCCTCCTCCAAACTTTCATGTGACATTAAATTTTGGGCTCCCAAAGGTCACTTGCCCATTTTGGCCAAATTTTGTCCACCCCTTCGCATCTGGACCGGTTTCTTGGCCATTTCCCCGTCCGGACTCCGAATTGAGCTCTGAAAAATCCTGGGCGTCCGGCTCGGCATCCCGCATTGGCCACTAACTCTTGTCAATCCACATGATAGTCTGAAAAGACGTGAAAAATCACCAACTGTCGCTCGGGCACCTTTAAAGCACTTTGACGCTTAAAATCGTCCTAGATTGAGCCGCCGCCTTCGACGTTGAATATTTTTTCCTTGATATTCATAATTTTTAGCTATTTTTAAGCACTTCTTAGCACCAATATTCCGCTCGCATTGGCGACCACGGGATAGGGTGACTCAGCCCGTCGAATCCCACACCAGATCTGCACAAAAACAACCAAAGGAAGCATCAAGCTGATACAAAACAAATATGCAATAAAACTCAGTACAATGCTCACCCTACCCCCGGACAGAACCAAGGCATGACATCCACAAGGAGTAGGCCTAGCATAATCTGATAGAAGGTCCCAAGCTAGTCGCTAACCGACTGCTCCAACACGGCCAAACTAGAAAGAACTATCAAAGAAGTCGCCCTAAGTGGTGGTCTGAACTACCTACCTAACTAAGGACAACACAATTAGGAACTCCTACTAGGCGAGGACTCCTATATCGTGATCAAGGAGTGTTTTCTTTTAGCACATTTCTTCTTTTAGGGTTTTATTTTATTGACATACTCGGGTATGTAAAAAGGAGGGAGCTGAGCGTAGTGACCCAAGGAGAACAGGGCATCGGCCTCAGGACCTGTCTCAGTACCCAAGAACCTACCCAGCCCTCGCAAGGCGACACTTAATCCTTTTCTGACGCTCACTTTTATTTTCGCTCCAACCTTCCTTAGTTTCTTCTTTTCCAGCAAGATGCCACCCCTAGGAAGACAAGGCATCGGCCCCGGGTCTGACTCGTCCCCAGGAACCTACCAGGCCTTCACTAGGCGATGATCAACTGCTTATAAATTTTCCTTTCTTTTTTTTTCTTTGATAGGGGTTAGAACCCCTTTTTACATACCTTCGTATTTATATTCATTATCTTGTCAGATATTCAGGGTTTTATTTCCCTTTATCATCATTATTTTTCTTCTGGTAGGCTTCTCTAACTACCTCACAACTAACAAGAACTCCTAGAATGGCTACCTAGTAGGCTAGCAGAATAGGGTCACTAGAACTCCCTTCTAAAACAGGTCTTTCGGTGCTTGACAATGTCTTGACAGGAGGCAACGACTACTCAGACCTCCCTCAAACATACTGAACCTAAACCTCGGGACTTCATGCCTTGGACGTCGGTCCCCAATAAGAAACGAAAAACCCCCCTTAATTAGTACACAAACACATATGACATAACAACCACAGTACTCATAAAGGAAAGATATCACCTGGATAGGGCCACGAGAAGCGTCCACGCAACAAAAGGCTCCTTCCAAGCTCTTCTTCAAACCTGTCTACCACAGAACTCAAACAAGAAACCATTAACCGCACCTGCACTAAACAGACAACTGGCCCTCTTGGCCTAATGAAATAAAACACTTCACTACAAAACTTGATCGGCCCTCTTGGCCTAACGAAATAAAGTATTCCAAACCTCGCAACATTGGCCCTCTTGGCCTAATGAGATCAAACAGAATAACACCTACACATCCCTCCTTGGAAGAATCCAGATATACAATAATAAGCTCCTTTCCAAGGAGGAAAAACAGGCTCGTAGCCCTAAACTAAATGCATAAGGTTATGACCCATCCCTCCTGCATATATAGCAAGAGGCGTACGCATAATATGTTGTCTAATTAACCTATGGGTCCCAGGTAATAACGGTAGATTGGTCTCGGCTACTCTTTGCATCACCCATATCAACCATCGTCTGCCATATATTTCATGTTCTAATAACATACCCCACAAGCGATCAGGTCCTATTTCATCATTGATGACAATATCCAAACTAGGACCACAATTAAAGAAGAGGTCTTCTTCATAAGCAAGATTTGCTAATGAATTCGCAAACTGATTCCAGTAACGTGGGATCAGCTGAAAAGACACTCTCTCAAACTCCTCTAGTAGGGTCATAGCAGTCCGATGATACATACAAAAAATGGGATTCCACACTATGTATGTCCCATCTAGCTGATTCAGGATCAACTGGGAATCCCCTTTTACTAACAATCGACGAATACCACCTTGCTTGGCAATATACAGTCCCATAATCAAGGCTTTATACTCTGCCATATTGTTAGTGAATCCTACCCCGAGATAAGCAGCTAACTTCATCGTAACTCTTCGTCGGGGATCTCGAATTACTACTCCAACACTTCCTTTTTTATTAGGGCCCCTGGACGCTCCGTCAAAATATAATGTATATGTCCATAATGGGTTTACACAGCCGGCCATCGCGAACTCCTCTATTCGTAATTATGGTAATCAAATTTTAGCATGTTAAGAGGATGAACTGACGGCTACATCCCACCTTCTTCATTGAACTAGACAGGGAACTCATTAATAGTCATAAGCAGTGGTGGCAGAAGACTTCAATCTCCCATACAAAGGTTCCATCTTCTTGCTCAATCACCTTATATCCTTTGCTCCACTAGATGAGTTTCCCCTGATGGTATCTTTGCTCCAGATATGGGTGCTCCAAATAAGGGATTAACCGACCCATCAACTGTCTTTTAAACTCTTTCGCAGGTCTCAGATCATTCTTAGAATAGACCTGCAATGCATTTTCTTTTTATTAGCATACTTAGAAGTAATAAGGTTTAATCTTATTAAGATTAACCTTATTCTTAAACTCTACTCCCTGTAGATCAGCTAATAGGGCTGTAGACCGATTCTTCCCTAACCTAACAATCTTGTAGGGGCCATCTCATTTAGGTTCCAGCTTCCCTGGAAACAGCTCCCTACGCGCATCATAATATAAAACCAGTTGTCCTTTCTTAAAGGTATACTTCTTCGCTTTTAGGTCATGCAACTGTTTCATGCGATGTTTAGCCACCTCTTGGTGTAATAGGCTTTGCAGCTTAATTTCATCGAGGTGTGCTAAGGTTGTGAAACGTTCTAATAGGGCGTCCTCGTTACCAAAAGAATGGTTTATTGCAAATCTAATGGTCGGCAACTCAATTTCTAAGGGTAAAACACACTCTTCACCATAAACTAGTTTGAATGGCGTGTGGCCAGTGGCTCGCTTGAACGTGGTATTATATGCCCATACTGCCACATATAGCTTCTTATCCCAGTCGCGTTTCTTTTCAGATACAACTTTCGATAGGATACCCACAAGCTACTTGTTGGTACTTTCAGCCTGCCCATTTTTCTGCGGATTATAAGGAGCCGTTTTATTGTGCTTGATTTGCCAAGCCTCAGTCAAGCTTTTGATAATCTTGTTCAGGAAATGGGTTCCACGGTCCGACACTAATTCTTTCGGGGGACCAAAACTGCATATTATCTGCTCTAAAAGGAAACTAGCAGTTTCTTTAGCATCATCTTTCCTTGTTGCACGTGCTTCTGACCACTTTGTGAAGTAGTCAGTTGCTACAATAATATACCTCTTTTGCGCAGTTGACGATGGAGTAATAGGACCCACAAAGTCTATTCCCCACTTCTCAAATGGAAGTATTGCCATAATAGGGGTGAGTGGTCTTTTCCTATTCTCTCGACTATCATGTTGTTGACAAATATCGCATCTCTTAACATACGCAAATACATCCTGGAAGATGGCAGGCCACCAGTAACCTGCTCTTAAAGCCTTTTGTGATATAAGCCGTCCAGCAAAATGGCCTCCGCAAGCGGAATCATGACACTCTTCCGAAATGAATGGCACCTCGTCAGGCATCACACATCGGCAATAGATGTCATCAACCCCTTGCCGATATAATGTACCTACGATCAAAGCAAACTTTAATGCCTGCTGCTTAATTTTCCTTCTCTCAGCTCTAGATAGTTCGGATCCAGCCTCTCCTGTTGATAAATAATGTGTTATTGTAGCATACCAGGAGGGAATAGATGTCGTATCTATCTTAAATAATGACTCCATGTCACTACCTTCAGCCACAGATTCTTTCAGCTCCCTAAAGTCCATAAGACATTCTACGATGCCTTGCAACCTTGGTGGCTTACTCCTGATCTCATAATCAAACTCCTGCAAAGTGACTAACCACTTCGCTAGACGATCATGCAACTGCAGCTTATTCATCAATAATCGAAGCCCCTCCGCCTTCGTATAAAGCACAAATTTCTCATAGAGGATATAGTGCCTGAATTTCTTGGTCCCAAAGACCATCGCAAGACACAACTTCTCCATGTAGGTATAATTGATCTCTGAAATGCCCAATTTCCGACTAGCAAAGGCTATCGGATGATACCACTTTTCCTCCCAAATTTGGGTTAAACAGCAGAGCTGATACTATGCATGGTGGCTGCTGAAAATATATAGAACACCTCACCTCTTTTAGGTGCTTTTAAAACGGGAGCTTTGACTAGCTCCTGCTTCACATCCTCGAATGCTACCTTACAAGGGTCACCCCATACAAACAAACAGCTGAAGGACAATAGATTTGTAAGTGGCAATGTTCTTTCTGCCAAGGCATTTATGAATCTACGGTAATAACCAACCGAAGACAGAAAGCTATGAACTTTTTTTGGAGTGCGTGGTGGACCCATGCCAACTATGACTTTGACCTTTTCGGGATCTGTCGCAATTCCTACCGAACTGACCACATGGCCCAGCAATAGCCCATAAGGTACATCGAAAACACACTTCCGTGGGTTTAGAGCGAAACAAAATTTTTTGCAATGCTCAAAGCATTTTCTTAAAATGATCAACTGCCTTTCTCTCACGGTGGCGGCCCCTAAGTCACCAATAAACACCTTCAACTCTTTAGGGGATATGTCACCAAATGTCTTATCTGCTGTTCGTTGCCACGAGCCAGGCGCATTGCATAAACTAAAGGCCATCACATGGTACGCAAAAGTACCAAAGACAGTAATAAAATTTGTTTTCAACTTGTCCTCTTCTGCAATTACCATCTGGTTATATCCTGCAAAGCAATCCATGAACGAATATATCGCCCTACCCGCTAATTGATCCAAAATTTGGTCAATAAATGACAACGGGTAGTAATCCTTAACTGTCTGCTTATTCAGCTCTCTAACATCTACACATAGTCCGATTTGGTTAATTTGCTTCTTTCTGATCACAACTGGTGAACACCATTCCATGTGTTGCACAGGAAAAATCAAACCCGCTTTCCGAAGCTTCTGTAACTCCTCAAACAGCCTGTCCCTCAGTTCGAAAGGCATACACCTTACTTTTTGTCATACAGGGCGGCTTCCTTCCTTCAACGGAATTGTATGAATGGCGAGGCTGGGAGGAATGCCTCTCAGCTCATCATAAATCCAAGAAAAGATGTCGCGGAATTCTTGAATCAAGGACATATAGTCCTTCCTTTCTTGGACACTGAGCATGGACCCTAATTTGATTGGTCGTGACTCATCAAGTGTACCAAGGTCTAGCTCGATAACATTTGTATCTCTTATACGATCTTGGGCCTCTATCGGCTCGTTCAGAGTGATCTGATAGATGTCCTCCGTGGTGGATCCCTCTTTGGACTCATCACTCGATGATGTCTCACTGGCGGATAAATCCTCTAATGTCTCCAATTCTGTAGAAGATAGAGGAGCTCTCTCACTCTGCAGGGACTCATGATAGGCATCAATCACCACGTGCTGAGCACCTCTACCGAATATCAGCCGACCGATGGGTATATCCACTTGACAATCTGCTTGCAAGATCCAAGGTGGTCCAAGTAATACTTGGTAACTTGGACGCCCTGCAAAACGAATCACCCTAAAGTCCAACAGGCATTCTACATTTGCAACAGTAACATGGACCTAAGTAATGCAGCCTTCCGGCTGTCTCAAACTATCATCTGCCATTCTGAAAATTGTGGAGGTATCTTTCTGGATCGCAAGACCCAACCTTCCCATCAGTTCAGAACTCATAATGTTAACAGATGATCCCTGTCAACAATGGCATAATCTACTAATATCCCATCGACATAGGCTACAACCCTTGGGCAATGCTTCTCAGCATGCTTGAACCAGTCATCACCAACTCGCGCAATACCCAAAGGTTCTACGATATACTCGGTACGCAGGATCTTTCCAAATTCCTTGCCTACTCCTGGAGAAAGCTTAATAAGCTATAAAAGATTCACATTTGGCTTGACTTCGCAAAGAGAGCTCGCCAAATCGAATTCATGGTAGTTTGGCAGAGTTCACTTTTCACGCCAAACCATCCGCTCTTTAGGTCGCTCAACCGGCTTTATTGCTTCTTTCTTAATTTTCACCTTCTTCCTCGGTGGTTCCTTATCCTTCTTAGCATCAGCTTTACTCTCCACAGGCTTTAGAGGTCCCCCTTCCATGGCAGGATCCAGAACTTGCGTTCCTTTGTCGCCCTGTTTAGGGTTTCCGTCGACAGGCTTATCCTTGTCGGCCTCTCTACCCTTTTGACCTCTTGTAAGGACAGCTCGCAGATTAGAGGTTTCAGCGTCATTAACACGCATAGCCTAAATCAAACTAACCCCACTACCACTAGGCAGCTCCTCCATTGTAGTCTTTGATTGTTGGAGTATTTGTTTAGGCCCGTCTTCTCACTGGGAATCATTTCCTTGCGCACAATGATTAACAGGCCCTGGTTGCCGACTACCTCACTGGAGGGAACTAATCTTACTCCAGCAAGTGGCTTCTAAATGGCCGGATTTTCCACAGATGTTGCACGACATTTGGGCAATTTCGTGGATAATGTTGCCCACCACACCATTTGCAGCTCAACCTCGAAGGTGCACCCTCATCTGGGTATCTACTTCCTATCAAATTTTGTTGTTTTTTAAGGAAGTTGACATCAACGACTATTTGTCGATACTGCCCCGTAATCATATCGGTATAATGCTTCATCATGTCCTTAACCTCGCCAAGAACATTGGAAGTGCTCGACTCGTAGCCTTGATCGTTACCCTATCGTTCCATCGGCCTAATAATTCGATTAAGCACTGGTTGTTGAACCACAGTCATGGTATTAGGATTAACTGCCTGGCCTCCACCATTTGGAGCCATTTGACTGCCCGCAGGCATCCTCATGCTAGGGGGAGCTGGTAATAAAGGCACATTTTGCATCATGTTCCCTCTCCCATTAGGATTAGCCATTGCTATCCCTTAGCTACCACTGCCATTGGCCGTCGCCATATTATTTCCCAATGCTAGACCCATATTCGAATTGCCTCGAGAGGCATAGGCTGCTTGTAGTCGGGATTCCACTTCTTGCGCTCGTGTAATGGCAGTATCTATATCCCCCAAAGGGACACTACTCAACTGCAACTAAATATTAAAGTCCAAACCATGCAGAAAATATTGCAATTGGGTAGCTGCGGGGATAGGAATAGAGGTGTCCAACTTACGGAAAACCTCTTTTAGTTTCTTTGCATAAGCACGAATATCCTCGTGTGGTTCTTGGCGGGTCACATTGAGTACATGCAACCAATATTGCCCACCCCATTCAGGGAGTTTGCCCGTTCAAGGGCAAACTCCCTTCGAAAAGCTCCATAAAATGAATCAATATTCAATATGGTTCTGGCTTCTAAACCGTGATACCATATGGCAGCTCTTCCTTTGAGAGTCATGTTGAAGAATATCATTAAATGTCCTTCTTCTTGGATGCGACAGTTAAACATCAGCTTTTGAAACTCCCTGATGTGGAGTTCCGCATCTTCCTCAACTAGCCCATTAAAAATGGGTTGCGGGTAACCTAGAGCCGGCAAATCTGTCGTTCCTACAGGAATGGCAATGGGTTGCGCCATGACGGAAATTGGATTTGCACTAGGAATAGGGGACGATGAGGTTACACCTCCTGCACTTGATGTAAACTGCCTTATGGAAGAAAGGGGAGCACTAGAGCTTCCACCTTCTCCTAACTTACTGCTTGTGGCACCAAGACCACTAGATCCACTCCCTCATAAGGGTTCAACACCGCTATGCTTAGGGGCATACCTCCTAAAAATATCAGCACGTCACCTAGCTCTTTTGTCTCTCTCTTGCTTTTGGATTTCGGCTAGACAATGCTTATCGATGAATAACGGATCAATCTCAGTATTCTTTGGCATAAACTGCTAACTAGTCCCTAGACAACTAGGATTCGAGGACTGCCACTTCTAAGCGGCTCCTAGCAGACGCACCATTGATGGGACGTAAAACGGGTCGGCACTGGCTCATGCACTAGCCGGACCTCTATCATGCGCTCAACAACCCCATGGCCTCGCGGCCAGGAGCGTGGATGACACATACATCATCTTCCTAAACATCTTGCATTTGTATCACGTCTTGTAGTCTAACTCTAACCCAATTAACACTCCTCAGAGGGAGTCCCAGCACATTGCCAAATAGCACGAAGTACAAACATAGGAGGTTCTCCCACGGCTGACTGCCGCTACCTCACTGCGACTCTCCTACACCTTGGGGATTGGCCCCTTGATGCGTCGCTAAACATATATAACACAATATCGCACATATTTCTACTCAAGGTACCAATTGATCGTATCCAGGAATGTACCGTTTTCCTCACTTTCTTTCCCCTTAGACCCAACACCTAGCCTGTAGCTTAGAACAACCTTACTCACTCAACGTTGGTCATATTCCTCTAGAAAGCAATTGCCATGCATCCAGGAGGTATTGTCTGATACCTTTTATCATTTTATGCTTCATGCAAATTGTGAATGTCCACGTGCTCAAACAATTAAGAAAAATCAGCATTGGTGCATATGTGGAAAACATTTCTTTCAATGATTTTGACTATCGCTCGTATGTGGCGTTGCATGAACATAGCACCGAGAAACCCTCGTGCTACTAGGTCCTTAATTTTTAATTATCAACCAACCTAAATGGTATGCATAAAAACCAGCAAGATTTTCATCATTTAATTCAGTATTTAAACACTTTTTATACACTCTACCCCCTCACCCGTTTAGGTTGTGCATGGTGCATAGGTTTAGGGTTCATTTTCCACATTTTTATTGTATGAAAAGCAATAAAAACTCACTAGAACATAAAGGTAGGGCTGAATGAGGCTAACCTCATACTTCAGACCCCCCATACATCCACAAACATGATTCTTATTTTTCCTTAATTTTGGGCACTCAAAATCCATTTTTTCCCTATTTTTCCCTATTTTTCTTATTTTTCTTGTATTTTTCCGCAATATTAAATGATTGAAAATTCAAAATGAGTTGTGGGCAGTGGCCCTTAGGTTCATTTGCAGCAAAAACACAAATTTAGTTGGTGTGTCTTATTATATTTTCCAATTATATCTCAAAAACACCCAATTTCCCCCTATTTCGCGTGTTTTACAGGTTTTACACCATTAATTTCAGTCACAACACTTGTGATTTTCTGATTTTTTGAGCCTAAACTAATCAAACTCATAGCAAACATCAACATGATGCATAATCATCCCATGGGAACAAATACTCATGAAGCAAATTGCATAAAACATCAATTTCCTTTGTAAAAATAAAATTACCGTTCTTTGCGGGTTGCGGGTTTTTATTTGCCATGTCTTGGGACTAATTTCCAGCAGCCATTAATGCTCATGACAGTCCACAATCAGCAATCTTCATTCCTCTTGAACCACGGAGCAATCCGGTCTTCATTGGACAAGCATCCGCCATCCATTCTTCTTCTTCTTCTTCACCACATGAATCTGCCTTTAGCGGAGAGAGAGGGAGGAGAGAGAAATACTGAAATCAGAATTCTTCATAGAGACCACCATTTCTTGGGCGAGAGGCGGCGATATAAGTGGCATCCATGAGGGAATGAGGGGCAATGATCAATTGCCATGGTTGTTTGTAGCAGGCATGATGCATCTCCATCCACCAAGCGCATTTTTCGGCGCCTGTTTCTCATGCCTTCTCTCCACGATTTGATGCATGCTCCCTCCTCCAAACTTTCATGTGACATTAAATTTTGGGCTCCCAAAGGTCACTTGCCCATTTTGGCCAAATTTTGTTCACCCCTTCGCATCTTGACCAGTTTCTTGGCCATTTCCCCATCCGGACTCCGAATTGAGCTCTGAAAAATCCTGGCATCCGGCTCGGCATCCCGCATTGGCCAGTAACTCTTGTCAACCCGCACGACAGTCTGAAAAATTATGAAAAATCAACAAGTGTCGCTCGGGCGCCTTTAAAGCACTTTGACGCTTAAAATCGTCCTAGATCGAGCCGCCGCCTTCGACGTTGAATTTTTTCCCTTGATATTCGTAATTTTTAGCTATTTTTAAGCACTTCTCGACACCAAAATTCCGCTCTCATAAAGGAATGAAAATGCTCCGTACTTTGTAGTATCTTCTATCTTTTGACTCTTCACATTTTGATTCTTGTGATTATTTTTTGTATGGCAGGAAAACTAAAAATACGCATAAAAAGTCTGATAAGAAATGCATGGGTGAGCCCTTGGCTCTTATGCACTCAGATGTCTATGGGCCCATGCCCTGTCAGTCACTTGGTGGGGCAAAGTACTTTGTTACTTTCATAGATGATTAGTCATGTAAGGTTTGGGCTTATCCCATCAAGAGAAAATCCGATGTCTTAGGCACATTTCAGTGTTGGCTTGCATTGGCAGAGAACCGGTGTGGAAAATAGCTCAAATGCCTAAGGTCAGATAATGAGGGTGAGTATGTATCACGTGCTTTTGAGCCATTTTGTGATGAGCGCAGTATTAAGGGTCAGTTGACCACCCCTTACACCCCACCTTAGAATGGTATGGTGGAACGCATGAATATGACCATTCAGGAAAGGGTCCATAGTAGCATGCTTGGCTAGGCTGGCTTACCACAGTACTTTTGGGCTGAGGCAATTACTACTGTAGTACATCTCATTAACAAGTCGCCTAGTAGTGGCATAGACATTCAGATTGCAGAGGAGGTATGGGTAGGCAAGCCCCCCTCTTATGATCATTTGCGTGTCTTTGGATGTGAGGCATTCTGCCATGTGCCCAAGGACAAACGCAATAAGTTGGATCCTAAAAGTATCAAATGCATTTTCATTGGCTATGAAGATGCAAGAGAGATGGCTTACCATGATGTCATCTTTCATGAGGACAAAATGCATATGCAACTTGAAAAAGTGATTGAGGTACGCAAAGTTATCTTTCAGGAGGAGCCACCTGCTCCCGTTCAACCTACTCCACGGCCAGCTAGACAGTGTGCAACATCACTTGATACTCATGGCCCAGATGTTAGACATGCTCATGTTAGACATGATGTTGGTCAAGCAGCAGAACCTGGATTGAGGCATTCTACTAGAGATAAATGACCTCGTGACCGTTTTGTGCCCTCTATGGATTATGTACTAGTTACAGATGCAAGAGAGCCTCTCACTTATGATGAGGCTATGCATAGGGGTGATTCTCACTCTTGGGAGAGGGCTATGCATCTGAGCTTGACTCATTGCATAAGAATTAGACTTGGGATTTGGTTTCCTTGCCTCAGGGTAAGAAGGCTTTGACATGCAAGTGGGTGTACAAGCTGAAAAGTACCCCTGGACATCCCAAGATGCCATACAAGGCTCAATTGGCTGCCAAGGGTTTTAAGCAGGAGCATGGTGTTGACTTTGATGAAATCTTTTCTCTTGTGGTCAAGATGACCACCCTACTCTTAGTCTTGGCCTTAGTTGCACAACTTAACCTAGATGGATGCCAAGATGGCTTTTTACATGGGGACTTGCATGATGAGATTTACATGCAGCAGCCTAAGGGCTTTGTAGACCTTGGCAGGGAACACCTAGTGTGCAAGCTCAAGAAGAGTCTATATGGCTTGAAGCACGCACCTAGGGAATGTTACCATAAGTTTGATGCGTTTATGCAGTCACAGGGCTCTAGCCGCAGTGTTATGGATCTGTGCTTGTACACAAAGAAAGCCCATGATAGTTCTTTACTGATTTTGGTGCTCTATGTGGATGATATGCTTTTATTAGGGAATGCTCACGAGGAGCTAGATGCTCTTAAGGCTCAGCTCAAAAAGAGCTTTGAGATGAAAGATCTGGGATAGGCATATCATATACTTGGTATACACATTATGAACGATAGATCTCATGGACTACTCTATCTGATTATGAACGATAGATCTCATGGACTAGGATACAAGAGTCATGGGGTACACTGATTCTGATTATGCACGACGCGTAGATAGTAGGAAGTCCACTTCTGGCTATATCTTCACTTATGTTGGAGGGGCTATCTCTTGGATGTCCAAGATGCAGAAGTGTATGGCTCTTTCCACTACTACAGAGGCCGAGTATATTGTAGCCACAGAGGCTTGCAAGGAGGCTATCTGGTTAGGTCGTTTAATTGCACACTTTGGTATTACAGATGCTATGCCTACACTGCATTCATATTCTATGAGTGCTATCGAAAGAAATTCGATATGGCAGCCTCTATACTATGCCAAACTCCCTTCTGTCACAAAGTGAATGAGGTAAGGGCACCACCTAGTCATGGAAGAGCAGACTAGGATGCTATGCAAGAGGGAGAGGAGCTCGTGAGGGAGAAGAGAGGAAAACTAAGAGAGAGAGAGAGAGAGAGAGAGAGAGAGAGAGAGAGAGAGAGAGAGAGAGAACTACAAAAAATAGATGAATTAATAAAACTTAAGAAGGCTTAAGAGACGGAGAACCCTCAAGACATAACCAATATACACAATATGGACACCAATAGCATGGGCTTATTACACTGTAGAGCATGCATAAGATATACTAAGGGAATGAACTATATAAGCTCATGAGAGAGAATGGGAAGGCTCAATAGGGCTGAAGAAGGCCTCTTGGCTCTCTCTTGCAAATTACAAAGGAGAAGGCCTCTTTATATAGGCCTTGAGGGTGTTTAGGAAGCAGGTTAAGATAGAATAGGAATTAACACCACCAAAGTTGCATTAAGGCAGTCCCACCAATGTGGAAGCTCCATCTAGATGTTTTGTTGACCAATTTTGTACTTAATCAAGTTCTATCATAGGTGAGTTGTCTCCATTATCCCCCCATAGCTTGAGTACAAGAGCTCTCCTATAAAAAAAATATAGAGAATCTTCATAAAATAAGATCATATCTAGCAATAATGGAGAGAGAGTAGTGAGAATTCATATATTACTACTACAATTAAGGATGATTTGAGAGTGATTTAGGAGGGGAATTCTAATGGTTTATTAGCTTGAGATAGAGTAGAAGATAGGGAAAAGGGTTGGGAGTCTAATGAATGATGTTTTATGGAAGTGTTAAGTGTGGGAAAGAAAGTGTGGGTGTGTATAAAATTGGGAGGTGGTCTCCACCATAGTTGAAAAAAGTTGGCATCCACCATTTTGGCCATATCTCCTCACTCATAGCTCCAAAAAGTTAAAAAAAACTACCACTCAAAATGTCAGCTCACGCGCTACAACTTTCATGTTGAAAAGTTTTTTTGGATTGGAGTGGAAGTATTTTTAAAAAATCTTATAAAATCATGTGCCTGATTTCTCTTCCACTAATGTTTCCAAGAAGGGTCCCATTTGTTTGAATTATCATAAGGCTCCAAAGCCATGACATTATGAGCCTCACATGCCCTTTGGATGGCTCCAAATCCATTTCATGTCTTTTCTTTTCACATTACATATTTTCCCTTCAACTTCCTCAATTGATATTTACTCTTCACCTTCCCTTGGTAAACCGGTCCATGAAATATTTCCATCCAGTGATTTCTTGGATTTCCCAAGAGGTTGTTTCCACCCTCTTCTTTATTTCAAATCTCCAAACGTACAAAAAATCAACATAGTGTTAGAATTTTTTTTTTGGAGATTTTCTCGGATCATATAGCCCCCCCAACCTGCCTAGAGGTACTTATGCCTCTAGACACTCTTTGGTATCTTGAGCTGACCCCACCCTGATGTGATAGGGTTTTAAGTGCCATCCATTTACCCTGGTCTTGTGCACTTTTCCCTCAATGTCTTGAAGTTTGTAGGAGCCATTGTTGAATTTTTTTGTGGTCCAAAACGGTCCCTCCCACCGGTAGAGAAACTTGCCAGGTTCTTACAAGTGCCATTTTTGAAGCGTTTTTGGCCCTAATGTTTTGCCCCCCTTACCCGGATTGAAGACATGGAGCTCAGCATCTAAGGATTTCTTATAGGCAGCCATGCAAGCGTTAATTAAATCTTTCCATCCTTGAAGTTCAATCTTGAGAACAAACACGGGAGCCCCCATCATTAGTGGTGGAAGCATTTGAATGCTTGAAGGCTTTATCCATTGGAGTGCTCTAATCAATCGAGCTTGCTTAATGGAGAAATAGGCATCATGATGGATCATGCTTCGACTAAATTCCCCAAACACACTGAAGAGGTATGTCAGTCTGATAATAATCTCTCATCTTAATCCAATTTTTGAGCTTAATTCCTTTTATTAGAGAGATTAAGGTTACATAGACTTTACTAGTTCAATCCTTCATTGTATGCATGTGCCCACTGAAATCAATATCCCATTTACTCTCCAGTACATGATGATTAATCCTAAATCAATTGCATTTTCTAACATTAATTCTTTCTTGATCTTGTGTGCTTGGATTAATCCTAAGCGAGTACTAAGCCTTTGAAAAATGGGTAAGTAGCAGCTCATGAGTCACTTGACTACCAAGGAGATCCCTATCCAAGCTCTTCTTC
The DNA here is from genome assembly GCF_053477565.2 of Lygodium microphyllum. Lineage (NCBI taxonomy): Eukaryota > Viridiplantae > Streptophyta > Polypodiopsida > Schizaeales > Lygodiaceae > Lygodium > Lygodium microphyllum. The sequence continues at coordinate 123,690,134 of NC_141148.1, read as the reverse complement.
ATCCTTGTATCTCATGAAACGATCCAATGTTTCCTTTCCAATGCATCTCATGCTAATTTCTTTCAAAAAAATGTCTCCAATATATACTCTACGGCTAAGGAAAAAGGCCGATGCCAAGCAAGGTGGTAAGCCAAAAGAGAGGTGACCCTCCCTAACCACTTAAGACCCTAAAGGGGTGAACTTTGCCAACCTCCCGATTATCTGAATCCAAATACTTGTATGCAAGTACAACTATCTATCTATGGTCACCACCACTCCTAATGAAATAATTTCCTTTGGACACCCATTTTGTGCTTATGGTACCCATGTATGACACTTGAGGTGTATGCAGTCAAAAAATATACAAGACATTAAGCTTCATTTATGTAGTGATGACAGATTAGATGGAAATTTAAATGTGATTGGGATTAGGATTATTATTCCGAAGTTGTTGTTTATGATAATTCTTAGGCCCCTTAGTTTATGAGCCATCCATATAGTGCATTTGCGTCAAGGGACATACAATGTTTTTAGTCATAGTCAATGAGGATAGTCATAAATATTTAATTATAGAAAATTTTGTATTACACATGGGAGTGAACCCAGCTCATCTCAAAGAGGGATTTGTCCCCTCTGGTTTGAATTAAAAATCTGCCCAATGGACCTATGCTCTAAAAGTTATGGCCATTTTTGTGCACTAAGGTGACTATGGATGGGGTGCAGACTACTCCAAGATAGATACTGAAACCCAATTGTAGAATTTTTTGATTATTTTACCTTAATAGACCTTCTCAAAGAGGGCTTCCTCCTCTTTTATTTAAATTAAAAATATCACCATTCCAAGTTTCCTACTAAAAGTTGCACCCCATTTACCAATAGTGGGTCTTGTGGAGTGCATCTAGATGGCTGGCTAGAAAGGTAAAAGTAAGGCCCATGAGGAGATCTAGACAAAGATAAGAGACTTCAACACTTCACTAAATGATGAACCCATCTTGGCATAAGATTCTCATTGTGATCTACATGAGGAAGTGTCCAATATGGATTCCTACAGCGCCTGCTCAACCACACTTTATTTTAGTATGAGCTTTGTCACATGGAGAGGCATAATGATATGGTTACCAACCATTGCCAAATGATGTCAAATTTTGATGAAGAAATTGAGAAAATGGCCCTCTCAAACTCTAGGACTCAAGAAAGCCTAGAGCCTCTCACCACTCTTGTAGCTTAGCTAGCTACCACTTTGTCCCTAGAAAAGGTGAATGAATCCAAGTGCAAGTCTCGATGCCCTCCACCATTGGAGCCACTGCATGCTCCACATGGAATTCTTGGATCCAAGGGTATTCCCCCTTCTACCAATGAAGTTGGTGAGCCCTCTCATGCTCATCACAATCCTCTCTTGAGCTCTCCTCTCAACTTCATTCATTACACTTGCCCTAAGTGGCAAAATACTAAGATTACATTATTACTAACATAATTGCAAACCTTTTGGGCAAGTTACATATTTCTCCTAACAAGATTCTCAAAGATTCCCTCGGAAAGCATAATAAATTAGCTTATTCTTGAAAAATTGCAAATGGATTCAAATTTAGAGAAAATTTAAATTTTGACAATAATTCTTAATACCATGGTTTTAAAAGTGCCATGAATTTCAACAGTTTTATATTTTCCCTAGACAAGTTTAAACATCTCTAAGATCATGCACCTTATAGTTATTTGTAGTTTATATATCCATAAATCCTCAAAAATTTTGGTATAGAACTATAAATTATTTCAAAATTTTCATAGTTCAACAGCCTTATCAAAAAAATTATTTCCTTCAATAGGTAAAACCCTTTGGTACAAAACGGTTTATCCTAGCTAAACATTTCTCATGGACTTATAATTTTGTATATATAAGGAAGTTATGCCAAAGTCTTTCCCAATAACCTAAATGTATAGTGGCATTCTATAAAAATATGAAAGATGTGATTTGATTTAGGTGACCCTAATTGTGTTTTACAATAGAGACCAAATAACTTAAAAAAAGGTGCCACATTTGCACCATGAACTCTAGGTAATTAACAGGTCCGATAAAGAATACATGTACCCTTTTTAGGTACTAACCCTAATGTCTAAAACTTGAAGTCAGGATATTTAAGATCTCCATTAAAAGCATCTAAGATTTTCTTTATGGTAAGGTTGAACCGGCCAATATTATGTATATAGCATTGGATTTTATAAGGTTTTGTCTCCTTCCTAGGTTTGCAAGGCTACAATACATAAAAATGTCCTTTTACATGCGTTGTGTAGCATTCTAGATACTATATTCACTTAATGAAATCACATTTTAGGGGCATCCACCAAAAAAATTGTGGGACAAGTAGAACAAAATACAAATTTTACTACTTCTAGTACCTCTCAATGAAAAATGTATACAATTGATTATACTAGGCCAATAAATAAGTTCTAACAAATAGATAGTGTAAATTCTAGCCCTTATATTTCTAGTTAATCAAAATTTTAAGTCAATTTAGTTAGGATTTATTTTACTAATGCCCATAAATATACTTGTAAGAAATTTATCCTAACCATATTATTGTTTAGAGGAAGCAAAAAGCATCAAAATTTGAATGAAAGCACAAGGTCCAACTCAATATACAAGTAAAAAGAGGAAAGAGCATTTGAATGGACCTTGACACAATGCATTGAAGGACCCGTTCCCACCATTGAAATGGCTCCCAACTAGTTTTGGCATTTCTTGGGAACTTATAGAGACCTCTTAGCATGTGCAACAAGCTATCAAATAAAGCATAATTTCATAGTCTAAAAAGTCGATGAACCTACACATGCCAATAGGAAAACTATTGCTACATTAGAATAAATTTATGTGTGAAAGCTAGGTAGTGAACCTTTTTGTAGAACATGTTCTAAGAAAGATTTAGGGTTCACAAAGTGCTTGTGAACTTTGCAATATACTAACCAATGGATTCACCAAAAAGTTCCCAAATTCCTTGGGAACAATTGTTTGGTGGGAGCAGGTTTGAAATAGAAATTGAAAAGCTCATTCTTGCATTATTCTCTAGACTATTGTTATTGCATCAAAACCACGTGCAAAATAGATATTTTTACTTGATATTTATGAGTCTTGATGCAATACATACAAAATAGATATTTTTGCTTGATATTTAATGAGTTGTGATACATTGATCAAGATTGTAATTTTTGGCATGGTTTTGATAAGCCAAAAGGTGAAAAGCTCAATATTTGACATAACTGTCATAGATTTTCTAGATTTCTGATGCAGTACATCGGAATTTAGACACCTAGTACTCATAGGACAATTACTCCATTTGTATGGTAGTTGTTATTGCCACCCGACCAATTTCTCCTTGGATTTTGAAGAGGATGGATCCGGCTTGTTAATCAAGTGTTATTGGGGTAGGGCTCTGATTGCTACTACATTGACGCCGGCGGGGTGAGAGGACATGTGGACATCAGGAGTGGCATCCATGTATAGAAGAGTGACAAACATGGTGTTGTCGTTAGTGACAATAGATGGCCAACTTGGTGGTGTTTACCATGGGCTGTTACTCCATAGAAGCCTCCTAGGCCGTGTAGCACATCTTACTCCATGTGCAAGACAAGGCAAGAAATCTTGGACTCACATGACATTGCTATAGAGTCTCCACACCCTTGCTCCCCATCAGCTCAATGCATTGTTCATAAGTGGTGGGATGGCATGGCCCATGTTTCCGTGAGCTCTTTGATCACTAATTCCACATTTTCCATGGGCTTGCATAGGGAAATTAGCACACTATGCTCATCTAGCCCTTCATATCCTTAACAATCGCATAGGTGTCATTCATTGGTAACCAACCACAACGTGGCCCATCAAGTACTTGAAGCTAGCAAGGTCCTTGACATTCAAGTTGCTAGTGTGTACAGTATTTCTTACCAAAACCACTGCTGATGCATTATAAAATCTCATTAGGAAACCTACATGGGCCTCATTTTAATTAGAAAGTTTCACATGATGGATAAAAACTTTACTTTTCTCTTATGGTGCATTTGTATTTTGTCTTTCACACTTGGGATATTTTTCAACAGGATAGATCTAATGCCATTTGAAAAAGTTAGATGTTTCATATCATTTTATGAAACCATCGACTCAAAATCAAGGGTTTTTAAAATATTACATGAAAAATAGGCAATTTCCTAAGGAATCTTTAAAAAGATTTCAAATGTTTTTCCTGAGAATAAATATTATCCAAAAGGTTTGCAACAACATTTACTACGGATAACCATTCTGCCTTTTGGATCCCAAAGGTGATAATCCATCTCACGAGTAATATATCCATAGCCCAAAAATATACACTTACTATATTTTGATTCTAACTTACAATGCTTTTCCTTTGGGGCGTGCATATAAGCTTCACAACCAAATACTCTTAAGTGATCATAATAAGACTCCTTGTCCAACTATGTCTCACCATAGCCCAAAATCCTTGAGTAAGACCATCATTAGACAACATAATTAACATGGTTTTATTTATCTTCCTATTCATATGCTTTGTAATACCACAATTAGGCCAAGATTATAAGATGTTGAGAGTCTCCTTTTTATTTGACAGGCTTCACAAGACATTTTAAACTCATGAGAAGTATATTTTCTACCATTATGAGTCTAGAGAGATCAAGTCTTTTACTAGATGGACTTTTTGTAAGTGCTTGAAATGTTTAAAAATGAGGCAAAGCCTCATCTTTCCTATCCATAGTTAAAGCCCACACTTTACTAGTTGTACCATCAATGAATGTGATAAAATAGAATGCCCCGCTATAGACTTTTTTAAGCATATGCCCACATATATTGCGATGTACTAATTCAAGTGGCTCACTCTTTTTTCCATTTAAGTTTTTCTATGGGTTGAATATGTATGCTTTCCATATGTCCAATGCTCACAAATAGAAAGATAAAGAAAATCAAGAGAAGGTAAGTAACCCAAATGAGATAGCATTTTTATTCCTTTTTTAGACATATGTCACAGTTGGCCATGCCAAAAAAATACATTTTGCTAGTTAGTTACTATAATTATATGATTTTTGATAGAACATACATGAGAGGGATACAAAGCACCACATTTGGCTCCTTTAGCAATGACAAATGATCCCTTCTTGACTTTCCATGACTAACTTCCAAATAGAGTAGAGTATTCCAAGTCGTCTAGCTTAGTAATAGATATCAAGCTCTTAGTAAGCTTAGGCACATGATGTACATTTTAAATAGCAAAGCTAGATCCATTTTGAAAACTAAATTACACATCACCTACACAAGCTATATCACATATGTAGTCATTTCCAAGATGGATTGATCCATGTCTATATAATCTTCTCATTATTAGAACTTCACGCCTTGAAAAAGTGCACTATTATAATATTATTATTATGACTTCATGGCGAGGCTCGACATCCTTACACTATTACCCCCATATTCTACAGAAGACATCTACGATTTCTTATCCCAAAAAAACCATCCCAACTCCTCTCCCTTTAATAACTACATGCTACACAATCTTCTAATGCTACTATATATAGCATGTATTGAGCATAAAACATATCTAATGAATATAATATTTATGGGTTATTTCATTTGAAATAGCATGGTAGTTTGGAAAGGAAAATAGAAAGGAGTAAATCCACCTAAATAAATGCTATCTCAAGCACCTTAGTACCATGTAATGCTTTTACATTGAATATATAGTGTAAATTTAAAAACATGTCAACAAGTCATCAACATCAACTTTTATAGACATAAATGCTTACAAAAATTCTAGCCAAAGCCTAGCACATAACACATGAAACATATATGGAACTTGCATATCTAGGAATGCATGAAATAAGGAGTCTTACAATAGAAAAGACTTGCAATCATTGTGACCTAACTCTCCCACGTACAATATATTCATTAAATTATACCATGTGTGTACTTGATCTTTAGCTTCATTTTCAATTGCATGCTTTATTTTCCATGATAAATTAGATATCACATGGATCTCTGGCAATTTTGTCCTACCATGTAGAAGACGTGCACATGAGAAACTTTTATTCATGCACACGGTTTGCATCATCAAAAGTAAACTCTATTGAATAAGACAACACATACTTTTTCATTTGGAACAAGGTCATTATAACGGTGAGTAGGTTCTAAAAAGCCATGACAACATGGTAAAAAGTGTATATCTTTAGTTCAGTTATGCATTTAATGCATGGAATGTATACCAAATGCAATTTTTTATAAATAACTAATATCTAGCTTGAAATAAGCAATCCAAGGGAAAGCAAGTATGAGCATGGGAGTCCCTCAAATTTCAAGTGACATGGGTGATATTATCTAATGTGGTAGATACCATATATAGATGCATCCATGTTCCCTATAAAAAGCCCGATATAAGAAACTATTCCTATCTTGTGTACTCAAAGTCAATTACAAGAACACATTGAATACATGTTTCAAACAGTTTTAGTATCCCTAAATGAAAAATATGCCCTTGAAAATCAAGATTCTCGATATAGAAAAAAAATTCATCCTTAAATTTTAAGTATCCCATTTGTAAAAGATTGTGTGTAAGTGCATTGAGGGATATCAAGTCCTTGGAGGGATCACCCATTAAAATGTAAGTCTATCATGTGGATTCAATGGAAGGGATCTTTGAAATAAAAAATTTAAACATGTTTTACATACAAAAGGGTAGCATTCGACATGTTTATTCAAAGGTTGAATAGAAGAAGGGTGTATCTTAATCATGATAAGTTTCTAGATAATGGATTTTCAAACTAGGTATTGAATGCACATGATAGTAAGGGTTTACGTATAATGAGCCTCTTGATATCAAGCTATTAGAAAGGACCTACTTATGCATCATGCGGATCCAATATAAGTAAAACCATCATATTTACTTTTACCATGTTACTTTATCTCTTTTAAAAACACATGAATAGACAAGAAAAGTAGAAGACAGGAGAGTCATTAAAAGTAGGATAATGAGAGTATGGCATTAATTTGGGAAATTCAACTAAGAACATGTATGAAAGTTGTCTTTAGATTGCAATATAAGTGACTATCTTAGTTGTTGGCATCAAGTATCTTTACCACTCTAAACATACTAAGCTGCAATATTTGAAATTGGAGATTTTTTTTATTTGAGAGTAGTATGTTTAATTTTCTAGAAGAGAGAAAATTCCTTCGAATTATATAGTCACATGCACCATATGTCAATTAAACAATGCATTTTTTCCATCTTGCATAATCAATATTTGTACAAGTTTTATTCACATGAATACTTTCTCATAGAAATGATATTATACTATGCATAAAAAGGTATCATGTGGATTCAATGGAAGGGATCTTTGAAATAGAAAATCTAAACATTTTTTACATACAAAAGGGTAGCATTCGATATGTTTATTCAAACGTTGAATAGAAGAAGGGTGTATCTTAATCATGATAAGTTTCTAGATAATGGATTTTCAAACTAGGTATTGAATGCACATGATAGTAAGGGTTTACGTATAATGAGCCTCTTGATATCAAGCTATTAGAAAGGACCTACTTATGCATCATGCGGATCCAATATAAGTAAAACCATCATATTTACTTTTACCATGTTACTTTATCTCTTTTAAAAACACATGAATAGACAAGAAAAGTAGAAGACAGGAGAGTCATTAAAAGTAGGATAATGAGAGTATGGCATTAAATTGAGAAATTCAACTAAGAACATGTATGAAAGTTGTCTTTAGATTGCAATATAAGTGACTATCTTAGTTGTTGGCATCAAGTATCTTTACCAATCTAAACATACTAAGCTGCAATATTTGAAATTGGAGATTCTTTTAATTTGAGAGTAGTATGTTTAATTTTCTAGAAGAGAGAAAATTCCTTCAAATTATATAGTCACATGTACCATATGTCAATTAAAAAATGTATTTTTTCCATCTTGCATGATCAACATTTGTACAAGTTTTATTCACATGCATACTTTCTCATATAAGTGATATTATACTATGCATAAAAAGGTGGCCCTTAGCTTCTCATTGAATTTGCTATTCATTAAGAGGTAGAGATGAGAGTAATATAAGTGAATAACACCATTTTTCTTATGATTACAAATTTGAAGGTTAAAGTTTTAATAATTAATTACTAATATACTATGGGTTTGCATATGCTTATAAGTAGATGATTAATTAGAATAGAGCTTAAACCGATACTTTTCAATAGCTTTACTTTATGAGTTATAAGTCAACTATGGACTTACTATAGCTTTGAATATAGGTTATATAATAAATGTTTGATTTAGAATATGAAAATTGAATTTGAGTCAACACAAGTTTCCTATAACTTTGTATATGGCCTACAAGAAAACTATTGGTTTAGAATTGACGTTTTATAATATTGTAAGAAAATGATTGATGTAATCAGTACATTGGATTGATATTATAATATACTCAAAATTTTCATTATAATATATTTACCTAGAGTTTTTTTTTTGGTAAGTCTTCATCCTCTAACTCCAATAGAAGCTAATTGATCAATCATTTATTGACCATCCTCTTTTATTCATAGTGTTAAACTTTTGTTTTAGCTAAAAATTTTGCACACTAGTAGTAGTGCCATAATAATGAATCAAGATGTCCCATGCATCTTTTGTTGACTTGCAAATCATGATCTAGATGGCCATTGCATTTGAAATACACAATGAGGCCCAATGCAAGACTCTACAAGCTCATTCAAGCCAAGCACAATGTGCTCTCTAACATTCAATAGAGTGGGATTTCTTTCTAAAAGCTTTAGTTTAGCCACATCACATGTAATAAGATCTCACTAGAATTTGCTAATCAAGAAGTCCTCCTTGCAAAATTTCCATATTACATAGTTGTTATTATCCGACAATGTGAGTGATGTTATCGAACCTTCCTCCATATTACATAGTTGTCTGACAGCATTCACTACAATATCTAAGGTGGTTGTGTTATCAAATTTTGACTCTGTGCACACCGATATTTCTTTCACTAATAAATGGCTTGCATAGCATTCAAAGAATACATGTACATTAAGTAGCTACTCTGCATCCAACTCACACTAACTCAATTTAGTCATGTAACGTACATAAATAGCTCAGTTAAAGTCATAAAAATCCCAACCAATTTACATAGGAATACACGTTGCCAAATAGGGAAATTTCAATCCTAGAGTAAATTGTAGTAATGTCTCTACAACAACAAGGTATTTCAACTCAATAACATCCCAAAACTTTTGATAATCTTTGCCACAATATCTGAGAGCAATAATATATTCACCTAGGCATCACTAACTGCATATACTTCATGTAGACATGAAGATAGACCTTTCAACTGACACTAACCATTCAAGGCCCTTTTATACTAGTAGTAGATTACTTCAAAATTGAGCAAGCAGTACTCGTGTCAGATCCCCACACAATATCGCACATTGATGTAGCATCAGTGTTGCATGAATAAGCATCATTAGAGGCTTCAATAAGCTCCACACATGGGAGTAGAAGCTATTTCAAGTTGACTAAAACATACATTTTTCTATTCATAATCCTTGTGGACTTCCAAATCCAACCTAGAGTGAAGATATTGCTAAATTCAATGCCAAAAAACTCCTCAGTATCATTGTGAGCTACTCATTACAAGTTGTTTGTTGTATTTGTCTTTATTGCCCAAGAAAAGAGGTGCATTTTTTCTACAATTCACACTAACCCATATTACAAGTTTGTTGCTAGTTATTACTATTGTAATTAGCACTCAATAGTGCCCAAGGTGCTCGAGAAGATAGGCAATACAACTCCCACTCAATAGCCAACAATGAAGGTATCAACCATTACTATATTGATGTCCACATAGATACTTTGGAACTAGGTGCAACCATACAACTTCGTGTTGAGTGCTAGACTTGGTTGTTAGTCATAGAACTCCGCTCTCATAGCTCCATTACAAGCTAATAAATCCCTATTAAATACTTCAATAGGCCCTAAGTAGCAGCAACATTAAGTTCATCGCTTCAAGCCTTCTACATGGATCTTTCTCACACAGGTGCATAGCTAGACTAAAACTATAGAGAGAAGTTGGTGGAGCTTGATTCTTAACATTCCCAATGGTCACAGTGATGGATTCTTACAAAAGCTTCATAGAACTACATAGATCTTTCTTATTGGGCATGTGATGGGAGGTGCCACTATCCAATACCCATGAGTCAATGGTAGATATTCCTTGCATCAGGAAACATACTAATATGTCAAAATGCCTGGGAAATTGCAACCACTTGACATTCCACAAATGAAATGGGAGTTCATTAGTATGGACTTCATTGTTGGCCTACCCCAAGTTCAGGGAGGATATAACTCTATTATGGTTGTAGTGGATACGCTCACCAAGGTCGCACATCTCATCCCTGTCAAGACAAACTATAGAGATTCAGACATCGCAAGTTTATTCATCAAGGACATATTCAACTGCATGGGTTACCTAGAAGAATCATTAGTGATCGTGACTCTCTCTTCACATCACACTTCTGGAGGGCTATCTTTGAGGCTATTGGAACTTAACTCTATTTTAGTACAGCTTACCATCTCCAAACTGATGGTCAAATAGAACGAGTCAATCAAGTCATTGAAGATATACTTAGAGCATACTGTTGTCGTGAACCCAAAAAGTGGATTCAATACTTACCGCTAGTTGAGTTTGTCTACAATGCCTCTTACCAATAGAGTATTCAGATGACCCCTTTTCAAGCATTGTATGGGCATGATTTTCATACCCCTTTGAACTTCTCAGATCCAACTTTGAGGGTAGAAGCCTCAAGGCAGATGCTAGAGGACATGGATGATCAAATCAAATCAATAAGACAAGACATTCAAGTTGCAAGGATAGACAGAAGGCTTACACTGACTTGAAATGGAAAGACAGATCCTTTGTCAAAGGTGATATGGTCTTCATCCGTGTATGCCCTAAAAAGAGTTCACTGTCCTTGGGAGAGTACAAGAAGCTAAGTCTGAGGTATTGTGGACCTTACAAGATCACTCAGTGCCTAGGACCTAATGCTTACAAACTACAACTGCCCCCAACCCTAAAGATTCATAATGTATTCCACGTTAGCCTATTGAAAAATTATCTACCTAAACTGAATCATGTACTTGATGACTAGCAAATTGTAATGCCTAGCCAAGGAGTCCTTAAGCTGCGGCCTGATGGATACCTCGATGTTAGGGAGAGGCATTAGAGATCAAGGACCTTAAGAGAACACCTCATCTAGTGGAAAGATTATCCCGAAGAGGATGCCACCTCGATGGATGAAGATACTCTCAACCAACAATACCCCTAGGTGCTCTCGAGATGAGGACATCTCGATTTTTCTAAGGGGGAGAGGATGTAATATTCCTGTGCTCCCCCCCCTGCCTCCCCCCATAAGAACTCCCCCCTTAAAAAGTATTAAAATTTATTCAAATTTTTCTAAATTTTTTTACTCTGCCCGTGCCGCCTCCATGGCGGGAAGAGAGAGAGAGAGAGTAATGATTGAGTGGGGGGGCATGCAGCCCCCCTAGGTGGAGGGCGATGGTTGTAAACAATCGTCTCCCCTCCCCCTTATCACCTCCGCCCCCACCTTATAAGAAACCCTTCCCCCCCTTCAGGGAATCTACATAGTGTGCCCCCCTCCGGCTTCATCCACAGGAAGAAACCTCCCCCCTCCTCATTTGTTAGGCAAAGAAATCCCCCCCGTGAAGAGAGAGAGAGAGAGAGAGAGAGAGAGAGGGAGAGAGAGAGAAGAGAGAAGAAAAAGAAGAAGAAGGAGAGGAAGAAGGAGAGAAGAGGGAAGGAGAAGAAGAGAAAAAGAAGAAGAAGAGGAAGAAGTGAGAGAGAGAAGAAGAGTAGGAGAGGGAGAGAGGGAAGGAGAAGAAGAGAAAAAGAAGAAGAAGAGGAAGAAGAGGGAGAGTGAAGAAGAGAAGGAGAGAGAGAGAGGGAAGGAGAAGAAGAGAAAAAGAAGAAGAAAAGGAAGAAGAGAGAGAAAGAAGAAGAGAAGGAGAGGGAGAGAGAGAAGGAGGAGAAGAAGAGAAGAAGAAGAAGAAGAGGGAGAGAGAGAATAGAAGAAGGAGAGAAGAAAAGAAGAAGAAGAGGGAGAGAGAGAGTAGGAGAAGGAGAGAAGAAAAGAAGAAGAAGAGGGAGAGAGCGAGAGAAGGAGAAGAGGAGAAGAAGAAGAAGAAGAAGAAGAGAGACAGAGAGAGAGTGAGAGAGAGAGTTGGTGAGTAGAGAAGGTGTCGAGGGCCGTGTTTGAGGAGCCGTGTTCGTGAAGTCACTCTTCAATCCACCCCCTCATCGGCGAAGGTCACCTTACTCACAACCTTTCCTTTCCCAAGGATTTCAACTTGAAGGTCCATTAAGGTCAGGACTATCCAAACACCGCGTGGTAAATGGCTCCCAAAAAGAAAGTTGTCGGAAGTGTAAGTGCTAGAGCCATCAATGGTACCGGTAATGAGAGAGAGGCGAGAGGAGCGACCAATGCAACAAATGCCCATACGAGCACGAATCAAACCTAGGTTCTTTTGATATTCTAAGCTTTATAATTAATTTTGTATTATTTCAAGAAGAAGAAATAAAGGGGTAGTTACATGCATGGAACAAGAATGAGCCTCATGATTTTTTACTCCAAGTGATAGGTTGCATGCATGAGGTGGTAGAGCATGAAGTTCACATAAGTTTATATGCATAGAATGATAGCTTTTACACACATAGAATGATAAGGTTTTTACATTATTTCACATTAAATAATAGTTTTTAAACCAACTTAGTGCATGAATAGTCATCTAGAATTCATTCTTCGCAATCGTGATTAAATTAAAACACATGGAATGTTAGTTTCCGTTCATAGGATGCAATTGCACCGATGGATAGAAACCTAGACTTTCATATACGCAAATCACATGAGATCCGATGCATTAGGAATAAGTATTCATTGCTAGGTATAAAGAGAGTTGAAGGTCGATTAGGATGTACTAATATATTAAACACACCATGTGCATGATGGGTAAGTTTGATTGGAAAATTGTGCATAGTACCGTACTAAGAGAGATGGAAGGGATGCATGTATTTAGACTGTATTCTGAAGACCTAGATGAAAAGTCTTGTGTTTCCAAGAGTGTTAATTGAACTTGGCTAGAGGGAGATGAGTAAAGAACTAGAAGAATAAAAGACCCTTGGTTGGATTGTGAATAAGGCATGTCCGTTGCCTTGGTTGACTAGTTAATGCTTGAGTTAGGGTTAAGATACCATAAGTAAAACCCAAAGGGGAAGTGCAAGTCAAAATAAGTTAACTTACCAAGAAAATTTTCTTGCATGTTCTTTTTTGAGATTATTGGGATCTCACCAAGTCGCGAACGATCCAGGATCGGATGCTGGAAGCATCCCGGAAAAAGGAACCACACCTTAGCAGTTGGTCATACTACAAATGGCCTCCGAAATGTTCGTGATTGTAAACTTAGGTACATTATTTGTACTCCTTTTCTCAAGGAACTAATTCAAGGAAAAACACTTAATGCTTCAAGTTAAAAGTGTGGAGGGAGAGGCAGGAACAATTACCTCCGACTGTCTGCTTGGCCCTATCTAAGGGGGTTGTTAGCCGCGCCAGGTATATGGACCTAACCCACTGCGGGAGGTCTCTCCATGGGTGCTGCTTGGAGCGGGAGGACGCAAAAGAGGCCAATGTGACTCGAGATGGGATCTTGATGCCCGTGTACTAGTCTACGAGCGAAACTTGGATTGGAGCCGCAATCCTGTAGATTGTTGGGATAGCCTTTGGGCATGATTCTTGATGTACTCTGGGATTATGATAAATAAATATCAAATATTAAAAAAAAGAAGGAACTTGCTTGATATTGTTTTTGTGTCAATGCCTAAGTTACGTGAATGAACCATTGATTAAATTGATTAATTAAGAAAGCTACTTTTGCATGTCAAACGTAATGTGGTAGGTAATTAGATAACTAAGCAAGCCGAGGAAAGTGCAGTGGATGTGACTTGGGTCTGTCCTATGGAAGGGTGGTTCCCGGTTAGTTGGGAACTTTTCTCAACGACGAGATAACAAGACTATGAAGACCTAGCATTAGTAGAGTTAGAATCTCGATTTATGTTGTTTTAGGGAAAAGGAATGGGACTAGGCCTTATGGCAGAGAGGTTGAGCTTCACATCTCTCTCGTTTTCCATTCTCCATGAACCAAGTGCAGCATGAATCCGCTTCGACTCTGATGTTCCTACGCAAAGTGGTTCTCTTGGAGCTCGATGCTAGCTACTTCCTAGAGACCTTGCTGATAGGAAAGGAACCCTGACTTCATGTCGATCCTAAGTGGGAACGGTCGGACACTTCCGCTCGGGGCAGACTCGGAATACCTAGATTGCAAACCCTGTGACATTCCTTGTGAGTTCCAGGCGGAGCTTTTTAGACCCTCTTCCCGATGGGCTGCTAAGACATATCCCACAAGTGGACGAGTGGACATGTTACATGATCTTACCCATGTGCACCATCTTTGGTCTCCAATTAACCAATTTAACTTTCAAACTTATTCACAAAAAAAGCTTTTAGTTATGATCTCTCTCTTTTAACCTTGCTACACATTCAACAGACACTATCAATTACACAAACTTGAGGTCCAATCATATATATATTGAGTCTATTTGCATCATGGCTTGGCTACAAGCATAATAGGAATGGAAGAATGGAAAAACAAAAGGTTAACACAACATTGACTAAGAGCATTGAAATCCTATGAAATGATAATCCTACTGAGTTTTCCATGAGTGGACGTGTAGTGTTATGACATTCACTCCCTTCAAAATTGCACATCCTCTGGCATGTTCCAAAGTCTTAGCAGTTTTCAACAAGTTTAGTGCCCTCAACATCCACCTCCATGTCATCCTCTTCTTCCTCTTTCACACTTTCATGAGTAGTACATGTCTCTAGTTTCTATATCTCATATGCATCAAACTCTCATCTCTTTAAGATTTTGATCCAGTTCCCTACAATTGATATCCTCACTATTGCACCATCGACCTCATTGAGAGAATAGGTCACATTGTCATGTGCATGTCTCACCACATATAGACCAAACTACTGCTTAAAGACCTTTTGAATAGCATTATGTTGATTCTCTAAATTGTTGTCATAAATTAGTACCCAATCACCCTCCTATACCAACCTTGGCCTCAATTTGTGCTTCTTGTCAAACCTTTTCTTATTCTAAAGCCTTTCTACTACCTTGAGACTTCTGCCTTAATGTCTTCCAGTCTCCACTCTGATTGTCTAATGAGTAGAGCAAGCAAAATCTCTCTACTCAACCCTTCTTGTGAAGGCAACATAGTCCATGTAGCAACCACCTTCTCCCACTACAAGGATATAGGAGTATAGCAATGGCCATTTCCTACGCAAATTAGAAGCATTGCTATTTGCATCGAAATGCAATGCAAATAGTGACGGTACCTAGGCAAAAAAAAGTAGGCCGAAACCCGAGCACGGCATTTTCTGCGAAAGAGTGAAAGAGGGAGTAAAAGGGAGAGTGAAATGCATCTTGCGTTTGAGAGGGAGAGGGAGAGAAAGAGAGAAAGAGGGAGAAGGAGATATTCTCATTGCCGCCATTGTTTGCAAAGAAGAGGAGGAAGTGCACGTAGGGTAAAGAGGAGCTGCGGTCGCAAAAAGGAGCTGCAGAATCCATCCTCGAGCCTTTGCGGTGAGTGCATTGTTCCCTCTTGGTTTGTTTTTTTTTCCTCCTTTTCTTTTGCTTTCTTTTGTTTAAAATGATGTGTACTGAGAGAGAAAGAGAGGAAATGAGAGAGGGAGAAGAAGAGAGAAAAAGAAAGAAGGAACCAGAGAGAGAGGAAAAAAACATGAAACATACTAAAGAAAGAGAGAAAGAGAGAGAGAGGGAGGGAGGGAGGGAGGAGAATGAATGGATAAAAAAAAAAGAGAGAGTAAGATCTTGTTCTTTAATTTCTTCTTTTTTTGTTTATAGTAGTAGTAGTAGTACTGTAATTTGTTCTTTTCTTGTTTGTAGTGGTAAAAGTAGTAGTGGTGGTAGTATGTAACGTGTCCGCGGGACATGTCTTAGCACTCCATCGAGAGATATATCTAGAAGACACTACCCGGCACTCCCAAGGAATGACAGGGGGTTTACAAACTAGGGTCTCTCGAGTCTGCCCCACAACAGAACTTATCCGACCGTTCCCACTAAGATCGACCTGAAGTTCGAGTTCCTTGAAATTGGGTCTTCCTAGCATCCTCTTAACATCGGTTTACAGCCGCTCCACTTTGCGTAGATACAATTGGACCCAAGTAGACTCACACCGCACTTGGTTCAAAGAGAATGGGAAATGAGAGGGATGCATCACTCGACCTCTCTGCCTGTAGGGCATAGTCCCATTCCGGTCCTCTAAAACGGTATGAATCAGGGTCCTAGCCAACATTGTCCAAGGTCATCGTCTGAATTTTCCTAACATTTCTCGTTAACATTTCCTTTGAGAAAAGCTCTCAGCTAACCGAGACCACCCTACCGTAGGATGGACCCCACAAAACATCCACCACGCTTCCCTCGGGGGTTGTTTTAGTTATCTAATTACCTACCACATTATGTTTGATACATAAAAGCAGCTTCCTTAATTAACCTATTAATCACAGGTTTCTTTATGTAATTTAGGCCATAGACACGAAGACAAGATAAAACAAGATCAAACACTTCCTTAACTTATCTTTAGATAAATGTTTCTCTCCTGCCCATATAGGAGAATTAAGTGTCCCTTTCTGCCTCCGTAGAAAAATCCTTCCATCTTCCGGCAATAAAAACCCGAAGGTTTCTCCCACCAATATTCTGCCTTGTAACTAGTATCAAGGCCTCGCGATCCCATCTCGAATCACATAGAACACTTGTGTAGGGCCTAGAGGCATTGGGATTTACAGCCAAAGCCCCCACTGGCACCCAAGCGTTCTCCTTCGCCAAGTAGTTTTCATGGAGAGACCTCTTGCTGCGGGTTCGGTCCACATTCTAGGTGCGAATTCATAACCCCCTTGGTTAGGGTTTGGCGGTTTGCAGGGGAGCTAGCACCATCCTTCCTTAATTATCCCTTTAGAAAATCAACCACATCTGAAGCAACTAGCTTAATAACATTTACTAGGGAAAACATCCCTTTTGTTTCCATGGCAATCAGTCATCTCAGCCGCGGCCATGCAATCATCAATCACAAACAACTTGGATTAGCATCCAAAATCACATCAAGCAATCACCTTGCTTATGATCCACCTATCCTTAGTAAGATTCTCTCCTCTTACCAACACACATAGTTGACATTCACTTGGGGATACCCTTTTCAAACAACCAAGCATAACTTGGGTCAACAATCCATCTTTAACAAGATCAACCTTCGTTAAATCATCTCAGCAGTTCGAAGAAACATGCTTAGCATAAATCAACTACCCTAAAGTTTGCTCTCCCCCTTCGGTTAGGGCTTATATCCCATTGACCCCAAATTATCCCTACCTTAGGTTTCCCTATACTATAGTCAAATAGTTCCCGGACAATCCCGTCGTCCTAAACTTGGTTGGTCAATTTTCTTTCTTGGCAATTCACAACTGCCCTAGATCCATAGGTCTAATGGACTGTATCTTGGACTCAATCTAAGGTCCCTTTGTCTTGCGCGGCCCTCGACGGTTGCGACATACTTGACAATCTGTCTAGTTTATTGAGTTTCACAACCATAGAGCCTTTGATGGACAACCCTTTATTGGAAAAGAACGACTAAGTCCTTGGAGTTGGGTTCTTAGGTTTTCAAGCTATGGCAATAAACCCTCCTTGTTGGTCTTTAGTTGGACATCAACTTTAAGTAAATGCAACATCTTCTAACCGTCTATCTTTAAGTGTGATACTATGTAGAATTTTTACTCTTTATCTTTTTCTTTCCTTCCGCCTAAGCCATGAACGCAATAAACATTCGTACACATTGTATGTTAATCAAAGGCCTATGATTCATCTAGCTCTCAATGAATTATAAATTATGATTGCCTTATATCTTCCTAATGAAATTGTGATACCTTCCTTTTTTGTCATTGCAACCCCTAATGCACCCTTATCTTTCCATTCCCAATGTATGCAATGTAACTGGAATATCCTTCCCCCCATCACCTAACTTATAATTTCCCAAGAAATAATATGGCTTTGTCAGTTCATGCAGTTCTATACAATAGCATCGCATGCAAAATTTCAACATAAAGTCTATCATCTTTTGTTTAAATAAAGAAAGCTATCATTTCATTGAAGTCTATATGGCCTTTTCCTTTTCTATGTTCTTTTATCATGCAGATGTTCCTTTCCTCTTGGCTACATGATATGGGATTATTTTCAATTTCAAAGATCTATTTGCATGTCCTACTATATGATCAAGATCAAGGAACCTGGGTCTGAGCAGTCGCCGGGGGGGGGGGGGGGGGGGTTATTTGCGTTCTCGCCTGTATTTCTAACCGCATTTCCGTCGACTCATGATGGTCCTGCAGCTCCAGTCATTTCCACGTCTCTCAAGCTCCTTCTCTTCATGTCCTCTCTCTTCTTCTTTTTCTTCTCTTCTCCTCTTCTTCTCCTTCTCTCTCTTCTCTCCCTCTTTTCTCTCTCCGTCTTCTTCTCCTCCTCCTCCTTCTTCTTCTTCTCTTCTTCTCCTTCTCTCTCTTTTCTTGGAAAGGTTTGTCAGACAGGTGATAATTCATGCGACCCCATTTCACGCATTGGAAAGGTTTCCTTGTGTTTGCATGATGGCTAGACAAAGAGTTTGTCAGATGTATTACATGTGCCATGAATCACAAAGAATTTAATATCTGTTGGCCAAATGGTAGAGTAAGGGTTACAGGTTTGATTTATAAATGCAAAATGTTGTTTTGTAGACAACTTTAATTATAAGTGTAAGTTGGTTGCAAAAGGAAGTAGAGTCAGCTGCATGTTCACTTTAGATTCTGGAATTCCTACAATGAGTGCTACTATGTATGCTAAAGAAAAATGAGTGATTGTAGACATTGAAATATGGCATAAATGTAATTCGACATGCAAATGTGCAAATGCTAAAATTAATGCAGTCCAAAGGATTTGTTATAGGGTTTCTTGTTTTTTAGAGTTGCAGAGTTTCATAAAGTGTGTCAAGCATGCCAATTCGGTAAGCAAGAAAGACAACCCTTTTTACATGAAAGAGATGTGAGGAGAAACATACTTGATATTGTGCATATGGATGTTTGCCTACACAAAAAGTATCTCTTGATGGCAAAAAATACTTTGTCACATTTATTGATGATTATTCAAGGAAGCTACATATATACTTTTTGAAGGGAAAGAGTGATGTATTTGAACACTTTAAATCTTTTAGGAGGTTGCTCTTGAAACAAAAACATGCTTGAAAGTTAAGTTTTTGAGATTAGATGGAGGGGAGAGTGGCTCTCTAATGATTTTAGTGGTTTCTTGAGGTCTCACGGAATGAAGAGACAGTTTACTTGTAGGTATATCACATAAGAAAATAGGATTACAAAAAGAAAAAATAGTAATATTGCAAAAGTTGCACGTGCATTGATGGCTGAAAAGAATATGCCAAAAAAGTTATGATGTGAAGTTTTCCATATTGATGTCTATATTATGAACAGAATACTCACAGCTGCAAATCATGGGATGACCCTCGAAGAATGCTTTATACGCAAGAAGCCCAATCTACCACACTTAAAAGTGTTTGGTTGTATTGCATATGTTCATGTGCTAGATGAGCTATGACAACAGCTTGATTCGAATGCGAAAAATTTACATTTTTATTGGATAATCTTTAGAGCAAAAAGGGTATCGTTATTATAACCCTATCACAGGTGAGTTCAAAGTGAGCAAGGATTTTTTTAAAAATGAGATGAGTAGTTAGTATGCATCTACTGGTGATGTACTAAATGATGATAATGAACATAATAGCTATGTGCAAAAAGAGAAGGTTGATCTACAAGTGTTTCAGGTAAAGACAAAGGAAAGAAGAAAACGTTAGATGATAATGATGCATCTACTAGTCATTTTGGATTTGATGGAGATTCTAGTGGTTCAGAGAGTTTGGATGATGAGCTTTCCTTCAGTCAGGACACTAGGTGTACATAGAGCACATAGTAATGTAAAGGCTCTAGTGAGTGATCTAGTGGTACACAATGTCAAGATTGTGGGAGAGAAGGAAGGAGTCTCACTTGTAGCTTTCTCACTTACACAATGGGGGAGTACACACAAAGGTGGAGGCTGAAAACAACTTTCCTCTTCTTAGTTGTGTAAGCCAAAAAGAACACTAGTACAGAGAAATAGAAGAACCCTATATATGGGTCTCAAACCAAACTCAACTAACTAAGGTGGCATACTAACTGAGCCACGAACTAGAGTAGATAAGGATAGCTGTCATCTAGCTATCATTCATGGATAGTGTACCAACCACATCTGCAGCTAACAAGTGGTGACATAAATGCACAATGGTCACCCTGGCATATCACGAGTGGAGCTCAATATCTCAACACTCACCCTCGAGCTCAATTCCAATTCCTGCACACCAAGTAGGTCTCTGAACTTGCGCAGCTTCTCTGCGCCCAATGCCTTCATAAATATGTCAGCTACCTGATCCTCTGTGCTGACATAAACTAGATCAATAAGACCTAGTAAAACCCTCTCCCGCACATAGTGATAATGCACCTCAATGTGCTGACATAAACTAGATCAATAAGACCTAGTAAAACCCTCTCCCGCACATAGTGATAATGCACATCAATGTACTTTATTCTAGCATGATAGACTGGGTTATTTGCCAAGTGTATACTACTCATGTTGTCACAATAAATGACAACTAGCCCATCTGTAGGCTAATGTATATCATAAAGTAGCTTATGCAACCAAGCTACCTCACATGCAGCCATTGCTGCACCCCTGTACTCAGCCTTGTGCTCGACAAGGCAACTATAGGCTGTTTCTTGCTGCTCCAAGTGACTACAGCACTCCCAAAAGAGAACACATATCCACTGGTAGATCATCTATCAGAAATACTACCATCCCAATCAGCACCAGTGTATCCATGCAACTGTATCTAAACCCCAATCTCATAAAATAGTCCATACTGCAATGTGGACTTCACATACGTGAGTATGTGTCTAGCTGCATCCAAATGTGGTTTCCTTGGAGCCTGCATAAACTCACTTACCAATCCAAGAGCATAGCTCAAATCTAGCCTGGTAATAGTCATATAAATCAAACTTCCTACTATGTGTCTGTACATAGTAGGGTCTTCTAGAAGCTCACTTGCATCTGCACTTAGCTTCACATTCTGCTCCAAAGGAACTGAAATAGGCTTACAGCTTATCATCCCATATTTGGACAGCATGTCCAATCCATACTGCCTCTGCAAGAGGTGTATCCCACTTGGTGATCTAATCACCTCAATGCCCAAGAAATAACGCAACTCTCCCAAATCCTTCATCTCAAACTTCTGCTTCAATAGCATTTTCACATGAAGGATATCTTCATCACTATCACCTGTCATAATCAAATCATCAACATAAATGACAAGTAGAAAAATACCTTTCTCTGTTTTTCTCCCATAAAGTGAGAAATCTTCCTTGGAAATCTGAAAGCCAATAGTGACAAGATACTGTCCTATCTTGTCAGACCATGCTCTAGGTGCTTGCTTCAAGCCATACAAGGCTTTCTTCAACCTGCAAACAAACTTAGGATGAATAGCATGCACATAACCTGGTGGCTGCTCCATATAGACCTCTTTTTGCAAATCACCATGCAAGAAGGCATTCTTTACATCCATCTGATGTAAAGACCATCCCTTTGATGTAGCCATAGCAATGAGTGCTCTTACGGTTGCCATCCTTGCAATTGGACTGAATGTTTCTTCATAATCAATGCCATATGTTTGTGCATATCCTTGACTACTAATCTTGCCTTGTATCTGTTCACAGAACCATCTGCATTGTGCTTCACCTTATAAACTGTAACGTGTCCCCTAGTATCATCCAGGACATGTCTTAGCAATCCATCGGAAAGGATGTCTAGAAATCTCCGCCCGGCACTCCCATGGAATGTTACGGGTTTTGCGATCTAGTTCTTCCCGCGTCTGCCACGTAGCGGAAGTATCCTGGCCATTCCCACTTAGGATCTACTGGAATTAGGGTTTTCCTAATGGGTCATTAGCTAACAGCAACTAGCGTCAGACCCGAGCGAACTACTTTACGCAGAAACGCTAGGTCTGAAGCGGAGTCACGCTGCACTTGGTTCAAGGAGAATGGGAAACGAGAGGGATGCAAAGCTCAATCTCTCTGCCAAAAGGCATAGTCCCATTCCGTTCCCCTAAAACAACGTAAATCAGGTAAGACTTAACTTTAGGTCATTGTTCTCGTTATTCGTTTTGATGGTGATGATCATTCCGCTGTTCTTCGAGATTTTTGAGAAAAGTTCCCGGCTAACTGGGACCACCCAACCGTAGGACGGACCCATGGCCCATCCTCCGCACTTTCCTTGGTTTGTTTTAGTTATGTAATTATCTAACAAATTAATTTGACATATAACAATCAGCTTCTTTAGTTAATCCCTTTAAGCACTGGTTCTTTCACGTAACCTTATCACGTGACATAGAAAAACAATATCAAGAAAGTTCTTTTAACATTTCATCATTTTATCTTTGAAATACAAGGAGTTCCGCCCGTAGGCTTGTCCATAATCTGCCCGAAGGCTATCCAGTAATCACCAGGGATCACTATTCCAAGCTTCCGCCCGACAACTAGTATGCGGGCCTCGAGATCCAATCCCGAGTCACGTTAGCCTCTTGTGCAGGACCCGGAAGGCGAGGGATTTATGGCCAGAGCCCCCCTTGGCACCCAAGCGTCCTCCCACTCCAAGTAGAACTCAACGGAGAGACCTCTCGCGGCGGGTTCGGTCCACGTTCCCGGCACGGTCAACAACCCCCTTGGTTAGGGTCAGGCAGGCAGTCGGGGGTAACTGAAGCTGCCTCTCCCTTCAGGCCTTTAACCTGAAGTATAGGTACTCATTTAATTTGTAATTCATAATTCAAACAGAGCCCTAAAATCTCTAGCAAGCACAAACATTTCCATTAATCAACCCAGTTGTATGGCAAACTGCTAAGGAAGTGTTCTTTCCTTTTTGAGTGTATCAGCACTCGTTCCCAAGGTGTCTTGTAAATTGGCAAGATCCTTTTTCATTCCGGTGTTAGGGCATACCCAACTTGGTTAACCCTAAAGTGCTTTAGATATGCTAGTTTCCGGTTTACAACTTTCCTTATTTAGAAGGATATCCAAAAAAAATACGTCTTTTTGCAAGATAACTTGCATAAGGATCTACCGTCCTTGATGAGGGTTTTTCCATTTTCTCCTTGTGAATCAATCACAAGACTAAATGATTTCATACATGTTGCGCAAGTCCTGCGATGGAATAATCTGTTTAGATTCTTTAAGCTGACGTATGTCAGGCCTAGGGTTTCTTCATTTAAGAACCTTAGGGACAAACCCTAGTTTCTTATCTTTATGAATTTATTGTCCCTACGATAAGGAAAGTACTCAAGTGTTTAGGGTATGAATGTTTCTATGTTTAGATTGGTTCAGTTATCTTTTGGAAGGTAATATTAATCGTCTTGTTACGGTTTTACTATCCTTGTGACAATTTACTCTCCCAATCAATACAGTTTAATTTGGCATATAGCCTAATGCCAAGGTGATACAAAGAGCAACAATACTCCTTGGGACAAAAAGGCCTAGCTGTGAAATTTGTGTATACACACTTTATTAGTCCCCAAGTCTTCAAATAGCAAGGGAAAAGTATTAATAGAGTGTCATCTAGCAATTCCCCATTACATTTTCCTTCCAAATGAGTTCGTATATCTAATTTTTATACTTGTTAATTCCTAACATTTAACTTCCGTTTTCTTTAAAGATGAACTCATGCCAAATAACAACAATTTCCTTGCTAAGATGTGCAACTAGCAAAGATAACTCCCTCATAATTTAATCATCGAAAGAAACCTTTCTTGAATTTAGCCATTAACCATGAATCATTGCGAAAGGAATAAGACTAATGGTGCAAGATATAATTTCTACACCTTAGGATTTAACTAAAATATATTACTATGGTAAATGGATAATCTTGCTCGTAATTTATAATGCTTGATGCAATTTGAAGAAAGCTAAGTTCTATACATTGTCATTCCTAAGCTAAACTCCTTCGTTACAAATAACTCGAACAAATATATCCTATCCTTAACATTTTTCCTTTGCATGATCGACTTAAAACCGAATTAAAGCCAAGAAGGAAAACCTGGCTTTGAGGTGAGATATCCACATGGATACCGGGGGATGACCCTCCCGCAGCTACACCTTGGACTTTCTTCGACGGCATCGTAGATCGAATGTGAGATAGCCTTTTCCTCTTTCTTCTGGAATTCCACCGTCTTCTCCTTCTTTCCCTTTCTTTTGTCTTTTTTTCCACTCTTCCTCCTTCACTCCTTCTTTTCACTCCCTTCTCTTTCACTCCCTATCTTTTATCTCATGGCTATTTTTCCCTTACGGGGTACCATCCGAGGTCATGATGATAGTTAGGTTCGGGGGGGAAAATAATAATGGGGATGCGGGGGATTAGGAAGAAAGCTTAGGGAGTTGTGGGAAAATGAGAGTTATGAGGGGGTTGAAGAAGGGTTAAAAAGGGTTTTGAGGGGGTGGAAAAAGGGGCCTAGGGGTTTAAAACATGGGGGGGGGGGGGGGGAAATAGCTTTAAAGACTATAGGTAAGGGCCTAAGGACCCTTAGGGAAAATTTCGAGGGAGGGGGGTTTCAAGAGCACAAAGGAAGGGGATTAAAGGAAATTTTAAAACACGGGGGAGGGGAAATAGGACCTTTAGGGTCAAACTTCTTTTTGGGGGGGGAAAGGGGGCTTATGAAGCCCCCTTAGAAGCTTCTAGAAGCTCTCTGGAGCTTCTCTGCGTGGGGGGAAACTAACTCCCGAGTGGCATCACTGCGGACCAGGAGGCGGCGATTCCTGGCCCACGGCAGTAAGCTTTACTCTCCCCTTTTCACTCGACCACAGCGGCGGCAGGATATGGTCCTCCTTCAAGCTCTCACGACAGCATTTGTATCTTCCTCTCGTTCTATGGCGGCCTCTCTCCTACGCAGCAACAGCAGACCCCATCCTTTTTTCAGCCTACTCCCCCCTCGATTAAATAATGGAGGGGAGGGGGATCTTCCCTCCTTGCGTGTAGACACGCATGTCCTCCCTCCCTCCAAAGGCTCCACCAAGGAGCTTAGTAGCTCCTTCTATTCCCCTCCCCCTACAGCTCGTCATTCGGCTGGAGGGATAAGGGGGGAATTAAAAAATTTCCATTAACTAATTCATTTTTATTAACGTGGGATATTACATAAACCCACTTACAACCAATTGCATTCTTATCTTTAGGCAAAGGTACCGATTCCCATGTAGCATTTGCTTCCAAGGCATCCATGTCTTCATCCATGGCTTTCTCCCATTTTTCTTTTCCCATGGCTTGCTCAAAAGAAGTGGGTTCGGGTTCTTGTATCACTTTGACCATATAGGCATAGTGAATGGCTGTAAATCCATCATATTTCATCCTATCCACAGGATACCTAGCTCTACGTAGACCTGCGCAAAGTAGGTTCACTCCCAGGTATTGTCAAAATATCCCTGGTCTTCCTTACTCCAGGTGTAACAATAGAAGGAATACCCAACTCATAATCAATGCTCTGTTTTGAGCCACTGGATTCACCATCCACATAAGAGTGACCTGCATTCACATCAAACATGGGCTGATCTACCTTCTCTTTTCCTTTTCGTGAAACCTGCATACCACTATCTGCATTGCTTTGAGGAGATTCTCCTGATCTCAATCTGCCTATCCATGGCGAAGAATGTGAACCACTGCTAGAGGACACTCTAGGTCTGCACAATAGGATGTGTAGTATCATCACCAGTCTCCACAAATCCTAGTTTTTCCATTTTCCTTGCAACCTGCATCCATTGTGCATGACCTGTCATGTGGTTTGACACACCTGAGTCAACATACCACACTTCGTTGCTTTCTTCTGCACTTGTCACAGAATTGTTCATGTGCTGCACCATAAACAAATGCTCATTTCTGCCATCACCCTGTCTACTAGAAGATGCATAATTCCCTTGTTGCAATTTTCCATTCATGATGTCATTCTGCTTTTTATAGCAGTCTTTAGCCATATGACCCATTTTACCACAGTAGTAGCATTCAACATTGATGTTTGCATTTTGGCCTCTTTGCCATCCACCACGACCTCCTTAGCTCCCCCTGCCTCTAGAGTTACCACGTCCTCCTCCATAGGACTGGTTTTCTTGAGTTTGTTACATATTCTGATTTCTACCACGGCCTCCAGATTGGCCTCCTCTACCTTTGCCTCTACCTCTTCCAGCATTTGAGTAGAAGACAGTTTCTTTTGAAGTTCCTCCTAAAGAAGATGCACCACCATTTCTCTGCTCCTCAGAAATTAGAAGAGCAATCAACTCCTCAAAATCAGAAAATCTTTCACGGACGGAAATGGATGTCCGGAATTTCATATTATCCTTTCCTAGACCATTCAAGGTCATAGACACTAAATCATCATCTTCCACTGGCGACCCAATGGAAGCAAGTGCATCTACAATCTTCTTCACCTTCATGTGGTAGTCATTGATGTTCATACTTTCTCTTTGCACATTGTGCAACTCTTGCTTGAGCTGCATTTTCCTGGCTTACATATTTGTGCTATACATTTTTGACAAAGTATCCCATGCCTCCTTTGGTGTACTTGCATCCTGAATATACACAATCATAGAGTCTGAAATACTGATAGACAGCCAGTACATAGATTTTTTGGCTCTCTCATGCCATCCTTTAAATGCCTGCATTTGCTGTTGATTGGGAACATCAGGAAGAACTGGTTCTTCTTCATTTCCTGTAAGGAATTCCCAATATCCTTTTTCCATATGAAAATTCGTCATTCTAAACTTCCATGCTTGGAAGTTGTTTTTGTCAAGATTTTCAGTGACAATCTGTGAAAGAGAATCAGATGCCATTACATTACACTACAAAATATTCTGTCATTGCAAAAAAACACAACTTCAGCCTCACAAGGGCAAATCTGCAAAACTGATGAAAGTGGTATTTGACCACACAGTCACTTCCTAGTGACGATTTTGCATCAACAGGCAACAATGATGATTCTGTAACTCCCAATGTCTCTACGCACAGGCATACGATGCAATTTCTGCGGTAACTTTTCACCGACCTGTAGAACAATGGTCGCACATCAAAAGATAGGGCCTTTTCCTAAGTACATGCGGAAAACTTCCGCCTTCAAAATAGGCCCCAAAATGGCCTCAAATAAAAAAAACAAGGCAACCAAGGGCTATAGCCCTTTTCCCACAGCATATATTGCCCTTTTACTACACCGCGAAAGGTGTCTCAATCTGAGACAATGCACTCTTGCACTTTCAGACTGTGCTACCTATAGAGACTTGCTCCCAAACTCGAAAAATGAAAGCAACACTGGTCCTCTTACCAAAACACCGCGAACTTGGTTTGCTTTCTTGAGCTCCTTACCATGAACCAGGCTCTGATACCATGTCAAGATTGTGGGAGAGAAGGAAGGAGTCTCACTTGTAGCTTTCTCACTTACACAATGGGGGAATACACACAAAGGTGGAGGCTGAAAACAATTTTCCTCTTCTTAGTTGTCTAAGCCAAAAAGAATACTGGTACAGAGAAATAGAAGAACCCTATATATGGGTCTCAAACCAAACTCAACTAACTAAGGTGGCATACTAATTGAGCCATGAACTAGAGTAGATAAGGATAGCTGTTATCTAGCTATTATTCATGGATGGTGTACCAACCGCATCTGCAGCTAACAAGTCGGTGACATAAATGCACAACAGTCACCCTGGCATATCACGAGTGGAGCTCGATATCTCAATACACAAGTCTAGAAGGGTCATATACCCTATTAAAAGATTTAATTTTGAAGGTTTTCATCTTACCATTATACTTATATGGTGAAGGTAGTTGAGGATGTTGAGCGCACTTTTTTTAAGGGTGTTGTTGGTCATGCTTATTGGGATGCAATAATGGATGAGGAGATGGATGCATTAGAAGCCAATAAGACTTAGGATTTTGTATCCTTGCCTGAGGAAAAGAAATCTATTGGCTATAAGTGGGTTAAAAAAATCAAGCATAATGTAGACGATTTGGTTAGCACGTATAAGGATAGGCTGATTGCAAAAGTCTATGCTCAAACATATGACATAAATTATGAAGAGACATTTAGTCTAGTTGCTAGGATGGAAACTATTAGATGCGTGATTGCCTTGGAAATAGAAAAATGTTGGATGCTAAGAATACCTTCTTGCATGGTAAATTGCAAGAAGGGATGTATATGGAGCAGCCAATAGGTTATGAGGATTTAGAGAATCCCACATATGTGTGTAGGTTAAAGAAGGAGTCCTATGGGCTGAAGCAAGCACCTAGAGCATAGTCTTATAAGATGAAAGAGTATATTGTCAATATTGGCTTTTATATTTCTAATGTTGATCACTCACTTTATATGAGAAGGGGAGATGCAGGTTTGGTCATCACAGTCATCTATGGGGATGACTTGATTATTTACAGGTGACAGTGACAATGGGATTGCTGAAGTTAAGGACTTCTTGAAGAAGTTTGAGATGAATATTTTAGGTGAGTTGAGATACTTTCTTGCTATTGAGGTGATCAGATGTGATGATAGTATCTTGCTACCCCAAAGGTAGGATGGCTTGGATATGTTATCCAAGTATGGTATGATAGCATATAAGCCTCTTTCAGTAACATTGGAGAAAAATGTGAAGTTTAGTGCTCATGTTGGGAATGCGATAAAAGACCCTACAATGTTCAAGAGGATAGTAGGGAGTCTAATTTACATGACTATCACAAGGGAAGGACTTAAACTACGTTTTTGGCCTTGTCAGTAAGTTTATGCAAATGCCTAGAAAGTCTCATTTGGATATAGTTAGATGCATATTGAGATATGTGAAGTCCACTTTACATTATAGAATTTTTTATGAGGCATGTAAGGATGTACAACTATTTGGATACACAAATGCAAATTGGGCTGGCAGTGTGTTAAACAAAAGATCTACTAGTGGATTCATATTTTTCCTTAGTAGTGCAGCAGTTACATGAAGCAGCAAAAAGTAACCTACAATTGCTTTATCGAGTAGAGAGGCTAAGTATAGAGGTGCTACTATGGTAGCATGTGAGGTGATATGGCTGCAAAAGTTATTGGGTGATTGGAATATGCAAGAAGATAGCAGTTGTCATTCACTATGATGCCATGCAAAATATATAGCTAGCTAGGAATCCTATGTTCCACTTCAGGACAAAACACATTGACGTGCACTATCACTTTGTGAGAGAGAAGGTACTTGCAAGAGAGATTGACTTAGTATATATCAATATACAAGAGAGAAGGTACTTGCAAGAGAGTGGGTGTAGAGAAGCTTCAAAAGTTTCAAAGCTTACTTAGAGTTACAAAGATAAAGTTGAGCTTGAGGGGGAGCATTGAGAGGGAAAGCTCAACACGTAAGCTTTCACTTTTGAGGAATTTTTTTTACAACTAATGAAGGAGGAGTTTTGAATTAAAGATTGAGAAGGTAGTGACAATGGAGATGTTGCATTCTCCACCTATGCGAAATGCAAAGGTGGTTCCTATATTGATGGTGACAAAAGGAAGAAGGGCCAAAGGAAACAATTTCAAGGAGAGTGCTTACAATACAAGAAGAAATGATATACAATTTCAAATTGTCATGTTAAGAAGGTAGATGAAAAGAATGGCACTTTGAAAATTAAAGGGAAAGAGATAACTAATATGGTTGGACATTTATAGTTTATAGAAATGATGCAAAATATCTTATTGATGATATAAATTATGAGCTTAAAAATCTTTCAAATGTGTTACGTGTTCTAGAGATTAAGGAAAATCTATTATCAATTTTTTCAATAATTGATTGACCATGATATGAGATTTAGTAAGGCACGCACAAAAATTCTCATTAGTGCTGGTAAAGTTTTTGTCAAAGGAGAAAGAAAGAATAAGTTGTATGAGCTCAGTGCTCTTACATGCACCACTCATGTGGACACAAGTAAACCTTGGTATGAAATATTTGATAGCATTGGTTTTGGAATATTAAAGGAGATGCATAAGCAAGATATGGTTGCTCCTCTATCTACAAACCATGTAAAGCTTGTGTGATGGGCAAATAATGGAGAAAGGCATTTCCACAAGAAAGTAAGAATAAATCAAAGGCTCCTTTAGATTTGGTGATTGCTAACTTATGTAGTAAAATGTTTACACAAGCCTTGGAAAAATATTCTTATTTTAAGTTGATCATTAACAACTACAATAGGAAGATGTGGGTGTACTTTCTTTGTGATAAGGCCCAAGCTTTTGGTAAGTTTAGAGAATCGATAAAACTTGTTGACAATGAAACAATGAAAATCATAGAAAAAAAATTAAATAGATGGTGGTGTAAGTTCAACTCAAAGGAGTTTGAAGACTTTTGCAAGAGCATAGAATTTAAGCATCAATTTACAATATCTCATATACCTTAGCAGAATGACATTGTTGAATGCTAAAATTGCACCATTGTGGAAATGGAAAGGTGCAAGCTTAAGGGGTAAGGGATTGCCTAACCATTTTTGGATGGAAGCTATTAATAGTACAATCTACATTCCCAATTAGAGATACATATTTAAGGCTCTTAAGAGCAAAACTCCTCATGAGACCTATACTAGTAAGAAACTATCTATCTCACACTTTAGAACTTTTGAATGTAAATGTTATGCACATGTTCCAAGAAGGGATAAGAGAAATAGGTTTATCTTGCTAATGACACAACGTGTCAAGTCAAAGGTATAGGTGACTTATATCTCGGTACTCTTTCTTCAACAAGAATTATCTATGGAGTTTTACATGTCCTAGATCTACAAAGGAATCTTCTTTGAGTTGTAAGACTTGTGGATCTTGGTCTCTTTGTTGGTTTTGACCATACCAAGTGTTGCATTGAGAAAGATGGCCAAACCATAGTTGTTGCTCCTCGAAATGGTAATCTTTTTGAGTTATCTTTAAATGAAGATGTTGCAAATATTGTTATAGCTCCTCCTAGTGGTCTTAACAATACATAAATAAATCAACTGGTTAGAAATCAATCCTAACCTTAATTTATCACGAGTGCGCACTCTAAACTCATAAACGTTTATTAATTTAATATGTATTTTGCGGAATCACCCGCTATGGAATCACCCATGTACACACTAAATTAATGAAGCGCCCGAAAAGGATAGGCGTCCCCATCAACTTCTCACACAAAGAATCCACTTTGTGTATGAGCCCCGGTCAACAAAGTTTACGGAATCCACCGTAAAACCTCACGGAATCCACCGTGAAATATGCCTCATGGCATCAATATAACATGTGTTCAAATGGTATTAAGGAAAAACCCTTTCTTTACATACTATAAGGTTGTAAAATGATCCCTTTTACTTTACTAAACTTACATGTTTTTTTTTTCAAATTATTCTTTAAAAATCCCTTTTGTAAATATAATTGTGTAAATTTTACTAAATAAAATACCATTTTCCTTTGAACTCACGTGGTATCTCACATATTATATAAGATGAACTCCTTGTCAGGACCACAATCATAGGCTCTTAGAGTTACTCTCAAGGCTTACAAATTCACATGATGTGTGATATGGGCCATGCCATGTGTAAGGAGAAAACTATGCATTATGCCATCTTCAGTGAGAGAATTGACAACCTAATGTGAAAGAGTGAGACACACACACACACACACACACACACACACACACACATATATATATATATATATATATATAGAGAGACACACACACACACACACACATATATATATATATATATATAGAGAGAGAGAGCTCTTTTATTGGGGTTTTTTCTATGTAAAAAGACAATGGCACCCACTTGAACTTGGATGTTCGAAGGAGTTAATGCCACCCACTCTAACTTGGATGCTATGAGCATTAACAATATTCTCCTACAAATGTCAGTGTTCCATATAGGGAACATGTTTGAAAAGTAATTATTTTGAGAGAGAGCTTTCACACCACGTGAAGCGCAGTAGTGGCATGGCTAGCCAGCTAGTATATCATTATGTGTGAATCGTATTTGCTCATAAAAACATGAAATGGACTAAGTGCATCATGAGCTTCAGAATGGTACCAACTGTGTTGAGTGTGGTTAGACGACCTAGTGTGCAATGGGCCAATGAGTTCACTATTACACTCCTTCAACTTATCTTCATGTTTTCATCCCAAGAATACATCAACTTCATTGTCTTCAATGCTAAAATCATTCAATTTCTCTTGGTGTCACCCATATATGCCCCGGGGGCCACAAATTAAAAAACAAAAACCCCAAAACGAAAAAAAGGCAAACAGCATTTTCATTGTTGTGCAAAGGGGAGAAAGGGATGGGACCACTAAAGACCGGGATCAATTGACCCGTCGCTTTGGCGTTGCGATGACGAAGTCTTGCTGTGGGGTGTGGGGTTCGGGCTCGCCACTCGACAGCCTGGAGAAGAAACGTTCAGCGAGATAGACGACAACAAATTCTGATGTTTTGGGCAGAGAGACACAGACAGAAACACAGAGAGAGAGAGAGAGAGACGGCGACAAAGTCTGATTTTTTGGGCAGAGAAAGACAGACAGACAGACAGAGAGAGAGAGAGAGAGAGAGAGAGTGTGTGTGTGTATAAAATTCTCTGCAGCAGTATTATCGATGCAACCTGGACCTACAATTTCTCTCAACCTCCAATTTCTCTCAACCTACAGTTAGAGATCGGAGACTTTGCGTTCAGAAGCTGCCTCGAGCAGATGATCACCACCAACTGTAGTAAGCTCGATCATCGTCATCACCATAAGTCAACCATAATCCTTATCGTCGCCAACGATACTCCCCACTTATACAGCTAGCTGCTCTCAAATCATCAAGAGAAGTTCTCGGTCACCATATTTTGCTCTTGCCTTGATAACCATGGCGCGGTGATGATGATGGTCCGTGCTGTGATCATGATGACCATCTGGGAGGGAGCTTCTGACCGCAAAGTCTCTGATTAATGCCAATCTACACAATGCGGGGGGGTTTATCTGTACAAGGATGCAATATATCACGATTCTCAGGCAATCAGGTTTGTGCTCTTCGTTGATATTTGAATGTCGGTGTATGGGATTTGTCCTCTTTCTTAATTGTATCAGCACAAACCCAATTGCTAATGAGAGTAACTGATTAGTGCGGATTACCACAACGAAGCCAGCTGCTGTAGCGATCCTGTCTGCTCCCAGTCTGTGGCCGTCTTCTCTGATCTATTACAATAGCATTGGCAAATTTTGAGTCGTCTCAACAAGGTCAGACGTTGATATGACTAGTGGTCCTTAGACTCTCACTCTCTCTCTCTTGCAATGATTTGTTCACTTCACAAGCAATATTTCGTTATGACTGAAGCAAATATATCGTTATGACTGAAGGAAATCTAGCAATACAAGGAAAACGGCACGTAAAAGTTTATGGATGCCGAGACTTTCCGATGATTTTGAGTGCATGCTGCAGAAGACCTCGAAAATATAGTAATCACTTAGATACTTATGGTCCCTCGCATTTCTCGTTATATATTTCTGTGTTCCTGCATTACGCTTTACTTATGGACTGTCTCCGCACTTGTCCTTGCACCTCCTTCACTGTCACGATTGCACATTTCAAGAATGAGCACATCTATACACGTGTCATGACTGTATTGTAGCCACCCTTGTAGAGCAAATATAGATGCTATGATAGATGCACTATAAATGTAGCTATTTGGCTTTTTTAGTTCCTACATACATATGCATCCAGTAGTATTTATTGCAGAAGTACATTTATAATGAATCTAAGACTAACCCTCAATGGGATCACTCATGACTATACAAGTCTATAGCGTGGATGCAATAGAAGAGATTTTAAAATTGCTCGTTCGAGCTTTTCTACAATCAGAAGGGTATGATCGAATGGGGATATTTATCAATTGAATAGACAAAGGGTATGATTTAATCACAATAAATTTACAAATAAGGGATTTTTAAATTAGGCCTTGAATTAATGCACATGATGTAACAAGTGGGATACACACCGACTAGGGTTTAAACACCCCGTCACACTCACCGGGGTATTTAAGGTGTAAGAGCCCCAAATTAGGGCAACCAGTTATTATCAAGATCACACTCTTCACCTTCATCTCCAGCTCCCATGGCTTCCTTCTCCTTTCTCTCCTCTTTCCTCTCTTTCTCTCTCCTCTTCTAGTCTTCTTCCTTCTTCTTCTTGTTCTCTTTCTCTCTCCTCAGCTCTCTTTCTCTCTCCCCTCAGCTTCTTTCATTACAAGTGGTATTAGAGCTTCAGGCTTTGGTCCTTTTCCTCTTTCCCCTTTCTCCCTTTTCAAATCCCAAAACCCTAGTCACTCAGCTTACAGGTACAAGTACAACAAGAAGGAGTGCAGTTAACTCCAGCTTTTTGGAGCAAGTAGGAGCTATGGCTGGAGACTCAGACATATCACTACAACAAAAAGGCTCCATAGACGTGCTTGTAGACGCAATATTTGAATTGTGAAAAAAAATGTCAGGCGCGTTTATTACCGCGTCTATTTCTGCGTCTACCGTATCGCGTCTAAAAGCGCGCTTATAGTCAGAGTTACACGCCCACTTAGATGCGCATATAGACGCGCGTATTGACGCACTACGTAAATATATAATCATATTTATAAAAGAGTGGACATATTCATATTGTGCATCTATACACGCGTGTATCTACGCGTCTAAAACCGCGTTTACTCTGCAAGTTTTTGACGAGAATAGACGCATATTTATCCTGCAATTTAGACGTGCTGATAGACGCACAAAACAGAGGTATGAAAAAAAAACCAGAGAGCACATGCTCTCTGGTTTTTTTCCCCCCATCAACATCAAATTGTATGCTTAGGGAAAACAGAGAAAGGTTATTTCGAAGATTGGATCTGAAAACAAAACAATGTATGTAGAATACGAAATTTCATATATATAGATGAAATGTTTTTACATTATGAGTTCTAGTGCTTGTGACATCATGGTTGCAAGCACTAGCTAAAAGTAATACATATCAAAAATGAAAATTATAAGCCAAGGGGAGGCATGCATGCATAGGGCTCCTCTATATCTCCTTAGAAGAGGCATCATCATCGCTACCACCACCGCTGCCTGTGCCGTTGCCGTTGCTGCCACCGCTACTGCTAGTCCCCTCTTCGCTATCCTCAACTGCATCAGGGTTCGCCTACACAAAGGATTAAGGTATATAAATACCATTACAAACAATAAATTAGAGTTATCTATACTTTTCATGTAAAAAATAAAACATACCTCTTCTGGTGGTGGAATCCTCATGGTGCGATTATATTGCTCCTTCGTAATGAGTCCCTCCTCGTAGAAATGCTACCAAGTGGATGTCCGGTTATGACCTCGATGGTAGCCTACCTCTCTAGGAGTAGGCATCCTACCAACGATATGATACTACAAAACAATTTGAACATACAACGTATTAAAACACACTACATAATGAATTGAAACAAATTACAAAATTTAATTTAAAAAAAGAAATCAAATAATACTTACAAACTCAGCCTCCCATGACTCCCTGCCACCCGATCCATAATGCGACGATCCCATGGTTGCCATCTGGATACGTCGCGCCTTTGCACGCTGGCGACTTGTCATTTTCTTCGCTGCTCTCTTCTTGGCCTCTTTCCACTTCTTGCAGTGGCAATTGGGTGGTTAGCCATATCCAGGGCGCCCCTGCTCTTGTCTCCGTAATGACTCCTTGGTGCGCGTCATAATGTGAGACCTCTTGTTATGAAGCGTGTCTTTCACCTTTGACCGTCCCCAATCATCTGAGAATCGTGAATTCTCAGGATTAGGGTACCTTTTATGCACTGCCCGCAGCACCTCTTGCCACAAACCATTTTTTTGGTGCTTGAAGGGAATCATGCAATCTTTGTATGTGGCATACACGACACTCCTTAAGTAGGCTATCACTTCCCTTCCCTCAAAGTCATGCAAGATACCACCAACATCAGTGATAGAGTAATACATTTGTGGAGGCTCACCTCTCTCATTTTCCAGTGAGGCTGATCAAGAGCCACCACCTAGGCAACCCCCACAAAGCCCTCGACCTCCTCGTCCTCCCGCACCACTCTCCCTCCTCTCTCGATGTGCACTACTCTCTACCTCACTCGATACATCTGCTTCTGCAGATGCACATGCTTCGATCGATCCATGTACCTCAGCTAATCCCTGTGAAGGCAAAGATGTGATAGGTGTCCCAGACATCACACTGAAAACCTCCTCTGCAGTGGGAGGGCGACCAAGATAATTGGTCATCTCCCCCATGAATTGCTCCCTGTTGAATGGGGTGCTGGAGGATCTAGAATTCCATATCTACACAATAAAAATCATATTACCCTGTGCAGATAAAACATATTACATGCAGCGTCTATACCTGCGTCTCTGTGCGCGTCTATATCTGCGTCTCTGTGGGCATCTGTAAGCACATCTCTGTGGGTGTCTGTCACCGTGTCTATTTCTGTGTCTACACTGTCATCTCGACGCGCTGACAGACGCACACAGTCGGACCATTTCTTTTCAAACTTGCTTAAAAAACGTGCAAAAAAACTCCAAAGATGACAAGATCCAGCATGTGAAGAGAGAGAAGAGAGAAACAAACAAACAGAGAAAGCAAACAAGATTGAGAGAGAGAAGAAGAACTCACCTTCTTTGCTTGTTCCAACGGGTGGCGGCTAGGTTGCAAGCTCCTTGTCCTCCTTCTCCCTTCCCTTGGTAAGTTGCTTGAATCTTCTTCTCTTCCTTGCTGTTTGGCCCTTGTTCTTTACTCTTTGGCTCTTCTTTCCTCCTGTCCTCTTTTTACTCTTATTTCCTTGCCTCATTGTCTTCATGAAGTGATAGATAGACAGGAGTAGTGATGTCAAGCTCGAACTGCAGAAAACGCGCAAAAAATGCAAGAAAGCACAAGTTTGAAAAGAAAGCCACAACTTTTTTTAAATTTTTCTATACCTGCATGGCACGTCTGTAAGCGCGTGTATATGTGCAGATAATTCCTATTACATGCGCTTATAGACGCACAGGAACAATTTAGGGAATCAATGCATGCATTTAGGGAATCAATTGACTTATGTGGTGATATATATAGCAAAGCTTGAGGATAAGAGATAACACATTGGCAAGTCAATTGGCACATATATAGTGACTTATAGACTATCCCACTTACAATTGCATGCATGTATCAATAGGCGGATAAAGCACGAATGGTTTTTAGCTAGAGAGAGATAATGCAATGAAGGTGTACATGAAAGAGATAGAGAAAGGCATATTATCCATCCATCAATCAAAGATATATACATGAAGTGACTTGATATAGTAATTAAAGTATCGTCATTTTTAGGATGCTCCATTGACTTCTGCAAGTTCCTATAACCTTGAAGTAGAATATAGCCAACCACACTATCCATGGAAGGAAAACTTGGCCTCATCAAATTAACCAAGTTAATTTACTTATACATTTCATAGATAAGAGATTTGTAGTTGGCTTGTTGGTATTAGTCACCAACAAGTGGACACACTGGCTAAAGATGATGAAAAGAGGACATGTGCACATTGGCTACATGTGGTCCACCTTATCTAAAATTATATGTGAGCTATAAGTGCACCTTGACATGATTGGAATAGCTTGCACATGCACAAGCCAACTGATTTACATCAATCTACTCATGCTATGAATTGGCATGCATGGCTAGCTTAAGTGCACAACAAATGAGACATGTGAGTGTATTGATCAGTTCTCTCTCTCTCTCTCTCTCTCTCTCTCTATATATATATATATATTGCAAATGCACAAGTCAACCTTTGATCTATATATACATCCAATCATCATGCCCTATCCAATCACATTTGTATAGGGCACGATTGGATGTATATAGGTTATGAAATCACATATATGCAATTAGCTTTGAATGATTAGATGTATATTTGTAATACTCAGAAAGAAGTAAAGTTGATAATGTATATCATGTCCTATGCATGTATATGCCCTATACATGTATATCATGTCGTATATACATGTATATCATGTCCATATGATCCTATACATGTATATCATGTCCTAGCGTATGATCCAGGTGTAATTATGTCATATATACATCCAATCATGCCCTATTCAAACAAATACTAGCTGTTAAGAGGTTTGGTCATATTCATGGACTTTATGAGAAATGAAAAATATGTACGTTTATTTTTGCATCTATAAGTGTGTTTATCAGCGCGGATATATAGACGCGCTTTTTATACTAGCGTGAATAGACGCGCTGATACACACGCTTATAAACGCGCACGCTTTTTCACGTGTACAGTGCGCATCTATAGGGCCTTTCTTTTGTAGTGTATCTGGAGGTAAAACGATTAAAATAGCAGGTCATTACTTCTTTTCATGCAAATTTTAAGGGTTCCAGGCCAAATTTAGTGTCCCAGGAGTTAGAAGAGGGCAAAACCCCAGTTACTTTTTGCTCTAGCCCCCTTTCTCTCTCCTCCCAATCAAGTTGCCATAGCCACACAACAGAGAGAACTCATCTTTTTCCCTGGAGTAGCCATGAGAGGGCAAGACTGAAGCCTCAGGAGCCTTCCCAACTTGCCCTTGACCACAGGCAATACCCTTGACAAGGGTCACAGGCCAAAAGAGACCCCAGGGAACAGCCTGCAATTTGCGGTGCATTTGCGCTGCTGTTCCGTGCTCCTCCTGCCTCCCCCCTCTGCCCCAGCCCTCCTTCCATGTTCCCCTTTGCCATTCCAGGCCCTGAATCCCCACATTGATCTCCTCCTCCTTGACACTCTTGCTCCGAGGGATTTAGCCACAAGGTAGATAGCAGTTGGACTATTGGAACAATTTGGGGCAGCCATCGATTCTCCTAACTGAAGCTTCCTCTGACCTAGAGAGCTCAACCCTACAACCCCTTCAGCCCATGAAGGATTCTTCTTGCCCATATGAAGCCATTGAGCTCAGCATGCATGGGAGTTTTGCGGGCAGCCATGAAAGCTTCACTTGAAGCTTCCTGTCCTTGAAGCTCAAGCTCGGGGATAAGCTTGGGAACCTTTTTCATTAGCAAGAGCACTTGAAGGCTGAAGCACTCTTCCACGGATGCCCAACCAACAACCAGAATTCATCAATGGAGCAAGCGGCATCATGACGATTCGGGCTTCAACAGTCATCACAAGCATTAAAGAGGTATGCCACTCTGATCTTAATCTCTCAATTTAGCCAGCTGCTAAGTGTAATCCATTGTTGGAGAGATTCAAGATTGCATACAAGCATCATACCTCTTCCTAGGATTTCATTGTAATGGCTGACATTAATCCCTACTTTGTCTTTTGATCTTGGAAGAATATTAGCCATTGTAAATTGGGTAAGTAGCAGCCAGTGAGTCACTGGACTGCCAAGGTAACCCCTAACCCAACCCTCACCATTCCTTGCATCTCATGAAAAGGCCCAATGTCTCCTTTCCAGTGCATCTCATGCTGATTGCTAATTAAAAATGTTTGCCATGTATACTCCGGCCGAGGAAAAAGGCTGATGCAGGCGAGGTGGTAGGACAAAAGAGAGGTGACTCTCCCTTACCACTTAAGACCCTGAAGGGGTGCACAACCCGGCCCGGGGGGAACTTTTCAGGCCACTTCAAGCTCCAAGCTTATGTCAAAAATACCCAAGAAGTATGACATGTCTTCTACCAAGCATCAAGTGCTACATCCAAGTTCAATGTACATGCCAAAGAGCATCCAAATATGCAGGCTTCCCAAGTGTACAATGTCACTGTAAGTTCACTGACAGTTCGGCCCTGTGTATTCAGATCTGTACACCTCTATTACAGCTCCCACATGAGCTCCCACAAGAGCAATAGTAGGATAGACCCTTCAAGAACCTTCCTTGGTATGCATCCAAGCTCTATGCCACCTGACAAGTATTATACTCCTTGAATCTCAGCCAATGAGAGCAGCCTGTTCATAGGCACAGTCCACACAGACTGTTCAGAGTACATTCAGATCAGATTTGCCCACTTGTTGATGCTCAACAGAGCTTTGGTGAATCTCCAGACAAGCTACACTCCTGGTAATGCTCAATAGAGCCTTGGTAAGCAGTCCATGTGCTGAATCTCAGTCATGGAGTTCAGCCTGGAAACAGGCGCAAACACGCTGGCTGGACAGATCTGTGCTGCTGCACATCTTGCTCATTACCATGACAATGATACACTCACTGATGCTCAATCAGTCCTTGGAGGACCTCTCAGCAAGCAACAACCCTTCTTCAAGCCAGAAGACTCCAATGCTTCACTGTACATACCTCTAGTGTGACCTTTGATGGAAATGGCAGTTAGTCCTCTTCTTTTTCCAGCTCTTCAGTTCACTCTTCAAGTCTTCTTATTGAGTGCATTCCACCAGTGAGCCCATTCATGGCTCTGATACCATGTTCAGATTCAAAGAGGCAGATAGATGACAGACAGAGTGAAGCAACAAGCTTCCTCTCTCACACTCTACACACTCAATAGTGAAAGATACAACCTACGGTCATAAGACCATTCACACCAAAGGCACCGACTTATTTAATGTATCTAACTACTATGGCTAGACTAGCTGTGTCCAGCTCATGTCGGTCAACACACACTAAATGAGCTTGATATTCTAACAATCCTGCGGCCCCTCATTAAATAGTGGAGGGGAGGGGGATCTTCCCTCCCCTGCGTGTCATCACGCATGTTTTCCCCCCTCGTTCCAAGCTCCACCAAGGAGCTTAATTGCTCCTTCTATTTCCATCCCCCTCCAGCTCGTCAGTCGGCTGGGGGGATAAATTTCTTTTTTCATTTATCCAATTTGCATTTTCATTTGAGGCAGTTCACGCGTGGATTCTTTTAAAAAATCGGAATATTACATTCTCTCCCCCTTGGAGGAATCAAGATGTCCTCATCTCGAGATAAACTGGGGATATTGATGGTTGAGAGAGCTTTCATCTATCCAAGTAGCATCCTCTTTGGGATAATCTTTCCACTGGATGAGGCATTCTCTCAGGTTTCTAGATCTTAATTGTCTCTCCCTAACATCTAAGATCCTATCAGGCCTTAGTTCAAGGACTCCTTGACTAGGCATTACAACTTGTTGATCGTCAAGTACATGGTTAGGATTAGGTACATATTTCTTCAATAGGCTGATATGGAATACATTGTGAACTTTTAGGTTCTCTGGGAGTTGCAATCTATAAGCATTGGGTCCTAGGAATTTGAGGATTTTGTACGGCCCACAATATCTTGGACTTAGCTTCTTGCATTCTCCTAGGGATAGAGAACTCTTTTTAGGGCGTACACGAATGAAGACCATGTCTCCTTCTTCGAAGACTCTTTCTTGACGTTTCAAATCTGTGTATGCCTTTTGTCTATCCTTGGCCGCTTGTATGTCTTGTCTTATTGACTTTATTTGATCATCCATGTCTTCCAACATCTGTCTTGAAGCTTCAACTCTTAGGGTTGGATCAGAAAAGTTTAGGGGACTTCGACAATCATGACCATACAATGCCTGGAAAGGGGTCATCTGAATGCTTTGTTGGTAAGAAGCATTGTAGGCAAATTCAACCAAAGGCAAGTATTGAATCCACCTCTTAGGCTCTCGACAGCAGTATGCCCTAAGCATATCCTCGATGACTTGATTTACTCGCTCTGTTTGGCCATCCGTTTGGGGATGGTAGGCGGTGCTAAAACAGAGTTGAGTCCCAATAGCTTCAAAGATAGCTCTCCAGAAGTGTGATGTGAAGAGAGAATCTCGATCACTAATGATTCTTCTAGGTAACCCATGTAGCTTGAATATCTCCTTGATAAACAATCTTGCAATCTCGGAGGCTTTATAACGTGTATTTACTGGAATCAGGTGTGCAACCTTGGTAAGCATGTCAACCACAACCATAATGGAATTGTATCCTCCTTGGACTTGGGGTAGGCCCACAACAAAATCCATACTGATGAATTCCCATTTCATTTGGGGAATGTCAAGCGGTTGTAGTTTCCCTGGCATCATGACATGTTCGGCTTTGATATGTTGGCAAGACAAACACTCAGTGACATACTTGAGAACGTCACCTTTAAGCCTCTCCCAATGATAGCTCTTCCTAACTGCATTAAGAGTCTTAGCATAGCCTGGATGTCCTGCGAAAGGAGAATTGTGAGCTTCCCATAATATCTTCTGCTTAAGTGACTGGCTTGTTGGTATACACAGCCTTGTTCTGTAGTAGACAAGTCCAATATCAATGGAAAATTCCTGATACTTAGCTTGCAACTTCTGATTCTGCTCCTTGGTAGATATTTCCTTTATCATTGTTTGGTAGGCCAAATCATGGCATGCTTCCTCTCTAGCTAGTTCAAGTATAGGGTTGTTTGGCATAGATACCTTTGTAGCCAGAGATCTGGCCGTTGATGGATTCTGCAAGATTAGGGAATTTAGGAATGCCTTGTGAGTGAGTGCATCGGCAACTACATTCTCCTTTCCTGGTCAATACTTGATTTCAAAATCATATTCCTCCAATACTTCAATCCACCGACGTTGTCTCATGTTGAGCTCGTTCTGGGTAAAAATCCATTTGAGACTCTTATGATCGGTTACTAGAGTAAACTTGTTACCCAACAGGTAGTGTCTCCAAAGCTTTAGAGCATGGATGACAGCTAGTAATTTCAGATCATGCGTGGCATAATTCTTTTCATGACTCTTCAATTTTCTTGAAGAGTATGCTACTGGATGACCTTCCTGCATAAGTACACACCCCAAGGCAAGAATGCTAGCATCAGTTACTACCTCGAATTCCTTATTGAGGTTAGGAAGTTTTAGAATGGGTGCTGATACCAAACTTTGCTTCAATTTGTCGAAGCTATTTTGTTCGGAAGTTGACCATGTAATGGAAGTCTGCTTCTTTAGTAAGTCTGTAAGAGGTGTTGCAATCAAAGCATAGTTTTTGATGAAGACCCTATACCATCCTGTCAATCCAAGAAAGCTACGTATCTCTTTGACGAATACTGCTATTGGCCATTCAAGCACATCTTTGACCTTGGCTGGGTCTACTGATATTCCTTCTGATGATACTATGAATCCCAGATATTCAATCTAACGCTTGAAGAATGCACACTTCTTCATTTTTGCATACAGCTTATGAGACCTCATTGTCTCAAGGACAATCCGAAGTTGAGGTTCATGATCTTCTTCCTGTCTAGAATAGACTAAAGTGTCATCGAAGAAGACAAGCACGAAATCATCAAGATATGGTCTAAAGATATCTTGCATTAATCTATTGAAGGTGGCAGGTGCATTTGTAAGCCCAAATGACATAACCAGGAACTCAAAGTGCCCATATCTTGTATTGAAGGCCGTCTTTGGAATATCTTCTTCCTTGATCCTTATCTGATAATAACCTGACCTAAGATCAATCTTGGAGAAGATCTTTGCACCTTGAAGACGATCAAGAAGCTCATCTATTCTAGGAATAGGATACTTGTTCTTGAGTGTTGATTGATTCAACCCCCGGTAATCAATACATAGTCGAAGTGTCCCATCTTTCTTTTTCTGGAATAGTACTGGAG
The DNA here is from genome assembly GCF_053477565.2 of Lygodium microphyllum. NCBI lineage: Eukaryota > Viridiplantae > Streptophyta > Polypodiopsida > Schizaeales > Lygodiaceae > Lygodium > Lygodium microphyllum. The sequence continues at coordinate 123,646,265 of NC_141148.1, read as the reverse complement.
CTCCCCACGGTGAGGAACCCTGTTCTAACAGTTGCTTGAGTTGTTCCTTCAACTCAATTACTTCCGGTATGGACATTCTATAAGGTCTCTTTGCAATTGGTGCAGCTCCAGGTACTAGCCTAATCTCATGATCTACTTCTCTTTGAGGCGGAAGTTCAATCAATTCCTCAGGGAATACGTCAGCGTATTTCTTTAGCCAAGAAGGTCCTTCATGAGATTCTTGCTTTTGATCTAACTTGTTGAGTTTGATTAGGTAAACGGGTAATCCTTTTCTGACTCCTTTTATGATCCAAGATACTTTGGCTAATTGGATTCTTGGCACTCCTGCCTCACCTTGAGTTGTGACAAATTCCCTTTCGAAGTTTCGAAAGGAAACTTGACCCTTTCCACAGTGGATGTGGGTGTTGTTGGGCTTAAGCCAAGGGCTTAAGCCAATCCATCCCGAGTAGACACTCATGGATACCTAAATTCATGACTCTGAATTTGACTGAAGTCTTCTTTCCTCCCAGAAATAATTCCACCTTAGTAGTTTGCCTGGTACAAGTTACCTCACGACTGTTTGCCAATTCCACAAGCAGGGTAGGTGCTTCTACTGTGGCTATTCCTAATCTTTTTGCACATGTTGGTGAGATAAAGGAATGTGTACTGCCACAATGAATCAAGGTTTTTAAATCTTTACCTTGATAGTCCGACGGTGTCTGAATCACCAAAAACTGGCGATTCGGCCCTTTTTTGTGTAAAGCGGCATGGACTGTCGCTTTTTTGAATTCAACTTCCATAGTCGGATCTTCCTCTTCTTCTTCTTCGCATCTTTGCCTATTGGCAATGCAAACGGTTCTTCCTCTTCCACGGGAAATAGCTCCTTGACCGCGGTGTGCACCTTGGAAAGGCATTTGACGATGTCCTCCGCTGAGCTTGGGACATTGCCTCTTGAAGTGACCGGGTTCGTTGCAGTGGAAACAACGAAGGTTTCGGCCATTACTTTGAGTAGGAACAAAGTTGTTGATGCTATTTGTCCTTGCTTTCTTCCTTTGTCCCTGATTATGACCCTGAACCCTCTTCATTTGAGGTCTGAATGCTCTTCTGTTCGGGTCACTATAGGACCAAGTTTTGTTACCCCTTGGTCTAGCTTGCACCTCCTGAATTATAGGCGCCGCTCGAATGAGTGCATCCTGAAGATCTGATGGACGCATAGATTCGAGACGGGTATTTATAAGTGGATTTAAGCTCGCACAAAATTTGGACACCTGCTGCGTCATGTCCATTTGTGGCGCATACTTTAAAGTGAAACGAATTTAGAGTACTATGCGTCAAGAGTGAGTCCTAGCTGTTTTAGCTCGTAGAACTCATTCATTTTCTGCGTACGATATGCAGGTGGCAAATATCTTCCCTGCACGGCTTTCTTCAACTTCTCCCAGGTAACGGACCCCTTGAAGTCCCTTGATCCCTGCACCATTGCTTCCACCAAAGTCTGGCTTCGCCGGTGAGCTTTAACTTGGTGAGCATGGCCTGATTGGTAGGTGCAGTACCAGCTGCTTCAAAGTAATCCTCCATGGATTCAATCCAAATTTCAGCATCAGCCTGGACAAATCTGCCTCTCCCGTCAAACTCGGATGGCTTTATCTGCTTGAGGAGGAACTTCTTCTCCTGGGTCACAGCAGTACTTGATGTAGGAGGCAAATTTGGAACCTGTACCTGGGGTTGTGCCTGGATAAAAGTTTTCTTAACGATATTATATGATAATCGACGTTAGCTTATCTTTCATTTTTAGTTCAGCTATCTCGTAAGCAATGTAGCTACTTAACTTTTTAACAACTCTTATGCACAGCCAGATATTGATAAAAAGAAGTCTTTATTTGTATTTACATGGGCATAGTCTTTTTGAATACAATGTTTCGTGTGATGATAGGCCAATCATTACATTCAGTTTAAGCTTCCAAGAAGCTTCTTGGAAGCTTCTAGGGGGAGGAACTAAGCCCCCCTTCCTGTGGATTTATTAAGCCTTCCCCCCCGATTTTAATCCCCCTAAGCCCCTTTTCCCCCCGATTTTAATCACCCTAAGCCCCTTTTCCCCCCGGGTTTTAAAAACCTTTAAGCCCCATTTCACCCTCGTACTAAAAACCCCTTACCTTCACTTTGAAGTCACTCGCCCTAAAAGCACGAAGACCTTAAGGGTCTTATTACTTTTTTCCCCCGTGTCTTATCACGCCTCTTATCCCTTAAGCCTACAACACCTCCGTGTAAGATCCTTCCCTAGCCCTTCCCTTATGGCATATTGAAACCCCTTCCCTCCAAGTTAACCCAAGGTCTTTCGACCTCACTTATAATCCTTGCGGTTACTATATTTCCTTGGAGTTTGCTTCCACACCTTGTGTCTTTTCCACACCTTTTTATTCCCGTTCGCGCAAGCTTACAAAGGCCATTAAGCCTTCCCCATGGCTTCAATTAGTCTTAGTTGTAAAAGATTCTAAAACACCCTTTCGAATTCCCGAATTCAAGGGGGGAGCCTTCCAAAAACTACTTTGACGAATGGTGCAAGGGAGCGACGGTGGAATTCTAAGGAGAAGTTGTAAAGCTTCTTCTACGTCTGAAGGACTACAATTGCGATGCCTCCTAAGAAAGTCCAAGGCATAGCTGCGGGAGGGTCATCTCTCGGTACTCATGTGGATATCTCACCCCAAAACCAGGTTTTTCTTCTTGGCTTTAATTCGGTTTTAAGTTGATCATGCAAAGAGAAATTGTTAGGGATAGGATATATTTGTCCGAACTATTAGTAATAAAGAAGTTTAGCTTATTTGAATGAATGATAATGAATAGAATTTAGTTTCCTTCGAGTTGCGTCAAGCATTATAAATTACGAGCAAGATTATCCATTTACTATAGTAGTATATTTTAGTTAATTCCTAAAGGTGTAGAGATTATATCTTGCACCATTAGTCTTATTCCTTTCGCAATGAATCATTGTAAATGGTTAAATTCATGAAAGGTTTCTTTCGATGCTCAAATTACTAGGAAGTTATCTTTGCAAATTGCCCATCTTAGCAAGGCAAATGTTGTTATTTGGCATGAGTTCATTTGTAAGGAAAACGGAAGTTAAAATTAAACTGTATTGACTGGAAAGTAAATTGTCACAAGGATAGCAAAACCGTGACGAGACGATTAATATTACCTTCCAAAAGATAACTAAACCAATCTAAACGTAGAAACATTCATACCCTAAGCACTTGACTAATTTTCTTACTATAGGGACAATAAATTCGTAAAAATAAGGAACTAGAGTTTATCCCTAAGGTTCTTAATAATAATAAAAAAGAAACCCTAGGCCTGACATACATCAGCTTAAAGGATCTAAACAGATTACTCCATCGCAGGACTTGCGCAGCAAGTACGAAATCATTTAGTCTTGTGATTGATTCACAAGGAGAAAGGGTAAAAACCCTCATCAAGGATGGCAGATCCCTACGCAAGTTATCTTGCAAAAAGAAGTATTTTTGGATATCCTTCTAAAAAAGGAAAGTTGTAAACCGGAAACTAGCATATCTAAGGAACTTTAGGGTTGACCAAGTTGGGTTAATAAGGTACGCCCTACACCAGAATGTAAAGGATCTTGCCAATTTACAAGACACCTTGGAGACGAGTGCTGATACACTCAAAGGGAAAGAACACTTCCTTTGCAGTTTGCCAAACAACTCGGTTGATTAATGGAAATGTTTGTGCTTGCTAGAGATTTTAGGGCTCTGTTTGAATTATGAATTACAAATTAAATGATTACCTATGCTTCAGGTTGAAGGCCTGAAGGGAGAGGCAACTTCAGTTACCCCCGACTACCTGCCTGACCCTAACCAAGGGGGTTGTTGACCGCGCCGGGAACATGGACCGAACCGCTGTGAGAGGTCTCTCCGTTGAGCTCTACTTGGAGTAGGAGGATGCTTGGGTGCCAGGGGGGCTCTGGCCGTAAATCCCTCGCCTTTCGGATCCTGCACAAGAGGCTAACGTGACTCGGGATTGGATCTCGAGGTCCGCATACTAGTTTACAGGCGAAAGCTTGGAATAGTGATCCCTGGGGATTACTGGATAGCCTTCGGGCGGATTATGGACAAGCCTACGGGAGGAACTCCTTGTATTTCAAAGATAAAATGATGAAATGTTAAAAGAACTTGCTTGATATTGTTTTTCTATGTCACGTGATAAGATTACATGAAGGAACCAGTGCTTAACAGGGTTAATTAAAGAAGCTGATTGTTATATGTCAAATTAATGTGTTAGATAATTATATAACTAAAACAATTCGAGGAAAGTGCGGAGGATGGGCCATGGGTCCGTCCTACGGTTGGGTGGTCCCGGTTAGCCGGGAACTTTTCTCAAAAATCTCGAAGAACAGCGGGATGATCATCATCATCAAAATGAATAACGAGAACGATGACCTAGAGTTACGTCTTACTCGATTTACGCTGTTTTAGGGGAACAGAATGGGACTATGCCTTATGGTAGAGAGGTTGAGCTTTGTATCCCTCTCGTTTCCCATTCTCCTTGAACCAAGTGTAGCGTGAATCCGCTTCGGACCTGGCGTTTCTGCGTAAAGTAGTTTGCTCGGGTCTGACGCTAGTTGCTGTTAACTAATGACCAATCAGGAAAACCCTAATTCCGGTCGATCCTAAGTGGGAACGGCCAGGATACTTCCGCTACGTGGCAGACGTGGAAAGACCTAGATCACAAAATCCGTAACATTCCATGGGAGTGTCGGGCGGAGTTTTCTAGACATCCTTTCCAATGGACTGCTAAGATGTGTCCTGGATGATACTAGGGGACACGTTACAAGAAAATACTTTTTTCTTCTCTCCACTTGGAAGGATTTGCCCACACTTGGTGGCGCTATATCAATCCAGAGAATCAACAGTTCATTGATTGGGAAGATTTCAAAATGCATATGGTCCAAGTTTTTGTGTCCCCTGTGGAAAAGGAACGGTTGGCAAGAAGATGGTACACTCTTGACCAACGTAACCTCACTGTATGTGACTACCAATCAATTCATGAACTTGACCATGTATGTAGAAAGCATCAGTGACGATGCTAAATTGCACAAGTACATCTATGGGTTGGAATCGAGTCTATCAGATGATGTCATGGCCCAAAAACCCACCACACTGTTTCATGCAATCGAACTAGCTGAGAGATATACAAGAAAGTACCGTAAGAATGAGCATTTTCCGCAAGGTGTTGGACCTCCCCGCATTCCTTCATGATCAGCCCCATATGGAGGTGTTTTTTGAGGCTCTTCTATGCCTAATAAAACCCTAAAGTACCCACTTACCCTGCCTTCCATGCTGAAATGAAAATGGGCACTTTTGGGACATCATCGGGCTATATGACTGAAAATTGGTATGTTGAAAATAAACAGTCCACTGCATCACCTTCCCATGGATCCAATAGTCAACGGTTCATCTCCCTAGATGTTGTCAGGGAATGGAAAGAAAAAGGCCTATGCTTTGAATGTGAAGATAAGTACACTGCTGATCATGCATCCAAATGCCCCTACAAGTCAGCTAAGGTCAAAGTTCATAGCATGTATGTCATGGAAGATTGGCACAATGAGGACCCATTACCCTTCGCATTCAAGGCAGTATCAATGGAAAGCATTACCCACCTCCCACTTCCCTTTGCTCGATCTCCTTGGATGCTTGGACAGGTTTGCGTAGCCCCATTACCCTTCGCATTCAAGGCAGTATCAATGGAAAGCATGTTTTTATCTTTGTGGATAGCGGAAGCACGCACAGTTTTGTCAATAAATCAGCCATTGATCTGTTGCAATGTATTCCTATGGGATTACACCACTCCTTGAAGGTCCAAGTAGCAAACGAAGAAGAAGAAATCAGCACACATGTATGCCTTACAGTTTCATTATGCTTGGCTGAAAATTATGTGGCACTGGTTGATCTGATTGCCCTAGATATGGGCCCCATTGATGTTGTCTTGGGTTGTGATTGGATGAAACAATTGGGGAAAATTGCTATGGACTTCTCTTAGCTTTACATGGAGTTTATGATGCATGGGTAACCTATCCACCTGGAGGGAGTTCTGATTTTCAACTCATTATAGCAAAGCAACTCAAACGAGAGTTTAAGAAATACTCACAGATCTTTGTTTTGCAATTAAATAAGAACAATTCTGATCAGCCCTCCACAGTATCATATGACTCTGCCTTGCAGGCCTTACTTGAGAAATACAATGACCTATTTCAGATGCCTACATCCCTCCCTCCCAAGAGACAAGTGGACCACCCACTTGACCTAGAGCCCCATTCCAAGACAATGAACAAATCCCCCTATAGACTCTTCAAGTGTGAGCGTGAAGAGATTGCAAAGAAAATCAAGGAGTTGCTGGAGATGGGTTTCATCGAACTGAGTTCTTCCCCCTATGCATCCCCTGTTCTCTTAGTCAAAAAGAAATATGGCTCCTTCCGCATGTGTATTGACTGTAGAGATTTGAACAAGATTACAGTGAAGAACTACTACCCCATCCCACGGATTCATGATTTGCTGGACGAGTTAAAAGGGACATGCTTTTTCACTAAGATTGACTTGCGCTCTGGCTACCATCAAATTCGTATGCGGGCAGGAGATGAGGTCAAAACGGCCTTCTGGATAGATCGTGGACTTTACCATTTTCTTGTGATGCCTTTTGGGTTGACTAACTCCCCTGCCACCTTTCAAATCCTCATGAACAAAATCCTACAGCCCTTTTTGTTCAAGTTTGTGCTTGTTTTCTTTGATGAAATCCTCATTTATAGCAAGTCATCTATGGAGCACTTGACACACGTTCGGAGGATGTTTGACATATTGAGAGCATCAACTCTTTGCTAAGGAGAGAAAATTTATATTCATGCAGACATCTGTGGAGTACTTGGGACACATTGTAAGCAAAAATGGTATACAGGCTAACCCCAAAAAGGTGCAATGTGTTAAGGATTGGCCCACTCCTTCCACCACCACCTCCTTGCGTGGCTTCCTTGGTCTCGCCTCATTCTATAAATGCTTCATTAAGCATTATGCCACCATTGCAGCTCCTTTGACTGATCCCTTGAAAAAAGAGTCATTCTTTTGGGATGCCATGACAGATCATAGCTTCAAACAGTTAAAGGACGCACTTACTTCAGCCCGCATCCTTGTTTGCCCTAACTTCTGTAAGCTCTTTACCATTCATTGTGATGCCAGTGGGGCTGGGGTATTGGTGTAGTATTGTTGCAAGAGCATGGTGTGATTGTATTTGAAAGCTGCAATTTTGATGAGAAGGAGATGCAAATGAATGTATACAACCAAGAGATATTGGCTATCCTCCATGCCATCAAGAAATGGCACCACTATTTGTATGGCAGCCGCTTCCAAGTGAAAAGTGATCACCCAGTCCTCCAATATTTGTTGACTTAGTCTACTTTGACTCCTAAGCAAGGGCGATGGGTGGCAACCTTACAAAACTATGACTTTGACATTTCACACATGCGGGGCAAGGATAATATTGTGGATGATTCTCTCTCTCGAATGTGGGCATGCAGAGTGTCATCTATCTCAAAATTGCACAGTGATTGAGTTGAAGAGCTCCAGGAGGCTTACTTGTTAGATGACCATATCAGCCACATATTTCAAAAATTAAAGCATGGGATTATGGCTCAAAACTCCTAGTATCAGCTCAGGCATGGCCTTATTTGGTCCCATGGCAAGATTACCATCCCACACACTTCCCCTTCACGCAGAAGATCATTGAAGAAATGCATTCTTGCCCCACTGTCGGTCACTTGGGTGTTTTCAAAACATATGACAGGATTGCCAAGAGCTTTCATTGGAAAGGCTTATGGAGGGATGTCAAGGACTTTGTGACCAAATGTATTCCATGCAAATAGAACAAGGATAGTACACTCAGGCCTGCTAGCCTCTTGTAGCCTCTCCCCATCCCTAGCAGGAAATGGACCCATATCACAATGGACTTTATCACCGGCCTTGCCATGACTAAGAAAGGGTGGAACAGTATCTATGTGGTAGTTGATTGCCTCACCAAAGCTACCCACTTTATCCCCACTAAGGTCCAATATATCGCCTCTCATGTGGCCACTCATTTCATGGAAAATGTCTTCAAGTTGCATGGCCTACCACAATTCATAGTCCATGATCGGGATGCAAAGTTTATGAGCAACTTGTGGCAGACAGTTTTCACCTCCATGGGGACCAAGCTTGCTCCATCCACTGCATACCACCCTCAAACTGATGGCCAAACTGAGAGAGTGAAAAAATGGCTTGAGACATACTTGAGGCACTTTTGCCATGATGTACAACACAGTTGGGATACGTGGCTTCACTTGTCTGAGTTTGCATATAATAACTCCACACACTCTTGCATTGGAGTTTCCCCTTTTGAGGCCTTATATGGGTATAAGGTTCCCCTTCCTATAGTCTTGTTTACTGATAAGATCAATCCTCAGAGTCAAGCTAAACTGGATCACATGCAAGCTTTACTTCAGCAATGCAAAATGAATCTTCAGAAGGTCCAAACACACATGAAACTCTATGCTGATGAAAGAAGCAAACATTTGGAATTCCAAGAAGGGGAATTGGTCCTTTTGAAAGTGCCTAAGTCCCGCTACTCCACCCTCAAAGAGGGCAACAATAAAAAGATATCCCACCACTTCTATGACCCATACTGCATCCTGAAGAGAGTTGGCAACTTGGCATATTGCTTGGAACTTCCCCCTACTACCAAAATCCACAATGTGTTTCATGTCAGTCAGCTGAAACCCTTTGTAGGCTCCTCAGTGGACTATGTGGAAGAACTTCCCCCCATCGATGAAGAGGGCATCACTCAATATGTTTGTGAAGCAATCATTGGGCAGCGAGATAAGCACTTACAATCCTGATCCATCAAAGAATACCTCATCAAATGGCAAGGCCGACCCTTGGAAGAAGCCTCCTAGTGCCCAGCAACCATCCTCGATGAATTTCGCTACCTCTGTGAACCCCAACGGCTGGAAGACTAGCCGGTCATGACCCAAATTGCCCACTTCCCGCCCACAGACTGCACACTATTTTAGAACAATTTTATACTTAAATCCAATGCATGTGCATTCTACATAGGCTGAAAGTACTCGTCATGAGCTCCGTTTGGACATATAGTATGCCCCATTTGGAGCTACCTATCAAAATTTATGACCAATTTACTTCAGCTGACCGGTCCAAGACTGCATGCTGTCCCTAGTCTCTCCATACCTATTCTTCATTGTCAAAGGGCTCTGAGTAGTACTCGGCAAGCCTCCCTCAGCCCACCCATCACTCCCCTCTGTTTCTCCTTATTTTTTAGGGCAAAAACCTTTGGAGTGGGGATGGATTGTAACAAGCAGGATACACACCGACTAGGGTTTAGACACCCCGTCACACTGACCGAGGTATTCAAGGTGTAAGAGCCCCATATTAGGGCAACCAGTCATTATCAAGATCACACTCTTCACCTTCATCTCCAGCTCCCATGGCTTCCTTCTCCTTTCTCTCCTCTTTCTTCTCTTTCTCTCTCCTCTTCTAGTCTTCTTCTGTCTTCTTCTTGTTCTCTTTCTCTCTCCTTATCTCTCTTTCTCTCTCCCCTCAGCTTCTTTCATTACACATGATAGTATGAACTTACATATAGTGAAACTCTCAAGATCTAAGCAACATATGAAATAGCATGATGTGCATCAATGCCATGACATTAAACAATTGTGTAAAATGCCACCACAAAATATGCAATTCCAACGGGGAAGTCCCCTCATTTGTTAACTCTTCCACCTTAAATAGTTTTCGCTCCTTCATACATGACATAAACTTTAAAAGCTTCTATCCTATGTTTTTATTCTCGAAATGCTTTTATGATTTTCAATTAATTGTGCTTTTGGTCACAAATGGACTTCTTTCAAAAGATTATTCCCTTTATTGCAAGCTAAGCATTCCCCACAAACATAGGTAGGTTCCCCAACCTTTGCCATCAGATGCATCCAATAGGTACAGTAGTGGCACCACCAAAGGTTGTGACTAATCAATTCGGCAGGTTAGGGGATAATATGCATGCAGCTTCTTGGTTCCTAGGCTTTGGAGCCTCACTTTGTTGAGCCAACTAATGAGATAGGGGGTATTTTCTTCCTTTGGTAGTGACCATTCTTCATCTCCTTTTGCATACATACAATCTTTGCAAGCAATATGTGGTCTTCATTCTTTTCTTCCCTACTTTCCTGTATCAATGTTCTATTCCCTAACCACCTTCCCTCTAGGTTCCAGCTCTTTGTTTCCCTTAATGTCTTCCTATCTCGCAATTTCAACTTTTAAAACTACTTCAACCTTTGTATCAAGATGATGCTTATTCACATACTCTAAGGTAACATCTATTATATCAAGTTCCATATCCAATGCCTTCTCCCCAACATTTGAACTAGCTTCTATAGGCTTTGAAATGGCTCTTCCCACTTGATCATCATCTAAAGGTGGCTTATTTGCTACAACATTTCTATCTTGATGGGGAAACCTGCACGAGTTGCCACGAAAACACCTCCCTCTAAAAACATTTACACAAATATTGGGTTCAATTCATCTCTCCACTCTTGGATAACAAGTTCATTTCTTCCTTCCTTCTTAATCTTGCTTGCCACCATAGTAAAGCCTTTCCCCCATGGTCCTTTTCAACATATGTTGAAAGCACTGCACACCAACAAACAACATTACGCTTCAACAACCCTTCAAATAGTAAAGCCTTTTCCCCATGGTCCTTCTCAACATATGTTGAAAGCACTGCACACCAACAAACAACGTTATGCTTCAACAACCCTTCAAATATCCTCTCTACTTCTAAAATTCTTCCCTACTTGCCATCCATAATCATAAGGACGCATTTAGTAAAATTATTTGTAGTAAAGCCCTTGTCGACAGCCATAAGAACATCCAAATTCTACTTTCTAATCCCCAATCTATACAATGATTGCTCAATATTGCATCGGTGGTAAATTGTTCAAGGTCTTTAGGGGCTAGAATAGCACAGGATAGTCCATAATTGACAAGAGAAACCTTGCAATTCTAGAACTTCCAATGGAACTCTTAAGTTGATTCTACCTTGCCCTTTTAGTAGTGGTTATAGTAACAATGGTTGGAGTCACCATGCTCCACATGTCCCTAGGAAGCATTATGCATGGAATATTCTATAATGTTGCCCATGAGTATACATTTCTTCATTTTCCACAAATATTAGCCTTGTTGTGTGCTTCCCCTTACAAGCCCCTAGAGAGCAGATAGAGTAGACAAACTAGTCAAGAGGTTGCTAATGAAAAGAAGGGTATTCACAATCTATAAGTAGCCAAAGAAGATGCCCCAAAAGTAGATATGGTATCAATGATGCCAAGATATTCTTCAAAACATTTTCACTTTTTTTCTTCTCTAAGTTTGCAACCTAGTGCTACTACTTCTCTATTGTTATTGCAAATGTTACTATTTTTGACCAGTTTCTTTTCAACAAACACTAGGAAGATCTTCACAAATATGAAAATGTTGAAGGTATAAGAGTAGTAGGAGAATTCCAATCTATGAGGAAAGACATAGTGCAAATGTATGGGCTAACGAATGTCAATTTGAGCTCGACAAAACCATAGGATTACTGCTCCTTGTGATCATTGATCTTAGTTGTCACATTTCCATGTCATGTATCAACTATGATACATGGTCCCCAAAGTTTGACGTTGTCTTCAATATCAATCATCAATTTCACCAATAGTAATTGTTGCTAGTGATGCTACGAACACTACTTTTCTTGCTACAAGTAAATCTAGTGTAACATATATAGTTGTAGACTTCAACATTATTCTCCATGAGATCTAGAATTATGAGCAAAGAAGAAGGAGAGTCTTGAAATATTCCAATGTGATGCTCAAATACATCAAGCTAAGCTAGAACTTTATTGATATTCTTTAGCACTGTAACACTACCTTCATGTCTCTAATAAAGCTCGAATGGCTCCCCTCTTAGTAACTGAAGAATGTGAATGATGGAAACTACTATAAATGCCTTGACAATGCAACCAATGTTCAGAACTAAAGTTTATAGTTCTAAACTTCATTATGAGGTCTACCCAAATACAAATAGTGCAAAGTATCCTCTATGCAATTAAATAGACCATGCATTGAAGTTCTTTGGAAAGATGCTCTAAGATTGGGAGTTGATTGTAAGGTCTCTATTATGGTTTTGAAGTCCTTTGTTGCATCATAAATCACTATCTCAGATTTCTGAGCTACTTACATGGATTTTTCCCCTTTAGTTTAGACTTGTTCAGTGAGGAAGGTTTTGATGATGATGCCTTGTCAAATCCAAGGTAGAATGTATCTATTAATAGTGCACTAGTATGCTTAGTTAACTTAGACAATTAATCCAATGCCATCTTTACAAAATGGCATACATGCCAAGCAAGTACATATGCTGATTCAAAACCCTATGATTGAATAACCATACATTATTGCAACAACTGAAAGATAGAATTTGCCTTGCAAGACAATGCAAATTATACTAACAGATCTTGCTGTTGAGAATGCTTGATCCCCTTGAACTTAGTGATAATAATACGCCTCAATTTCAAAGGAAGTGCATCAACTAATGCATTTGAATGGTCATATCTTGGATCTAATGTATTGATGGCTTGATAGAGGAATCAAATGAGCCTAAGTGAACTAGCAAAACAACTTGATGGCTTACAAAGGATTGAACTCTAAGCTTTACATGACCTGCCACATTGTCATCATACTCCCCTTATAGAAGCGAGTGCATCATACCTTTGTTAACAAATATACTCTCATGCTGATCTACAGGTAAAATTCACTTTTTCATCATCATCCAATGAACACGATATTAGTGAGTTTGGGAATCTCCCATTTCCCATTTTTTGAATACTAAAAAGGTGGCACCCGGATAACATGGCCATAAGTTTCTCAAAACCATATGATGTGACCTATCATTGGAAAGCACTTGAAAAGTAGAATCTATTGAGCTATAGAGTGCTCGATTTGGAGTTATAGTGTTCAAGTTATGACAAATCTAAAGATTTGACCAAGTGTCCCAAACTTATGGGAAATTCCCATATTCCCCAATATGGCATTAATGCTTAATTTTTCAATGTCTCTCTTTACTTGATTCATCACTCCATGTTGTTGTTGGTGTTTATAGCTTGGTATTCTAAAAATTGGGGCTTGACTTCTGATATTTGTTGTTTCAACTACTATAAATATGTGTTAGGTGTTGGAGCTATATATAGCTCACCCTATCCAGACTAGATATCACCTATAGATATGTAGATTATGATCAACAATGAGGTAGTCTTTGGGGGTGTACATGGTGTGTCTCTTCTCTCCCTCTCGTGCCTCTACATATCTTCTCTCTCTACATCTCAACATGGTATCAGAGCGATCACTCGAATACAACCAAACTTCCTTCAAGAAGACAATCAGGAAGTATGTCTATGTATTATCTCTTTAATTCTTGATTCATGTTCTTTTCATGCTTAAATTGGATGTTAAATTGACAGGTGTCACCTTTATGAGTATTCTTCTACATCTTCTATTTCTTTAAACCCCTTCTCTTCCGTCTACTCCTCTCCTTGAATCTCCCTTCACCCTACTATCTCTTACCCTCGTGGTAGACTTTTGACCCCAAATGCCTCAACAATAACGAACCCAACATGAAAACCGGCAGCAGGTGTGTAAAGATGGGAGATTTTGTAGGTTCAAGTAGTGGTGATGCTTTACAACACATGAATAATTTGTTGTAGCAACAACAATAGTAGCAGTTGTTATTACAATAATAGATGCAAACTCTCGAGCAGGAAGCAAAAAGAATTGGTTCCTTAGTTGTAAATGCATTGTAGGTAGTGGGATAGGAATTGAAGTTGTTTAAGGGTTAGAATGTTTTGGCCTTCATCCAATTTTATGAAGAAAATATGTTGTTTCATAGGCTATTGCAGTATGTATGGAGTCAGTTATATTTCTCCCATTTGTCCATGCATGCTTTGCATGATCAGATTCATGATTACATAGAAGAGATACTAATTGGATAGTTTTTAAGAAAGCTTTGAGAGAAGAGTTTTTCTTGGAAGATGCAGGATTGGTAACCAAAATGACATTTACAGATTGGATTGAAAAGCCCAATAAAGGATTGGCTACTACAACTTTTTTGATTTGTTGTCGAAGGGGTTTTTGTTGAAAGGTCCAATCCACCGGGGATCAAAAGTAGAAGAAAGAAGAGATAGGAGATGGAAGAGAAGATAGAGAATAGCCAAGTGGTAAACACTATGAAAACAAATCACAATGAATTGAATCAATATGTATTGAAAGAACCTGGAATCTTTGCACTACTCAGAAGCAATATCCATGCATTAGTTCTTGTGGAGCTCCTTCGTAGGACCAAAACGTGCATCAAAGTTATAGCTTCTTCTCTGCTGCTTGGAACCCAAATCTGATGGCTCTGTTGGCTCCAAAAGGCAGGTAAAACCCCAGGACACCTGCTTACAGATCTCCCAGATCACCCCTTCTTCTTCTTTTAGTTCAATCTATAGTTTTCAGCCTGTTTAGAGCGATCGCAATGCGCGTGATTTTGTCAGTTTGTCTTTTTTATGAGAAATCTCCTAATTGGCTGAAAAAGCAACTTGCTTTTTGCATGCCATCCTAATCTAGAAGCTTTTCTAAATGTTTCAGATTTTTACAATAAATAATATCAAATATAGGCTAAAATTATCCAAAAATCTAATATTTTTGGATAATCCATGTAACTCACACTAATACTAATGACTCAGATCACATTGACTCTCTTGATTAATAAGAAGTCGGATGATGATGCATTCCATACTTTTTTACACTGCCCTCATAAAATCATGACATCCATCCCCTTTGAACCTACACATCCTCCGATATGTGCCAAAATCCTAGTTGTCACCAGATTCTGAGTCCTCCTCATCCTCTGCAACCATATCCTTTACTTCTTCATCTTCCATATCTTCCTGGCTAGCCCCTGTATCAGGACCACTATTTTCTTCCAATTCTGGCAACTCATAGGTAGTAGATTCTTGCCTTTTGAATAATTTGATTATTTTCCCTGCTACCCGAATTTTGATGGTTGTCCCATCCATCTCATTTAATGCATAAGTAGCATTATCAAACACCTGTCTTACCACATAGGGTCCAAACCATCTTTTGGAAACTTTACGCATGGCACTATGTTGGTTATCTAAACTGCTATCATAAACCAATACCCAATACCCATCTTGTATGGTTCTTGGTTTCAGTCTATGTCTTTTGTCAAACCATTTATTGTTCTATATTCTTGCTTCCCTTAACTTTGCAGTTGCTACCTCTATGTCTTCTGAATTTCTTTCCAACTATCTAATGCGTAAGGCCAACAACTCCTCTCGATTCAACTCCTCCTCCCAAGGTAACACACTCCATGTGACTGTCATCTTTTCTATCAGCATGATAGGTTTTTGACTATACATCAATTCTGCAGGCATATATCCTGTAACAGCACTATGAGTTGTTCTATCAGCCCACAAAGCATAAGGGAGCAATCGTGGCCACTCTATTATCTTCTCTCCACATGCTTTTGCCAATGCCTTCACAATAGGTGGATGACCTCTTTTACTTTTGCCATTTCCTTCAGGGTTATAGTCTGAAGTTAAAGCAAGCTTTATCCCCAATCGTGCAAAGAAATCATTAGCTTCATTTGCATCCAACTCACCCCTATCTACTGTAATTTTTCCCACACAGCCATATCGACAAAAGATCTCTTCTAGGATAAAAGTACATATGGCATTTGTCATCTTAGTACGTAGAGCTCTCCCTTCCACTTGATTAGTCAAGTCTTCAAAGCAAGCACAAGATACCTCATTTGCCAAAGACCTATAGGCATTGTGACCAAATCCACCACCCACTTAAAATGAAGAGACAATGGATATGTGGGTTGCAATCCATCCTGATGTCTCACAGTTGAATACATTTGACATGTCATACATGTTTCCACAAAGTGAGCAACATCCTTATACATACCCTGCCACCAATATCTTTCTTTGATCTTTGTAAAAGTACCCCAAACACCTCTATGACTAGCCCACAAGCTTTCATGAAATTCTTGCAATACTTTAACTTGTGAAGCTCTGTCACCCAGAACTCGCAATGGCATACCTTATTTCTTTTTAGCATGTTTCCATAAATATCCATCTTTTAAGAAAAATATATAGCCTTTCCTCTTGATCTTCTTACACTCTTCATCTGACCATTCATCTCTCTTTGTTAATGTACTAAGATACTGGCCAATTCTTAGCCACTCTCCTACATATTTGTCTTCCAGAAACACTTCTACATAAGATGCAAAACACCTAAAGTGTCTTCTCTTTGTTGTCCAAGTTTCTGTTAATGCTGTAGCAACACCTTGCATTGCTAAATTCACTCTTGCAACATCATTTTCAGCCATAAGAAAGTCATCTTCTTCCTCCTCATCCATCATCCCATCTTCATTCTCATAGCGTGCTTGAGATAACATGTCTGCCCCACTGGGTTATCTCATAGTATGCTCGAGATAACATGTCTGCAACTATTGGGTTATCTCTTCCTGCAATATGCTCAAATTCAGGGTTCAAATATTTGATGTATGCAATCCACCGGAGCATAGCAATGTCCAGAGTAGCACAACTAGTAATCATACCAAATACCGACAAACAATCGGTCTCAATGACTACATGAGCACCCATAAAATAATCCTTATCACATTTAAGGGTTTTCACAATTCCCCATAATTCTCTTTTTACTTGTGGATATCTTCTCAGTCATTCACTCAATACTTTTGCACCAAATGTATTGCATATCTTTGCACTTCCTCATTGTCTTGCCCAATTGCCCATCCAATCCCAATTGGTCTTGTATCAACAATAATAATGAAAGGCTTTCCATGTGAATAGTCAACCTTTCTTAACGTAGGAGTAGATTTTAAGAGTCAGCCTTTCTCAACGTAGGAGCTGATTTTAAGAGTTGCTTCAATTTCTTCATTGCTTTCTGATGCTTCCTTTCCCAATGAAATTTCTGACCTTTCCTTAGAAGTTGATAAAGAGCATTGGCTACATGTTCAAAGTGAGGAGTCCATATCAAATAGAACACACATGCACCCAAGAATCTATACACCTCTTATACATTCGTGCATACATCTTGCATTCTATCAATCCCATCTATTTTTGCTAGTGATGGCCTTCGCCCATAAGGCCCACACATATGCCTAACAATCAAAACTTCTTCAACTCCAAAGACAGACTTTTGTCCAGAAAGAGTTAAAGGCACCTCTTCTAGACATGTCAAAATCCTCTCACAATCCACAATATGGTCTGCAACAAACTGTCTACATCCATGAGCAAACATCTCTTCATTCTTTTCATCCACTGCACACCCTTTGATTGGAATATCATCCAACAAGGGCATAGTCAATTGTGGTATAAAATCCCTGAGTACCCTATTCATAGCATTTGTCATGTGTGCCACTGAATTTGTTGCACCCTGCGGGAGAGTACACATCCGTACTAACCCCAAGGGAGTCTTCATGGTTGTGATATCCTTGCTTTCAATTGCAAGCTTAAACTGATCATAACCCGAGTAAAGATCACCTAAATAATAGATTGCTTTGCCTACAAAAGCCTTTGCAAATTCATCAACCACAGGACCTGCACCCACATTTGTTATGGTCACTTTATTGACCGGTTGCATGTCTTGAATAAATCTCAAAGCCCCATTCTTTTTGGGCACAGTAAACCAATGATTTGAGTACGGGCTGAAGAAGGCTCCAATATCTTCATGCGAATATTTTCATTTAGCAAATCCATTAGCTTTGGCAAGTAAGCTTTAGGCACTGGAATAGGCCTCAAGTTCCATGGTACATGTGGCACAGTAAATATGACCATAGGAGAGACAACATTTGGATCCACACAACCTATTTCACTTGGTTGAAATGCAAATGCCTTTCCATGCCTAGCCAACATCCGCATAAAATAGTTTCTCTCAGCAGGCAAAAGAAACCATTCTACACCAACTTTCAATTCCTGTAATGTTTGAGATGTAAATTGATGACCTATATCTTTAGGATCTTGTAAGCTTGGCTGTCTTGACACTTTTTCATACAAACCCTCACTCTTTGGTGGAAGTGGCAAAGCAATTGGTTTCACCGTTTTGTCAATTATCTTATACTTTGTCTCCACAAGTGCTTCAGTCTATTGTAATCCTTCCTATTGAGCAAACAATGCCATGACATCATACATGTCCAAAGAACATACTGACAACACTCTGTTTTCAGCCACATTTTCTGCATGTATAGTTGCTGAAATTTCAGCCATAGGGTCATTAATATTCAGCCCATAAAAGATTCTTGAAATTCCATCATTTTGAGCTAATAGCCCTAATGCTCTAAGTTTCTTAATAGCCCGTTTCATAGATATGCGTTCAGCCCTACACATAGCTTCCATAGGCTTAAACCAACATGAACTGTTTGCTGTAAACTGAGAATTACCAATAGTAAATACATGCTTCATTTTATCAAGAGGCGAGTACACCCTCTGAACAACACTACTATAGTCCCGAATTAGAGCAGTGCTTAATGAAAATCCATGTCTTTGAACTCCCTTGCATTTGGAACCAAAGGAGACTCTCGAAGCATATCGCAATTTCTAGGATGATTAACACAAACAATAAGAAATTGGACTGCTTTTCTCCCATCCTTGATTCTGACTCTTGCATAAGAAAAACCATCATCAAGCACCTTTGTTTCCATACGCACACCTGTAATATAGGACTGTCCCAAAATCACTGCATATGAGGAATTATCTTGCACAAAGAAGTGTTGCTCTTCCTGTACATCACCAATCGTCACTTTTACATTAGGACATGAAGCATAGAGCTCCCCTGAAGAATTATTTGCAGCCCTCATACGCCAACCATGATCAGTGTCCACAGGCCATGCACCATTTTCATACAATCCTCGCTCAATGACATTTATCTTAGACCCATGGTCAAGTAAAGCAACACAAGGAGTTTCACGTTCCCCTATTTTCACTACCGTTTCAGTGGTAGCTCTAGCCCAATGATTTCTTGTGTAGTGACTTCGAGGAATAAATCCTAGAGTCTGTTCTCCATATTGTTGCATTTGCCTTACTCCACCATGCGTATTGCTACAAGACAATGCATTTTCAGCCACTTTCTTCTCTTTTCCACATGCTGTCCATTGATTACTAGTATCCTGCATAGACAATCCTATACTTAATTCATGCTCATATTCAGCCCCAATACCCAACAAACCAGTTTCTTCTTCAAATTGTAGCAATGCACTAGTGGTATCACCAAGAAATTGATGCTTCATTTTAATTATGTCAATGATCTCATCATGAAATTCTCACTTGGCAATGCCAAGCACCTCTCCCAAGGTAAATTCCACCCAACTGTTTAAGATCCGTTCTTCAAGAACCTTATTAAGATCTGTGGCTGTCTCAATGTCAGATTACAACTTAGATCCTGGCTTGTTGCCCTTCTTTTTGCCCTCTTGTTTGTTATCATGTTTTTGCTCCTAACTGACCTCTTCCATAACATGCTCGGGAGGTGGCTGATTTGCAGCTTTAGGCTAATCCACACTTCTTCTTGTCATTCTTTTAGATGGCCCTACAATATCTTTATCTCTTTTTCATTTTTCTTCCACAAGTACATCCATGTTTTGTACCTTTGCTAAATATGCATACACTGAATATGCATCTACTGATGATTCCCAACCAGTTATGCCACGAATGTCTTGCCCTACGTGAGACACTTCACTATCAATGACCTTTCTCTTTTCATCTGCATGTAAATCATGTGTCCATATTTCAGTCTTTGGACCAACCATCACTTGGCCATGCATTCTATCCAACTATAGACCAAAAGTAGAAGCATGTACTGCCGCATAAGCATTTCAGACAACCAAGTCTTCTAACAACTTCTACATACCTCCCTTTCCAAAATTCAAAGCAAGAGGTAATCCTGTTTCTTGTGCATGGATCTTGCCATCTTTCCAAAAGATAAGCTGTCATGCCAAGGCCTCCTGATAGGCAGCACAATCCTTTCTCTCATGTTGCAAATTGTCACACCACATACATCTTTTTCCACACTTAGGGGTTGCTGCCTTTCCCCTTTCCTCTTGTCCTTTTTCGTCCAATTTTGCAACCTTCAATTGAAGATCTCGCATCCCTTTGACCAATTCATCCAAGACATCTTCCCTAATAGAGGGAACAATAGCAAGTACAGCCATAGGTTTAGCCACAGAAGCGGGCGGCTTACTGGATCCTTCAATTGTTTTGCCCGTAACAGTGGGCAAGCTAGAGACATGCAATCTTTCTCTTCTTCTATGCTTCTTCACAAGTGCACTAACAGCTTCCTTGGCATGTCTCCACTCTATTTTCAAACCTATC
Organism: Lygodium microphyllum; assembly: GCF_053477565.2. Taxonomy (NCBI): domain Eukaryota; kingdom Viridiplantae; phylum Streptophyta; class Polypodiopsida; order Schizaeales; family Lygodiaceae; genus Lygodium; species Lygodium microphyllum. The sequence continues at coordinate 123,625,772 of NC_141148.1, read as the reverse complement.
TCTATAGTCTAATCCTCCAGCAAATCATCAAGCTTCTCTTGAAGCTCAAGATCAGCTGCCTGTAGAAACAATTCAATTTTCTGACTTGCAAGAGCTTGTTGTTCTGTGAGATCTAACTGCTCAAATCGACTTTCAAATTCTCTTCACAATTCTGTAGCAACAAGACCCTTATTGGGTTGTATAGCCCACCCCTAAAAAGTCTTGCATGTAATCAAACTGGTATCCTCAATATAAAGTTATTCCCTGAGTGTCTTCTTGAAGGCTACCCAGTCAGCATCCTGCAAGTATAATTCAGAAATCCGTGCTTTTAGTTCATGAAGAACAGTAACACGTACAAAATACCGGCTCCATGCAGATTGAGCCACTCCAAAGAATTCCATCTTCTGAGCATAGGTATGTACATATGTAGATACACTCCTGCCATTGAATAACTTCACCTCATGCTCAACTGCTTGCAAAGCATTCATCACAACACTTTCTGTTTGAGTTGAAGCTTGCATCACCTGTTGTTGTTGTTGTACCTGCATAAGCATATTCATATTTTGCACCAATTGTGGAAAAACATCACTAGAGAATGTATTCAAAGATTCTCCCATCTTGTCTTTCCTTCTTCTGATGACCTTTTAGGTCGAGTTCACCAATGTCGGAGGGGTTTTTGTCGAAAGGTCGAATCCACCCGGGATCAGAAGTAGAAGAAAGAAGAGATAAGAGATGGAAGAGAAGATAGAGAATACCCAAGTGGTAAACACTGCAAAAACAAATCACAATGAATTGAATCAATATGTATTGAAAGAACCTAGAATCTTTGCACTACTCAGAAGCAATATCTAGGCATTAGTTATCCTGGAGCTCCTTCATAGAACCAAAATGTACATCAAAATTACAGCTTCTTCTCTGCTGCTCGGAACCCAAATTTGATGGCTCTGTTGGCTTTGAAAGGGGGTAAAACTACAAGACACTTGGTCACGGATCTCCTAGATCACTCCTTCTTCTTCTTTCAGTTCAACCTGTAGTTTTTAGCCTGTTTACAACGATCACGATGAGCATGATTTTGTCAATCTGTCTTTTTTATGAAAAATATCCTAATTGTCTGAAAAAGCAACTTGCTTTTTGCATGCCATCCTAATCTAGAAGCTTTTGTAACTTTTTCAAAATTTTACAATAAATAATATCAAATATAGGCTAAAATTATCCAAAAATCTAGTATTTTTGGATAATCCATGCAACTCACACTAATACTAATGACTCACATCAAAGTCTAAATTGGCCAATGTAAGTCAAAGTATACGAGGGATAACAGGATGAAGTGCACCAGTGGATTCATTTTCAGCCTATGCTTATTTGGTTAAGGTTCATAATCAAGAAGCTCTTGTGGAAGAAAAGAGAAGAAGAGATGAGGACACTACTGGTCCTTCCTCTTCAGGCCCATCTAAATGCATAACACAAAGTAAAATGGAGTAGTAGAAAGAGATTGAAAAAGCCATACCTGAGCACGTTATGAAGGATGCATCTCATGAGAAGAAACAAGGGAAGAAAAGGGGCAACTAGCTTGGTTATAGGTTACAATAGAATCTTGAGATTACCACAAACCTTAAAAAGGTCTTGGAAGATCGCGTACTTGGTAGTAGAGTGGAAATCAAACTTGAAAAGTTCCTCGAATCGCAAAGTGTGAATTTCATGATGTAATCATTGATATCCTGAAATGAAAAAGACAATTTGATGGTGAAGTTTTCCAAGCATTGATGCAGGTTGACAAAGACATAGAGAAACAACTTCAGAGGGAATATGATTATGCATGTAATGCTAATTTGGAGCAAGGTGATGTTGAAAATGGGTTAAATGGGAGTGTAGAAAGTAATCTTATGGCTAAAATTGGTCTTATGGGAATTAGTAAGCATACAGAGAAGGCTATGTATAATGGGGATGTCCATCAACAAGCACATGAAGAAGAAGATGCTCATTTTATTCCAAGCAATCATTATTCACAAATGCATTGGGCTTGTGCTACAACAGAGACAATTATTAAAGTGGGAGATAGAGAGATGCCTTGCATAGCTCTCTTGGATCATAGTTCTGAAATCAATGTTATGGCACGAAGACTTGTATGAGAATGGAACACAATATTTGTGAGTTTGGGAATCTCCCAATTCCCATTTTTTGAATACTAAAAAGGTGGCACTCGATTAACATGATCATAAGTTTATTAAAGTCATATGATGTGACCTATCATTGGAAAGCACTTGAAAAATGGAATCTATTAAGCTATAGAGCACTTGATTTGGAGTTCTAGTGTTCAAGTTATGAAAAATCCAAAGATTTGACCACGTGTCCCAAACTTATGGGAAATCTCCATATTCCCCAATACGGTGTTATGGAGATTGGCTAATTGATGTAGATCCGGGATGGCGCATGCAGGAAGCAAACAATTCATCAAGGGATCTTTATGCGGCTTATTCAAATGTACCCATGACTATTGGAGATATTAGGGATGGATATCATTTTTTGATGTAGGATTCATGTAGTTATCCGGTCATTTTGGGATTGCCCTATAATTCAAAATCAAGGCTAGAAACAAAAGTCTTGGCTGACGGTTCTTCATATGCTTAGGGTTGGAGTAAAGACAATACAAATGCGGTACAATTTCCCAATATTTGTGTGAATGATCCTTGCAATTAGGATAGGCTGCAGGATAATCCCATGCTACCTAATGCACGAGAGTTTAAGGGTTTTTAGAGAGCTGTGATGTAAGTGGAGGCTATGGTAGTGCCTCTAGGAAGATAATTATACCTCCAAGAAAGGGGAAAAGTGTGTTTGTGTCAGGATTGTAGGAATGGACAACATATAGTCTTGGCAGTTTTAAGAATATTACATCCATGTGTAGGGTTAAAAAGAAATATGTAGGTGGGCTGAAAAAGAGCTGATAACATATGGCTTGATGGTTGCAAATGAAGGTATTTCAAGGCTAGTTGATGTTGATATAGTGGCTAAAATTTCTTTAGCAATTAATGCTGAAAAGATGGCAGAAAAAGAGGTTATTTATGTTGACACTTTAAAGATGTGTGAAGTCATTCAAGAGTTTTCTGAGCGTGAATGTTATGGGCTGCAAAGTAGGGCTAAAGAAAGGGTGGATAAAAAGTACAAAATAGTTGCAAAGAAGGTTAAGCCTGGGGCTTTGCCTTTACCACTTGAAAGTGATGGATTGGCTGAAAAAGTGACTCAATAGCCTAATTGACGGGATCCATATGGAGTAGGACATAAATTTACAGGTGAAAATTTACAAAAGATGAAAATTGGTGATACAAGCTTTCTTTTACCTGCAAAAAGAGCTTGTTTCTTGTAGATGTTGGCAAGGAATGTGTAACGTGTCCACTAGAATCATCCAGGACACGTCTTAGCAGTCCATCGGAAAGGATGTCTAGAAAGCTCCGCCCGGCATTCCCATGGAATGTTACGGGACTTGCGATCTAGGTCTTCCCGCGTCTGCCACGTAGCGGAAGTATCCTGGCCGTTTCCACTTAGGATCGACCTGAATTTGGGTTTTTCTGTTTGGTCATTAGCTAACAGCAACTAGCGTCAGACCCGAGTGAACTACTTTATGCAGAAACACCAGGTCTGAAGCGGATTCACGCTGCACTTGGTTCAAGGAGAATGGGAAACGAGAGGGATGCAAAACTCAACCTCTCTACCATAAGGCATAGTCCCATTCCGTTCCCCTAAAACAGCGTAAATCGGGTAAAACATAATTCTAGGTCATTGCTCTCATTTATTCGTTTTGATGATGATCATCATCCCGCTGTTCTTCGAGATTTTTGAGAAAAGTTCCCGGCTAACCGGGACCACCCAACCGTAGGACGGACCCATGGTCCATCCTCCGCACTTTCCTCGGTTTGTTTTAGTTATGTAATTATCTAACACATTAATTTGACATATAACAATCAGCTTCTTTAATTAATCCTGTTAAGCACTGGTTCCTTCACGTAATCTTATCACGTGACATAGAAAAACAATATCAAACAAATTCTTTATTATCATTTCATCATTTAATCTTTGAAATACAAGGATTTCCGCCCGCAGGCTTGTCCATAATTCCCCCGAAGGCTATCCAGTAATCCTCAGGGATCACTATTCCAAGCTTCCGCCCGTAGACTAGTATGCGGGCCTCGAGATCCAATCCCAAGTCACGTTAGCCTCTTGTGCAGGACCCGGAAGGCGAGGGATTTACGGCCAGAGCCCCCCTGGCACCCAAGCATCCTCCTGCTCCAAGTAGAGCTCAACGGAAAGACCTCTCGCGGCGGGTTCGGTCCACGTTCCCGGCGCGGTCAACAACCCCCTTGGTTAGGGTCAGGCAGGCAGTCGGGGGTAACTGAAGCTGCCTCTCCCTTCAGGCCTTCAACCTGAAGCATTTAGATATCTTTTCATCCTTTAGTTCCTTGAGCAAACAATGCAAACAGTGATTTCTAAACTATTACAAGCACAATCAATTCCAGTGGTAGTTTAATTTGGTCAACTGTTAAGGAGTGGATCCTTCTCTCCGAATGCACCCAGCATTCCATCTGGGATCAATTGCGACTTGGCAAGATCCCCAAGGGTTTGTTTGTTCACCCTTTTGTCCTTGGGTTAGGGTCATACCCTGCTAACCCAACTTAGCCAATACCTTAGGTTTTATTAATAGTAAATCCTGGCGACCATGTCGCTCTAATTTATTGATTGATCATTTGCTTCCAAGCAAATACCTAACTTCCCTTAACTTGGCAAATTTTCCCAATAAGGGTGATGTAACAGGATGACTACTCAACCTCTTGCAAGTTAAAATTGCGCAAGAACCTGCCAACCTCATTCCAAGGAATGGCAAAACTTTCTTGTGATCAACCACAAGGCTATGCGACGTTGCAACTTGTTGCACAAGTGTCGCCTCTATTCCAAGGGATCATTTCACCCATTGAACGGTGTTTTCTGGTCAAGGAATTATGATTAGACTAGAAGTAGGGTTTAGGGTGTCTTCTTACCCAACCCATTCCTAATTATATTAGGCCACGGTCCTAGGAATTTCCAACTCAATCGAAGTTTCGTCATTTGAACGAGTGATCCTTAGGGTAGAAACCTTAGATCGTTTTATGCATGAGCATCCAATTGACTCAACATTTCGTGAATGTGGGTATGATCTTTGGGTTTGAGGGTTTTGACTTGACAACAAGTGTAAAACTAGGTCGAATCCTTATCGCGCTAAACCCTAGTTAGCACTTGGGATATTTATCGTATCGACTGAACCATCCTATGCGAATACTTTGCGGTTTAAGTGATTTAGGTATTCGAGTTTACTTGTCTTGCGATAAGGACGAACCATTCCTAGAGATGTTTACTTGATCTAAAAGGAGAAAACTAGTTGCATTTTTGTCACAATTTACGTAAGCACACGATTCATTGCTTCAACGTACGACTAGATTCACAATCCCTAACTTTTCTTGTTAAGGCCAAAAGGCATGTTAAATTTCGGAAAAACTTCCATTGATCCAACTAGGACTTGCTTTCACGAATCATGCTCACAATTCTTTTTCTAAGCTTTTTAAGATTTCATGCTTAATGAACCATGAAACCTTTCCCTAACTACATCTCCTGATGAATGAAGTTCTTACGTATGATGAATGTGGAACATGCAATCCTTTCCTAACTACACGTAGTTAAATGAGATTCATGCCAATTGAAGTTAGAGTTAACCTATTTAATGCAGCCCTTAGAATTATTTCCATGCTTTGCTATTTCCTACGGGTGATAACGACTTCCTTAATGAATCATTACCAAGAAGATTTATCTAAAAATGTGACATGCCATTAATCTTTCCATGTCTAGTAAAAGGTGTACCTCAATAATTTCACCCTTGTAATGAGGCAACAGTTGTCCTAGGCTCGTCATTTTTTAATGCACAAAAGGAAACTTACTGGTAAGGTCCTAAAAATGCATACACACCTTATGTTCTTTTCATTCATTCCATTGAACGTACCAATGATCATTTTTCATATCTTGAGCTAATTATAGTAAATGTTCAAATAGCCAATTCATTTTCCAATTGCATTTAACTTGACTAGTTGAATTTGAACATGCATGAGTGCTTCCTAATCGATGAAGTTATCGTGACTAATTCAATACTTTTGTGTGGAATCCAAATAGATAAAACCTGGACTTGTGGGCTCCGGGAAATATCCACGTAAATACTAGGAGAAGATCCTTCCGCAGGCCCGCCGACTTGCAACCTCTTGGCCATTGTGGCCATAATTTTGGACTTCCAGGTTGCCTTTGTCTTTACACGATTTGGTGAATTTACTCACCTTGGTACGCAGCCTCAAGATCTTTACCTTTCTCCCTCGTATGCAGGAGATCCCTTCCGAAGTACGGATCCTTGAGAATACCGGCTTGCGGGGTTTGGGCTTATTGGAGGCCTTGTGGGGTTGGAGCTTGGATTGTGGAGATGGGCCTTTTTTGAGAGAGCTATGAAAATGGAGGCTTTATGAGCTTCTTTTAAAAACCGCGGGTGGCTAGGAATGGACTTATGGATGGCTTGTGGGATTTGAAGCTTATTTGCAGAAAAGAGCTCTTACGAATGAAGCTGCGGGAAATAAGCTTATGGGAAATGGGCTTCAAGGGAAGGCTTTTAACCCCCGGAATAGACCCTATGTGCACAAGGTCTTAGGCCTTGTTTTTTTTTTAAGAAGCTTCCAAAGCTTTAGGAATCTTTTGCTTCCCAGGAGTATGTGGATCAACGAGATGATTGAGGGGGAAGAATATGACGACTGGCGATGGCGGTTTCAGCCTGTGAGGTGGCGGCGGATTCAGTAGGCAGCAGTGGTGATCTTGGCACCCTCCATGATGGCGGCAACCCTAGAGCAGCACGACAGCTCTTCTTGCACGGCGACCTTCTTGCACGGCGGCCTCTTGCAACAACAGTCTTTTCCCTCCTTCTTTTGGGCAGAATGGCATCCTCTCAGTCCCCTCTCCTTCGCGGCAGCCTCCTCACGGCCCTTCCGCGGTAGCCTCCTCACGGCCCCTCCGCGGCCTCTCAGCTTTTCCCACCACCCCCCTTCTCACCCCTTAGAGGGGGGTATTTATAGGAAGGGGGGTAAGGTCTCCCTCCCCCATGTGGTGCCTACATGGCTCCTCTTCCTCCACCTCTCCTATTTCCCAACATAGCCCCCATCCTCTTCCCTCAGCCACGCTTCGGCTGGGGGAAAGAGGAAAAAAAAAATTTGAAATACAATCGCACTGTTCGTTAACATAATGCTAGCATTATCATTTGCCCGAGACTTCACACAGCCTCGTAACATTTTTAACGAGAATATTACAGAATGGGAAAGCCTTTCGTTTGAGCCAAATGAAATTGGATGTGTTGATCGGCAACTATGGTGATCTTTACACTACCTCATGTGCCATGGAATTTAAAGCCTATTCTAGGACCTGGAGCATATTTTCCTAAGCTACTAGAGCTTTTGAACGAGAAGATCACAATGTGGATTTTGGAGCCCTCTTCAGCTCCATATTTGAATCAGTTGTTTATTGTTCCAAAGAAGAATGGTTCTTTGAGGAATGTTGGATCAAACCTGATAGTGGATGAATTCGCATAAGAATTTGTAGGTAAGGCAATTTAATTTATGGGATATTTATATTTAGGATATAATCAGTTCCAACTTGCATTAGAAAATTGGGATATCAATACCATGAAGACACCACTTGGATTGGTTAGGATGTGTACGCTTCCACAGGGAGCAACCAATTCAGTGGCACATATGATAAATGATATGCATAGAGTTTTGAGAGAATATATTCCTCAGTTGACCTTACCCTTTCTTGATGATGTGCTAATCAAAGGATGTGATATTTATGAGAAGAATGAAGAGTTGAATGAGCATGAATGTAGAAGATTTGTGGCTGATCATATTGTTGATTGTGACAAGATTTTGAGCCGTCTCAAAGAAGTGCATTTGACTCTGTCAGGAGAAAAGTCAATTTTTGGAGTGGAGGAAGTATTAGTTGTTGGACACATGGGTGGACTGTTGAAAATTAGACAAATGATGTATGCTCCAAGAATAGATGTCCTGAATCCCATATGCATAGTGAGGAGAGTGGAACAACCTAAGTTCTATAAAGCATTGTACTTGACTATCACTTTTGAATGGAATGAATACAATAGCATGATGCTTTGTACTTTCACTTAGTGTCATGTCAATGTCAGTCCATTACACAAGATTGTCTTTATGAGTTCAAGCTTCCATCTTGGAACCTGATTCACTTGTGTAATAGTTGGTCTCTCTTTGTCTATGTCAACATGAGTCTTGTCTTCATCTTCCATCCTCCATAGCTCTTGGCACGCTCTATATCCACACTTTTAAGATGGTATCAGAGCTCAATCAAGCATTGCACTACTCCTCCAGCTCCATTTCACTCTCATCTAGCTCATTATAGAACCCCATCTCCTACTCCTTCTCACTGCCTTGCTTGGCAGCCATAGCTAGTTTTGGAGATCTCTACTCCTACTCCTAGATCTCCTCTATATCACCTCAGAGCTTAACATTAGGTCATCTATAGCTTAGTATTGTCAATTGTGTCAATTTCTATTATATGTGTCCTCCATAGCCAAACAGGACCTGCAACCATTTGATCTCCTCGATCTCACAATAAGGCCATATCTCATTACAATTTCTTCTGAGGAAATTTTCAGCAACTCAAGGCGCAACTTTGTACCATCTTATAGATCAACATTGGCCACTCTATGCATCGGCATTTCCAAAATTTGTGAATGTTGGAATTTTTGTGCTTGCCTAAATTCATACAGCTCACCCATTGCGATTCTCCCTACCAACATAGGGCAATCAAACGTGGGCTAATGAGCTTACTGCCCATCAAAGGACTCATCAATTGGTTGCCTTTACAGGCTACTGTGATAAAAAAATTTAGCCAGGTTTGTCAGAAACCCTAAAGACTCCATAGCCAAAACCTCAAAAGCTTGACATTTATCTCACTGATTGTTCTCACTGAAGCTATCAATACTGATTTTAATCACTGAGCTACAAGCACTAAAGTCCACAGCAAGATTCACCCAAGGAGAGGAGACCTTGAAATATTTGAAGACTTCAAGCACCGACATCTAAGACTAAACTCAAAGAATAGTATCCCCCATTGATACTCAACTAGTGTCAGTTTGACACTAATCCTTATGTGTCTCTTGACACATTGAACTACAACTCTCTTACTGGCTGATTGTATGCTAATCAAAATTGGTAGAGCTCAAACAAATAGCAAAGTTCAATGGGGAAGGCTTCCATGCCTAGAAGGAAAAGACCATGTACCACCTCATGAGGAAAGACCTCCAGGATCTCTTTGAAGATAATGAAGGTGATGCAGATGACCAGAAATAAGATTCAAAAAGCATGATCCTTGCATTAGCTCCACCAAAAAACCAAAGAATGGAAGAAAATGACTAACAAGGCACTAGACATCATTGCTTCTCGACTAAGTGATGATGCACCTCATCATATCTCTGGCATTAGAGATGCTAGAATGTCTTGGGAGGAACTTAATAGGATGGTTAGTACCCAAGCAAAGAATTCAAAGGTAAAATTACTCATGTAGTTTTATAAGCTAGATATAAAAGACAATGCTTCCATGACCATACACATTAACAAGTTCAAGATCCTAAAAACCCATCTTGCAACTCTTAAGAAGAATATTGATGAAGATGAAGCAATAGTCATACTGCTTGCAAGTGTAAATAAGGATCCATATGAGAATCTTATGTCCACCCTAAGTAATGTTCCAAGTCTCTTACTTAAAGATATTGCGCATTCTCTTCTTGATGAAGAGAACAAATAGAAGAACAAGAATGTAAAAGATGTTGTCCCATCATCTAGGGAAAATCTATTATACACCAAAGGAACTGTTGGACCCAAAGGAAGAGGACAAGGATTCAACACTAACAACAAAAATTGGATGACATGTCATTATTATATTAAGACTGGCCATGTAGCTAGTGAATGTTTCCATAAGAAAAGATCACATCAGATGCAGAATTATCACCACTAGAATCAATTCATGAATAAAGAAGAAGAAGAAGATGCTTTTGCTACCATCAACAACTTTGATAGATTGTTCTAAAATATTATTTCATTGTATCTTTCATATGTTTTTTCCTCAGTGGATTTTCTTTAAGTTGACTAGGCTACTATGAGCTAGTCTCTCAAGCCATGTCACCATGTAGAGGGAGAAAAAGCCTACAAGTGTAGGAACTCATCATTTGAGCGGGAGTGTCGAGAAATAGACAAATGATGTATGCTCCAGTAATAGATGTCCTGAATCCCATATGCTGAGTGAGGAGAGTGAAACAACCTAGACTCTCTAAAGCATTGTACTTGACTATCACTTTCAAATGGAATGAATACAATACCATGATGCTTTGTACTTTCACTTAGAGTTGTGTTAGTGTCAATCCATTACACAAGATTTTCCATATGAGTATACTCTTCCATCTTGGAACATAATTCACTTGTGTAACAATTGGTCTCTCTTTGTCTATTTCAAAATAACACAATATGAGTGAGTTTGGGAATCTCCCAATTCCCATTATTTCAATGCTAAAAAGGTGACACCCGGATAACATGCCCATAAGTTTCTCAAAACTATATGATGTACTTATAATTGGAAAGCTCTTGAAAAATGAAATCTATTTAGCTATAGAGCGCTTGATTTGGAGTTATATTGTTCAAGTTATGACAAATCCAAAGATTTGACCACGTGTCCCAAACTTATGGCAAATTCCCATATTCCCCAATATGGAGTTACATGAGTCTTGTCTTCATCTTCCATCCCTCCATAGCTCCTAGCATGCTCTAGATTTGCACTTTTAACATGGACCATATGGGAGAAAGCCCTCACAAGTAAAGATTGATGTCATAAGTAGGATGCAGGAGACATGTTTAAATGTATCTAAGCATATTGCAGGTAGAGAAAATCGTGTGGTGGTTGACATGCTTTCATGAGAAAGGTTTGAAGATGAGCAAGGTTTGAAGATGAAGAGAATGATGTGATAGATACTGAAAATGACTTTATGAGAGTAGGGAATGAGTACGCAGCTATTGTTACTATAGGTACAAGTGTTATAACAGAGATTTCAGCAATAAGAAAAGAACTTACAGCCATGGAGAAGAATGAGCAATAGAGAGACAGCATCATTAGTGTTATGCTTCTGTGACAACACAATTTTTGGAAGAGTTGTATGAGAATGATTGGCTAAAAATAGGCAAATATCTCAGCCTCATGACAAAGAAGGATGAGTGGTGTGAAGCTAAATTTAAAAGGATTAAAAGAAAATATTATGGGTTTTTCCTGAAAGACAAATATTTATGGAAGCATATAAAGCAAAAGAGAGGACCTCTAGTACGTGTGTTGGGAGATAGGGTTTCTCTACAACAGGTGATACAAGAGTTTCATGAAAGCTTATGGGCTGGGCATACAGGAGTTTGGGGCACATTTGCTAAGATCAAATAGAAGTATTTGTGGCAAGACATGTATAAAGATGTGGAGCATTATGTGGAATCATGCAATGTCTCTCTCAGATATATTACATGGTATAAAGCATAGAGATGTGTTGCAATGGACCTATCCATTGTCTATGCATTACAAATGGGTAGTTGATTTGGTTACTATGCCTACAGGTTTATGGAATATGAGATATCTTGTGCTTGCATGAGAAGACTTGACAAATCAAGTGGAAGATTGAGCTCTTAGTACAAAAACTACTCAAGCAATTTGTAGGTTCTTATTGGAAGAAGTCTTTTGTAGATATGGTTGTGTTGATAAAGTGGTTGCAAATAGAGGAGAATTGGATGAGGATGAGGCTTGTAATTTCTTCTCACGATTGGGTATCAAGATGGCTTTAACTTCACTCTACAATACCAAAGCAAATGGAAAAAGTGAAAGAGGTCATCAGCCTACCATTAAGGCATTAGCAAAGCCATGCAAGGGTAGGATGAAAGAGTGGCCAAGAATGTCACCCTTTGCTTTATGGGATGATAGGACCACTCATAGTGCAATTATAGGTTATATGCCTTCTGAATTAATGTATGGACAATAGCCACATCATGCTTATTGAGGAGACTAGTGCTACTTGGAGTGTTCTACCATGGAAAGAGGGTTTGAATAGAGAAGAGTTGCTCGTCCTACCCATTAGAGAGTTGGAAAGAAGGCATGAAGACATTGAGACAATCATGAAAAGGCTAATGACTGCAAGGATTAAGAATAACAAGAGGTTTGACAAGGACATAGGCTTCAACCACGAGCCATACAAGAAGGGGACTGGGTGCTGGTACATAACAGTAGCTTCAAAAATCATCATAGTGCCAGTCGGAAGATAGCAAAGCGGTGGTCTGGTCCATATGTGGTAAGGTTTTTTTTTATAATGCTACCTATGCATTGAATGACATGGATGAGACAAATGTAAGGATTCTAGTGGTGGCTAGAAAACATATCAAGCTCTTTAAATGTAGGTAGTCTTTAGCATATGAGTTGAAGGAATTGGATACTGAGCATGAACATGAGAATATGGAAGAAGAAGAGGTAGAAGATGAAGGCATTGAAAACATAGCAAAGGATGCTTCTTCTGACACTACAGATCTAGAAGACTTTGGCACATGCTAGAGAATATGTAGGTTAGAAGGGGGTGGATGTCGTGCCGTTACGTGGTCATAGTGTGAAAAACTCTAGAGTGCATGGTCATTTGACTTTCTTATTGATCTAGAGAGTCAATGCCATATTAGTCATTAATGTTAGTATTCGTAGTGTGGATGGTTCAAAAATACTAGATTTTTAGACAATTTTCACCAATTTGTAATATTTGAGATTTATCTATTGTAAATATTCAAATACTGTAGACAACTTCTAGAACAGGATGATATGCTTAAAACAAAAAAAAGGCTTTTAGCCATTTTTGGAGGATTTTATGCAAAAAAAAAAGGATTGGTGAAATCACGTGAGGCGTGAGTGCAGCTTTTAGGCAGTGAACAACACTCCGAACTAGGAGAAGGAGTGATTTGGGAGAATTCTAGCCAGTAGTCCCAGTATTTTCTCTCCTTTCGGAGCCAACGTAAGCATCAGATTGGCAGTTTGAGCAGCAGAGAGGAAGTTATTATTTTATGCACATTTTTTTCTACAAGAGATTTATCTTCTTATGATGCATAAATAAATTAACAGACTTCACCTCTATGAGTATTCTTCTACATCTTCTATTTCTTTAAACCCCTTCTCTTTTGTCTACTCCTCTCCCTAAATCTCCCTTTACCCTTCTGTCTCTTATCCCTGAGGTATACTTTTGACCCCTAATGCCTCAAAAATAGTCCACTAATATACAAGCTATTCTCATGTGGACCATGCATGACTTTTTGATATTTAGAGTGTTCTCAGGTATAAGTGGGCTTTCATTCTCATTGGTGATATCTAACACGGCTCGTTCAAGTTTGTGTTGACTAGATAGGGGTGTCATGACACGTCTCGTTACCTCATGTTATCATGCATGTCCATTGTATTGGCCACACTTATACTCCCAAAGGACACACACCATGAAGAAGATGGTATATCAAGGACACGTTGCTTTCTTGCCAGAGGGTCATGAATTGAGGGGAGGTTTTCTTTGGATGAACTCTAGCATGAGTCACATCCAAGTGAAATGTGACATTTCTCAATTTTCTACAAGTTTCCATATTGGACCTGATCAACCATTTGTTTGATCCCATGCATATTTTCAAGAATGTGGGCAACTTATTATGGGACCATATCATAGGAAAGAGAGACATTGTAGGAGCACGAATAGATTTGAAGGAGGTGGGCATGATGGATGGGCTTTGGTCGAGTACTGATGCTCACTTGCAACTAGGTTTGTCCTCCTTGGGTCCTATTTCTACTAAAGAAGAGCACACTATGAAGTAAATTATCATGTCTATTGGCACTCTAATGGGTATGATGCATTCCCTCAAGTTTGCTTTTTTTAAAGATGACCAGCTACCATTAGAGCTGAAATCCCATGATTGGCATAAGACATGTCAGGTATGTCCTAATCTTAATTGTGTAAGTAGCCTCAATGTTTTGCTATTTAGTATTGACCCAATGTGATGTAATGCTTCTCCATTTTTGATAGTTTGTACTACTAATTGCAATCGTAAGGTCTCTCACACTAAAAATATGTTAGGCGAGATTTCGAATTTAGTGCAATGGATCTCACAGAAGGAGATCAAGATATCCTCTACTGAATTGGCAAGGTGAGGAGCGGTGGAGGCGGTTTGTCTCTTTGAAAAGTACATTTCCATGAGCATGGTCACGATAGAAGCTCACCTCCTGGTGCATCTAGTAGATGAAGTGGATATTGTAGGACCCATTTATACGTGATGGATATTCTTCTTGAAGCACTTCATGAAAACCCTGAAGGACTCTATGCGAGAATGAGGTCAGAGCGGCCAAAAGGTAGCATGGCTAAAGGTTGGCTAGTGTCAGAGGCATTAGTGCATATTTCAGAGTGGCTACTGACAGTGGATTCAAACAAAAATATGCTATGGTCAGTGAAGGATGTGGTGGCTGAAAACAAAGTAGAAAAATGGATAGATACTACCATGGAAGAGAAAGTGATTTTTTTTTTGTATGTTGCATCCTGCATCCATGGATAAGTATCTAGATTTTATGTGCAACAATTAATCTAACCATTTCAATGTATAATAAAAAATCTAAAGTGTGAGATGGTTGCATAAGCGACATTTCCATATTGAGTGCATTGAAAAAATGTGCTCCACCATGAATTGTGGTGTCATGGCAAAGTTTAGGCAAGAGAGCCAATGGCAGAGGCCATGGGTTGGAATAATGTTGTAGATGAGTTGGAGTATTTTGGGAACTTGCAATGTGTTATATCAGTGTATTGACGTAGCTTCTTCATGATCATATTCGATGTACAATGGTTTAAAGAGGTATTGGAAGGAGTTGGGGCAACCGTTTGGCAAGGTCCATCTAGATTTCTAAAAATAGATTCTGAGAAAAGATGGATGGATCTTCGCGATACATTTGTCTTGCTACCAAATCATTGTGAATAGGTGCATGAACTATTTTTTTAATTTTTCCATAACACAAAATAATCATAAATGTTGATTCACTCTTACATGTGATATTGAATAGGTAATCTTCTATTCAAATCCTTGAAAACCTCGATGGTGGTATGTTGTGTCATCAGCTCCTCAAAGTGCATGAGTGTATAATGAATGCAATGTTTGTAGCATAGACGAGGAGAGTATGTAGGTGGAGGGGTCGATATTTTAGAGAGTAGAGAGCGAAGAGGGGTTGGAGTATGCAGAGGAGATAGACACTAGTAATGTGGATGAAGAAACAAGAGGCCAAGATTTTTTTGAAAATGAAATGGACTTCTCTTTCTATGGTGACCTATCTATAGACCTTCTAGTGTATGCCGAGTGGTGCTAAGAGATTGACATGGGACCATAGGGCAGGTCGTCTTTGCATATGCTTTCTCAATTTGTTGATGATTAGCCTTTAAGGATACTTTAGTATATGTGTTTTAATTAGCATCCTTTTTTTCAAAGTTATATTGGTGTGCTTTACCTAAATTCTTATATTGATTATGCTAACATCATTTTCAGTCTGTGCAGGTTACCTTTGACGATACCTAGAGAGTAGGATGAGTCAAGGGATGACCGATGAGGAGCTACAAGAGATATTCACATGTATATTTCCAAATTGGATGGCCCAATTTAGAGATATGGTGGACCAAGAGCTATCCCCGACATCATTGGGCCATTCTACAAGGTCTACTTTGGCATGCTCTAATGCTTCAATTTTCAATAGACAAGATCGATGCCCTAGACTAGCCTCGAATGGAGGGAGTGGTTCTAGGGCGAGTTTGGGGGTGCTGCGGAGATGTGAATATTGTGAGCCTATAGTCCGTTCCAAAGAGAGTTGCTACTTCTCACTCTCATACCGGTTCTAGAGAGGGTCGGGTGGGGTGGGTGTTGTGGAGACATTGATACAATATCTTTGTTTCATCCATCTAGTGGATACTTGTCACCTCTAGGATTTGTTACACTTGTAGGGACATCTACTCTCATGACTCTAGGTTTTGCTTAGCCGTATACAGATGGCACCCCTATGGATGCTACTCTGAGAGATACTATCCCCCCAAGTATGCTAGACATACAGGAGCCTCTTGGTTATGCCCAAGAGTGTGGCCGTAGGAGGGAGGTATAGACACCTCATAGATAACAAGATAGATGTTGTAATCATGAATGATGAGTGGAGGAGGGTGATGTCTTGCATAAGAGAGTTGTGCCAACAAGTATTTAGGAACAACATTCTATACCATTGGAATAATATACTAGAGGGGAGCAAGGGCGATGTATTGGTGTCTTCGCATGAGGAGTTTCCGGTACCTTCAATAGAGAGGCTTTTGCATTGGGTGGATGATGAAGTGCATGCGTGCATACATGTGACTTAGACTATCAAACACATGTAAGGAAATCAAGAGTGGCACCTCAAAGACCAAGTGGCTAGGCGCAAAGGATTGGTAGAGACTCAAGGAGAGGAGGCCACAAATTCTCAAGGACAATGGGGTGACAGCAGAGCGGGAGGTAGCAAGGGCATGATTAGAACCAGGGGTCGTGCATCATCTGGGGAATGGTGGCCATAATACTTATTTGGAGGACTTTGTAAATTTGTTTTGGGTTTTTCTTACTTTTTTATTTAGAATATCACTTGTAGTAATAAGAATTTTCTTTCTAACAATGCTATTCTATTTCCTTTATAACACCTAATCAAAAACCGTGATTCCACAAGTTTAAAGACTTGATATTCAAAGAGAAATGGTCTCATTGCACTTATCCATAGATTGTGTACATGTAGTGGCCTAATAATTCAATCCTCTTTCTTGTCAGCAGTCACTAGTTTATTTAATGATAGATTATGTATAGTGGACTAATGTCTGGTTGTTCATTTTTTAGAGTCCATTTGACACTCCTTTGCATTGAGAAAAGCTTTCAAATGGCTAAAATATGTAGCATGCGATTGAATTCATGGAGCACACATCATCTTTTTTTTTTCTTGTGTGATCTATGCATGCCTCTTCCATGTAGCATTCTTTATATATACTTATCATGCTTTGTATAAAATCACACTTTATGATATTTACTGATAGATTTTGATGTTTATTTTGGCTCTCCTCTCCATGGTTCCATGTAATTCTATGAGTTTTCATCACCACTCTTGTACTTGTTTTATGAGTTATCAATCTTGTGGTTTAACTCATTTTTGCACCCACCTCAGCGATTGTGTATCCAATATGTAATTGCTTTGTAGAATATTATATAGCACATGGTGTTATGGGTAGCACGATAGCTTACTGCCCTGCCACCCATTTTTTTCCTATGTAGAATCATCACTATTTGCATCGCTAATTTAATACACATGTCGCTATTTGCATCACTTTTGCGACCTAAATAGCAATGCTATCTCCAATGAATTTGTAGATATGCCTATACCAACACTTTTAGTTAGTGATGACAAGGACAATTTTTTTAATGAACATTTGTGTCGCTTTAAACATTGGTATGTTGCATGTATCTTGTAGTGAGTGAAATGTCAAGATTGTGGGAGAGAAGGAAGGAGTCTCACTTGTAGCTTTCTTGCTTGCACAATGGGGGAATACACACAAGGGTGGAGGCTGAAAACAGTTTTCCTCTTCTTAGTTGTGTAAGCCAAAAGAACTCTAGTACAAAGAAATAGAAGAACCCTATATATGGGTCTCAAACCAAACTCAACTAACTAAGGTGGCATACTAACTGAGCCACGAACTAGAGTAGATAAGGATAGCTCTCATGTAGCTATTATTCATGGGCGGTGTACCAACCGCGTCTGCAACTGACAAGTCGGTGACATAAATACACAACGGTCACCCTGGCGTATCACGAGTGGAGCTCGATATCTCAACACTCCCCCTCGAGCTCAATCCCAACTCCTGCACACCAAGCAGGTCTCTGAACTTGCGCAGCTTCTCTGCGCCCAATGCCTTCGTGAATATGTCAGCTACCTGATCCTCTGTGCTGACATAAACTAGATCAATAAGACCTAGTAAAACCCTCTCTCGCACATAGTGATAATGCACCTCAATGTGCTTTGTTCTAGCATGATAGAATGGGTTATTTGCCAAGTGTATACTACTCATGTTGTCACAATAAATGACAACTGGCCCATCTGTAGGCTCATGCATATCATAAAGTAGCTTATGCAACCAAGCTACCTCACATGCAGCCATTGCTGCACCCCTGTACTCGGCCTCTGTGCTCGACAAGGCAACTGTAGGCTGTTTCTTGCTGCTCCAAGTGACTGCAGCACTCCCAAAAGAGAACACATATCCACTGGTAGAACGTCTATCAGAAATGCTACCAGCCCAATCAGCATCAGTGTATCCATGCAACTGTATCTGAACCCCAGTCTCATAAAATAGTCCATACTGCAATGTGGACTTCACATACCTGAGTATGCGTCTAGCCGCATCCAAATGTGGTTTCCTTGGAGCTTGCATAAACTGACTTACCAATCCAACAACATAGCTCAAATCTGGCCTGGTAATAGTCATATAAATCAAGCTTCCTACTATGCGTCTGTACATAGTAGGGTCTTCCAGAAGCTCACCTGCATCTGCGCTCAGCTTCACATTCTGCTCCAAAGGAACTGAAATAGGCTTACAGCCTGTCATCCCATATTTGGACAGCATATTCAATCCATACTGCCTCTGCAAGAGCTGTATCCCACTTGGTGATCTAATCACCTCAATGCCCAAGAAATAACACAGCTCTCCCAAATCCTTCATCTCAAACTTCTGCTTCAATAGCATTTTCACATGAAGGATATCTTCATCACTGTCACCTGTCATAATCAAATCATCAACATAAATGACAAGTAGCATAATACCTTTCTCTGTTTTTCTCACATAAAGTGAGAAATCCGCCTTGGAAATCTGAAAGCCAATAGTGACAAGATACTGTCCTATCTTGTCAGACCATGCTCTAGGTGCTTGCTTCAAGCCATATAAAGCTTTCTTCAACCTGCAAACAAACTTAGGATGAACAGCATGCACATAACCTGGTGGCTGCTCCATATAGACCTCTTCTTGCAAATCACCATGCAAGAAGGCATTCTTTACATCCATCTGATGTAAAGACCATCCCTTTGATGCAGCCATAGCAATGACTGCTCTTACGGTTGCCATCCTTGCAACCGGACTGAATGTTTCTTCATAGTCAATGCCATATGTTTGTGCATACCCCTTGACTACTAATCTTGCCTTGTATCTGTTCACAGAACCATCAGCATTGTGCTTCACCTTATAAACCCACTTACAGCCAATTGCATTCTTACCTTTAGGAAAAGGTACCAATTCCCATGTAGCGTTTGCTTCCAAGGCATCCATTTCTTCATCCATGGCTTTCTCCCATTTTTCTTTTCCCATGGCTTGCTCAAAAGAAGTGGGTTCTGGTTCCTGTATCACTTTGACCATATATGCATAGTGAATGGCTGTAAATCCATCATATTTCAGCCTATCCACAGGATACCTAGCTCTCGTAGACCTGCGCAAAGTAGGTTCACTCCCAGTTGCTCTCAAAACATCCCTGGTCTTCCTTACTCCAGGTGTAACAATAGAAGGAATACCCAACTCATCATCAATGCTCTGCTCCGAGCCACTGGATTCACCATCCACATAAGAGTGACCTGCATTCACATCAAACATGGGCTGATCAACCTTCTCTTTTCCTTTTCGTGATACCTGCATACCACTATCTGTATTACTTTGAGAAGATTCTCCTGATCTCAATCTGACTGTCCATGGTGAAGAATGTGAACCACTGCTAAAGGACGCTCCAGGTCCACTAATATTTTGTGACTGCTGCTGTGAATTCTGTGCAGCATTACCATTTTGTGCATCTACATCATCAATCACATTTACTGGTTTATACCAGCTACTCATCTCATCAAAAACAACATCTCTGCTCACTGTAAACTTACGAGTAGAAGGGTTATAGCATCTATACCCTTTTTGCTGCAGAGAGTAACCAATAAAGATGCACTTCTCAGCTTTTGGATCCAACTTGGATCTCAGCTCATCTGGCACATGTACATAGGAAATGCAACCAAAAATTTTCAAATGAGAAATATCTGGTTTCCTACCAGTATACCTCTCCTCTGGAGTCATTCCATGTCTTGCTGCAGTGGGAGTCCTGTTCATTATGTAGACTGCTGTAGCAACTGCTTCAGCCCAATAAAAATCTGGCAAGTCTTTTTCATTGAGCATGGCACGAGATACCTCTCCAATATGCCTGTTTTTCCTTTCTGCAATTCCATTTTGTTGTGGGATATAACTGCATGAATATTGCTGCTTTATGCCATGCTCCTGCAAGAACTTTCCAAACTCATTTGAGAGGTACTCTCCCCCTCCATCTGACCTTAGGCATTTTATTTGCAGACCTGTTTCTTTTTCAGCCATAGCTTTAAGGATTTTGAAATGCCCAAAAACTTCACTTTTCTTTTTCATAAAATACACCCAAACTTTTCTGCTATAGTCATCAATAAAAGTGACAAAATAATGACAGCCTCCAAGAGATGCAGCTTTAGTAGTCCACACATCAGAGTGGATTAATTCCAATGGCTTCTCACTCTCTTGAACATGTCTAGGAAATGGTTTCCTTGCCTGTTTTCCAAACTGACAGGCTTCACATACCTTATGCATTTCTGCAACCTTGAATTTTGGCAATCCTGCAACAATATTTTGGGCCTGCATTGATTTAAGTCGCTGTACATTAACATGACCAATGCGTTTATGCCAGATATCAATATCTGCAACTACACCGGTCCCATGTGCAAACATTGCTGCACTCAATTCAGGCATGTCTGCATCCAATGTAAACATTCTGCCCTTCTTCTTTCCTTTTGCTATCAAGCGACCTTTATTTTTCATATCCTCAACAAAGCATCCATGAGGATTAAATCTGACCTGCAAGCCCTGTTCAACCATTTGACCAAGAGAAACTAGATTCTTAGTGATATTCGGGACATGAAATACATCGGACAGGTATTTCTTTTTCCCATCCTGCATAGACAAGGGAATTTTTCCAATCTGCACAATAGGATGTGCAGTATCATCATCAGTCTCCACAAATCCTGGTTTTTCCATTTTCCTTGCATCCTCCATCCATTCTGCATGACCTGTCATGTGGTTTGATGCACCTGAGTCAACATACCATACATCATTGCTTTCTTCTGTACTTGTCACAGAATTGTTCATGTGCTGCACCATAAACAAGTGCTCATTTCTGTCATCACCCTGTCTACTAGAAGATGCATAATTCCCTTGTTGCAGTTTTCCATTCATGATGTCATTCTGCTTTTTATAGCAGTCTTTAGCCATATGACCCATTTTACCACAGTAGTAGCATTCAACATTACTGTTTGCATTTTGACCTCTTTGCCATCCACCACGACCTCTTTGGCTCCCCCTGCCTCTAGAGTTACCACGTCCCCCTCCATAGGACTGGTTTTCTTGAGTTTGCTGCATATTCTGATTTCTACCACGGCCTCCAAATCGGCCTCCTCTACCTCTGCCTCTACCTCTTCCAGCATTTGAGTAGAAGACAGCTTCTTTTGAAGTTCCTCCTGAAGAAGGTGCACCACCATTTCTCTGCTCCTCAGAAATTAGAAGAGCAATCAACTCCTCAAAATCAGGAAATCTTTCACGAACTGAAATGGATGTCCGAAACTGTGCATAATCCTTTCCTAGACCATTCAAGGTCACAGAAACTAAATCATCATCTTCCACTGGCGACCCAATGGAAGCAAGTGCATCTGCAATCTTCTTCACCTTCATGTGGTAGTCATTGATGCTCATATTTTCTCTTTGCACATTGTGCAACTCTTGCTTGAGCTGCATTTTCCTGGCTTGTGTATTTGTGCTATACATCTTTGACAGAGTATCCCATGCCTCCTTTGGCGTACTTGCATCCTGAATATGCACAATCATAGAGTCTGAAATACTGATAGACAGCCAGTACATAACTTTCCTGGCTCTCTCATGCCATGCTTTAAATGCCTGCATTTGCTGTTGATTGGGAACATCAGGAAGAACTGGTTCTTCTTCATTTCCTGCAACAAATTCCCAATATCCTTTTCCCATAAGGAAATTCGTCATTCTAAACTTCCATGCTTGGAAGTTGTTCTTGTCAAGCTTTTCAGTGACAATCTGTGAGAGAGAATCAGATGCCATTACAGAATACTGCAAAAAATTCTGTCACTGCAAAAAACACAGCTTCACGCTCATAAGAGCAAATCTGCAAAACTGGCGAAAGTGGTATTTGACCACACAGTCACTTCCTAGTGACGATTTTGCATCAACAGGCAATAGGGATGATTCTGTAACTCCCAATGTCTCTGCACACAAGCATACGATGCAATCTCTATGGTAAATTTTCACCAACCTGTTGAACAGTGGTCGCACAGCATAAAACATGGCCTTTTCCTGAGTGCGTGCAGAAAACTTCTGCCTTTAAAACAGGCCCCGAAATGGCCTCAAATCAAAAAAACAGGGTCGTCGAGAGCTAAAGCTCTCGCCCGCAGCATATATTGCCCTCTTGCTTCACCGCGAAAGGCGTCTCAACCTGAGACAATGCACTCCTGCAATTTCCGGCTGTGCTACCTGCAGAGATCTGCTCCCAAAACAGAAAATGAAAGCAACACTGCTCCTCTTACCAGAACACCGCGAGCTTGGCTTGCTTTCTTGAGCTCCTTACCACGAACAAGGCTCTGATACCATGTCAAGATTGTGGGAGAGAAGGAAGGAGTCTCACTTGTAGCTTTCTTGCTTGCACAATGGGGGAATACACACAAGGGTGGAGGCTGAAAACAGTTTTCCTCTTCTTAGTTGTGTAAGCCAAAAGAACTCTAGTACAAAGAAATAGAAGAACCCTATATATGGGTCTCAAACCAAACTCAACTAACTAAGGTGGCATACTAACTGAGCCATGAACTAGAGTAGATAAGGATAGCTCTCATGTAGCTATTATTCATGGGCGGTGTACCAACCGCGTCTGCAACTGACAAGTCGGTGACATAAATATACAACGGTCACCCTGGCGTATCACGAGTGGAGCTGGATATCTCAACATGAAACTGGGAGTTAGGTCAAACCTCAAGTAAGCCTATGTGTTGTTGTTCCACACTTGAGGATCTAGTTTGTGTACAAGGGGAGGTGTAACTATGGGTGTGACTTAGGGAGACATGTCTAAGGTGAGTGCAAACTCTCTAAATATGACCTGCCCTTGATGTGCCCTAAGTGTAAAGTGGAGGGAGACAAAGGGATAGGGGGTTAGATATGGAGCCAACCAATCAAGGCTATGTGGATAGACCTAACTTGAGAACCCTAGGTGCAACATTTATGACACTTTGATGTTACATGAAAAAGCTCTTTGTTACTTTCCTTTTTCTTCACTTCGGTCTTTTTTTTGTTTTGTTTTGTTTTTTTTTTTAGATACATTGGGATGGAGTACGCTAGACATCATCTTGATGCTCATTAGTAGCTACATTTCAAGGGGGGCCTAAGAGATTTGGTAAGAAATGCATGGCTTTGCATGTAGCCATTTTGGTTAATTCTTACATTGAGAGGGGTAGTAGATAGGAAAAGATGATTACACTTTGAGAACGTGCTATCACTTATATCTTCCAAAAGGCTCATGCAAAAAGTTGGCAAGAGATCGGCCCTTAACATTGGGTGGGTCATTGCAAAACTATCTATCCCTACATTGATATCAAAATAGAGGGGTGGTAGATGCTCTTCTTGGACTATCAGTTTTTATTTTAGTAGGAATTGTAGGAGGCAAATAGAGAAAGAGAGAGAAAGAGAGGGGGAGAGAAATAGAGAGAGGGAGAGGGAAGGAAGAGAGGAGAAGGAGGTAGAAAAGAAGGGTGAGGTAAAGAGAGGAAGGATAGTGAAAAGAAGAGAGAGAGAGGAAGAAAGAGAGATAGAGAGAAAAAATAGAGAGTGAGAGAGAGGGAGAGAGAAATAGGAAAACAATGAGAGAATGAGAGAGAAGATTAAGAAAGAAAAGTAAAGGGAGAGGGGGGAGAGAGAGATAAGGAGAGGTGGGGTGACATTTCTTTCAATATCTTTGTTTCTTAAGCTTTTTATTTTCTATCTTTGATTGTCTTTGCAATGAGATGAGTTGAGTGAGAGTGGGGAGGGAAGGAGGGAGAGAAATAGAGAGATAAAGAGAGGGGAAGGAAGAGAGAGATGGAGAGAAATAAAAAACGGGAGAGAGAGGGGCTTCATAAAAAAGTGTCAAAACTTGAGCATGGCATTTTACAGGTTTGTAAACGAGAGAAAGAGAGAGAGAGAGAGAGAGAGAGAGAGAGAGCCCGCTTCCACTGCCACCATCCATGAAGAGGGAGGAGAAAAGTGTAAAGGAAAAGGAAGAAACTCCCAAAGGAGAAAAAAAAAAGAGAGAAGTACGAAGGGATTCTTCTTCAAGCTTTGAGGTAAGTGCATTATCTCTTCTCTCTTTGTTTTTCTCTTTTCTTTACTTCTCTCTTTCTTTTTGTTGATGAAGAGTGTATAGAGAGAAGAAGTGAGAGAGATCAAGCGTGCGCAAGGGAGATTGAGATTGAGAGAGAGAGAGAGAGGTCGCTACTACCACCAATCCACCACAAAAAGAGAGGGGACAACTGCAAAGAAGGAGGGAACCCGTGAAGGAGAAGAAGAAGAAGGAGAGAAGAGTGAAAGGATTCTTCTTCAAGCTTTGAGGTAAATGCATTATCTCTTCTCTCTTTGTTTTTCTCTTTTCTTTACTTCTCTCTTTCTTTTTGTTGATGAAGAGATGTATAGAGAGAAGAAGGGAGACAGATCAACACAAGGGAGATTGAGAGAGAGAGAGAGAGAGAGAGAGAGAGAGAGAGAGAGAGAGAGAGAGAGAGAGGTTGCCACTGCCACTTCCATTGCCACCACATCCACTAAAAGACAGGGGACAACAACAAAGGAGAAGGAGGGAACCCCCAACCTCTATCTCTTCTCCATCTTGCCCTCCTCGAGCTTGCATGGCAGGCTCCAAGCAAGCATGTCCCCGTTTCTCGGCCATGGGAAGGCCTCATGCCAAAGCCCGCCACACCTGGAGCACAAGGTGGAGCATCCTCTAGTGCAGTAACAAGTGCTCCCCATAGAGCACAACGACCACCAGAGAAGAAGAGGAGATGGAAACGGGGCACTATTGCCCTTCGGAAGATAAGGAGAATGTAGTGCGGATACGAGCTTCTCATCTCGAAAAGATCTTTTCATAAGGATGTTGTTCGGGAAGTCATGCAAGACTTGGAGCTGAAAGGGATGGAAAGGGAAGAGTATTATATAGTTGGGGAGGGGGTTCCTCTCCCCATGCTCTCGCCGTTTGGTGCAGGCATACAGCCCTGCAGTCATGCCCTTTTGCATGGCGGCCACATTGAGATGATGACAAGGGCGAGGATGATATTGATGATGACGGTGATGATGATGATGTGGACATCAATGTGGAGGAAGTAACGGCTCATGTGGAGGAAGGCGGCTCTTTAGATGTGGTGGCGGCGGGTGATGGTGGGTTCACTCGTCACAAGTAAGCCTTATATACTATATACCATAGTATATCACTAACGTTAACCTTTTCTAACATATACTATATTGCTAACGTTTTTAATTAACCCTTACTAACTTACTAACCTTACTTAATCAACTAACTCCTTCTAACTCACCCTACTAGCACACCTACTAATTTTGACTAACACCACTAATTCCGATCCTCGGAGGTGAATGCCAATGTCAAAGCGTGTTTCCTTGAAATGTGTGAGGGCAAAACGAGAGCGAGACATTACATCCTCTCCCCCTTAAAGGAATCGAGATGTCCTCATCTCGAGAGGAATTGGGGATATTGTTGGTAGAGTATCTTCGTCCATCCAGGTGGCATCCTCTTTGGGATAATCTTTCCACTAGATGAGGTATTCTCTTAAGGTCCTTTACCTCAAATGCCTCTCCCTGACATCCAGGATTCTATCAGGCCGTAGCTCAAGGACTCCTTGGCTAGGCATTACAACTTGCTGATCATCAAGTACATGATTTGGATTAGGTAGATACTTTTTCAATAGGCTAACGTGAAATACATTATGAACTTTTAGGGTTGCGGGCAGCTGTAGTCTGTAAGCATTAGGTCCTAGGCACTTAGTGATCTTATAAGGCCCGCAATACCTTGGACTTAGCTTCTTGTATTCTCCCAAGGATAGTGAACTCTTTTTAGGGCGTACGCAGATGAAGACCATATCACCTTCAACAAAGGATCTATCTTGCCATTTCAAGTCCACGTAAGCCTTCTGTCTGTCCTTGGCGGCTTGGATGTCTTGTCTTATTGATTTGATTTCGTCATCCATGTCTTCCAACATCTTCTTTGAAGCTTTAACCCTCAAGGTTGGATCCGAGAAGCTCAAAGGAGTACGGAAATCGTGCCCATACAATGCTTGGAAAGGGGTCATCTGAATGCTTTGTTGGTAAGAAGCATTGTAGGCAAACTCAACCAATGGCAAATATTGAATCCACTTTTTGGGTTCGCGACAGCAGTGTGCCCTAAGCATATCTTCAATGACTTGGTTGACTTGTTCCGTTTGACCATTGGTTTGGGGATGGTAAACCGTGTTGAAATAGAGTTGAGTCCCAATGGCCTCGAAGATAGCCCTCCAGAAGTGTGATGTGAAGAGAGAGTCACGATCACTAATGATTCTTCTGGGTAACCCATGCAGTTTGAATATCTCCTTGATGAATAATCTTGTGATGTGTGAGGCTTTATAGTTTGTCTTGACAGGGATAAGATGTGCAACCTTGGTGAGCATATCTACTACAACCATAATAGAGTTGTATCCTCCCTAAACTTGGGGTAGGTCAACAAAAAAGTCCATGCTAATAAATTTCCATTTCATTTGGGGAATTTCAAGTGGTTGCAATTTCCCTGGCATTTCGACATGTTCTGCCTTAATGCGTTGACAAGACAAACATTCCGTGACATATTTGAGAACGTCACCTTTGAGCCTATCCCAATAATAGCTATTCCTGACCACATTAAGGGTCTTGGCATAGCCAGGATGTCCTGAGAAAGGGGAGTCATGGGCTTCCCAAAGTATCTTCTGCTTGAGAGATTGGCTTGCGGGGATACATAACCTTGTCCTAAAGTAGACAAGATCACTACTAACAGAGAATTCATGATACTTCATTTTTAGCTTCAGGTCTTGATCTTTGATGGGGATCTCCCTTAGCAATTTTTGATAGACTAGGTCATGCCATGCCTCTTCTCTAGCTAGCTCAAGAATTGGGTTGTTTGGCATTGATACCTTTGTGGCTAGAGATCTTGCCGTTGATGGGTCTTGGAAAATCAAAGAATTTAGAAACGCCTTGCGACTGAGTGCATCGGCAATTACATTCTCCTTTCCAGGCCGGTATTTGATTTCAAAATCATATTCTTACAGCACTTCAATCTGTGGGCATTGTCTCATATTGAGCTCATTCTGGGTGAAGATCCATTTAAGACTCTTGTAGTCCATCACTAGGGCAAATTTATTACCCAGCAAGTAATGTCCCCAAAGTTTGAGAGCATGGATGACAGCCAATAGCTCCAGATTGTGGGTGGCATAATTCCTTTCATGGCTCTTTAGTTTCCTTGAAGAGTATGCTACAGGATGACCTTCTTGTATAAGAATACATCCCAATACAAGTACACTAGCATCAGTTACCACTTCAAACTCCTTACTAAGATCTAGAAGTTTCAGGATGGGTGTTGATACCAAGCTTTGCGACCATACAATTGCTACTTGCTTCTTTAGTAGATCAGTCAGAGGCGCTGCTTTGAGATTTGTGGAGCATAATACACTAACTTAGAGTTAAGCTCTTAACATTTGCTCTTTCTATATGAGGTACCATAGAATTCTCAGCCTGCTACTCAATAAATCCCCCTGCTTCCTATTTAGTAGTTGAAACATTACTTTTACCTTCGCCTACACACTTGGTGCATGAGTACTTGCTATAACAAACATAATACATAGAAACTAGGGGTTAGAGAATGAGTCACATTGACTGGGGTACATAAAGTGTAAGAGTCCCACTTTAAGGCAACTAGTTATTATCAAGAACATACCCTTCACCTTCATCTTCAGCTTCCATGGCTTTCTCCTCCCTTCTCCCCCGTTTTTTGTCTTTCTCTCTCCTCTTCTAGTCTTTCTTTATCTTCTTCATTCTCTCTTTAGCGCATTCTCCTCTTAGCTTCATTCATTACAAGTGGTATCAGAGTATCAAGGTTTGATCCTTTTCTTATTTTCTCTTTCTCCATCTATTTCTTTTTCAAATATTAAACCCTACTTACTCATGTTACAAGTACAAATACAATAGAAATGACCTTTATCGGCTCCATAAGCTTCGTGGAGTGATTCCCCATCTAGTAAGTATCCTTGTGCCTAGTCTTTAGGCCACTTGATGGGTGGTAACAGCCTGGAAAATGTGGCACATTTTGTACTAATCTACTTGTTGCCTCCTCCTTAGTCCCTGCTCTTCCCCATATGGTCTTGGTGCAAGGGAGTTCTTGGGGCATGCAATTCTTCTCCCCCTTGGTAAACTTGACCTCCTCTTGACCCCTCTTTGCTGGCCTTCTTGGCAAGGCACCCTACAATGAGGAAAAAGATGGACTAACAAATGGGACTTTTAGCCCCCCTCTCTCCTGCTTAAAACAAGGAAAAGAGGAGAGAAGAATACTAAAATAATCCTCTTCTCTTTCCACTTTAGCAATCTCATTTTGTCTTTTGTATATTATCTACAAAGATATACTCAGATTCCTTCTCTCTCCTCATTCAAGAAGTCTTTTTCAACCAAATTTTATATTCAAAAAGGAGTTAGTTACGAGAGTGTGGTTCTTCATTTTCAATGCAAAATGATTAGTAGATATAAGGTAATCGATTTTTTAATCGAGAACAAAGAAATGAAATTTCAAAAGTTCCTTTTAAGATATTTTGGGGGTTTTTTATATTCTAGCTTTTGGTAAAAAAAAAAACCAAGTGGTCAAATATCGTGTTTTTTGGAAATGTTTTGGAGGTAAAATAGAAATGTCTAAAATACAAAAAGTCTTGGACATTCCTACCCTCCGAGCTATTTTCCCCCATATGTATACTCTCTCATGGCTCTGTTGTGACCTCTTCTCTATGTTTATGCAACCTTCATTAAGAGGGTGAATTACTTACACCCTCCTTTCCCTTGGCACCTTTGTGTGCCTCTCTATGCATCTTCACTTTACCTCATGTGACAACCAAGTAGGCTCCCTGTTTCTATTAATAGTAAGATGAATACAGGAAAGAAGGAGCTGCATATTGAGGTAGAGATTGAATATGCCCCTTTATTCAAAAGAACCCAGCGTACCAATGTCAACCCTCAGGTTTTGCAGAGTTACAGGTAAATGGGATTGAAACATGTAGATTTGTGTCCATCCAATTGACATCTTAAATAATAGACCTCCAACTTTCTCAGGAATCACAAATTTTTTAAAGTATGTGTGCGAGGGTGAAAATGGGTTGCTCAATTACACTAGGCAGCTCAATGATTAGGCCTTCAAAGTATTTACAACTTGCCAAGCAACCATAAGAAATTGCCATGATGTGATCACTGCACATAAACTTCATATATAACAACAAATAAGACAAGTGGTACAGCTGAATGATGCAAAATAATCAAATTATTTCAATGCAAGACACTATCCATGACATTGGCATCTCATATGAAGAGGCAAAGACACAATTGGAGGACTTGAGAAAGATCAACAACAAGCTAACACAGGAGCACAAATAAAAGAAGAAGCCAATCAATGAGTTAATTTTGAATAGCCGCCAATGAAAGCAACATATCAAAGTATGTAAGGTAGCTCAAAAAGAGAACCTAGGTGAGGGTAATGCTAGATTACGTATTAGTAGATTGTTGAAGGGAAGTACATTGAAAAACACTTTGAGCAATCCTAAGTTTAAGGTTGTGAAGGAAAATGTGATTGAGTGCAGATTAAAAGATGTATCAAATGAGTTCTCAACTGTAGATGCACAATCTATTTGTGATAGGGCCAGTATTAGCACAACAACTTACTCAAAGATATTCAAAGGTGTGAAGGCTAGGTTTGGTCGTGTGCTGAAGAGAAATAGAATCATGCCTCTTCCTACACCTTCAAAGTTAATAGCGGCCCGATGATAACTTAATATAAAGGTTTTGGAGATTATAGGAGATCCCATGCATGTTCAATGCGTGGAAATACTAAAGGTTGGGATGAAAAATGCATATCCGGTGAAGTTCACCGAAGTCAACAATTACTATTTAGATTTGTACAAGGTGCGATCGGTAATGGTAATGTACTACAATATGTCTGTTGAGGAATATAATGGTAAATTGCAGTTTGTCAAAAAAATAATATGAAAGTGAGGTCATCAAAGGAGTAAAGGTTGAAAGAGTTAGTGTAACTCTGATGAATAGAGCTTTACAATTCGACAAGAATAACCCATGGAACTTTAGTGTTCAATCCGAGCGCCATGTGTGGTGGCTCGCTACATTTGAAGTTCCTAAGGAAACATTTGAGGTGGTGCAGCCATTCTTTATGCACACAAGTATTCCAATCATAATCAATTGTCAAGAATATGGTGAGATGCTCTCGGTTGAAGGGTATGGTCAATACTTGGCTAAATGGCATCTTGTAGGAGACTTGAAAACTTTAAAATACACGTGTGGAATCTCCAATGGTGCAAATACAAAGAACCCATGTCTATATTGCTTGACAAAGAGGATGGAAGGAAAGGAAGGAAAGAAGAACTGGCAAAGGATGATAGGTGATGCACCGATGAGCGATAGAGAGGATCCCACTTCGAAGCCCATCTTCAACATTCGAGTGGATCATATTTACATTTGTTCATTGCATGCTTTTGTGAGAATCAAGGAGAAACTTGTATATGAATACATTTTCTTTGCTTATAGGAGGCCACCAGATCAAAAAGAAGCCATTGCAATATGTAGAAATGTGGAGCAAGTGCTATCAGAAATCGGGCTATACAAGAATCAAGTGACAATTGAAAAAGATGAGAAGAGATCAGGAAAATTTGGTAACTTGCCAAAAAATCCTTACTCTCAGCACCCATCAATAAGGAAGGGAATGTCATGGTTCATAGGCCGTAGGACTACGATGGGTGGAAAAAGTAACATTTTTGTAGTTCTTGATCAAAGTAATGGAGGAAAAACAAGGTTGGCCAAAGCTAAGATTTGGATAAGTCTTAAAAAATTGTCTCCCTTACTTCGCGATGGTGTTTAGCAATGAAGATAAGCAATAATTTATCAATGATGTGCATTGCTTCTACGAAAACATGGTGGAAGCATGGGGCAAAAGCTCTATCACACACATTACATGGTGCGTACTAAGTTAATATTTTAAAATTGTATGAGTTGTATAAACTATTGAGCATAGTTTTACTCATGTGTGATATGTGTCTTTGTAGCATATCCTTGAGGCACATGGGCCATAATTTGCAAAAAAGGGAAGTATTGGAATTTGGTCCACACAAGGGATGGAAAATTCACATTGGATAGCACGTGATGCACACCAAAGAAAAATTAATCATGGTGGAGGGGTAAATGGTAGCAATCCAATGATCCAATTTCTACCTTGGTGGTATAGGATTATAGTAGTAGATAAAGCTAAACTCTTACTTAAAGTTTTTATTAGCACTGTCAATTTCAATAGGAAAAACATGCAAAAAAAATTCATTTCTTGTTGCAGACTTTACTCCTGATGCCTTTGTATAGTTTGGGCTCTTGGCCATGTTGAGATATCGAGCTCCACTCGTGATACGCCAGGGTGACCGTTGTGTATTTATGTCACCGACGTGTCAGTTGCAGATGCGGTTGGTACACCGCCCATGAATAATAGCTACATGACAGCTATCCTTTTCTATTCTAGTTTGTGGCTCAGTTAGTATGCCACCTTAGTTAGTTGAGTTTGGTTTGAGGCCCATATAGAGGGTTCTTCTATTTCTTTGTACTTGAGTTCTTTTGGCTTACACAACTAAGAAGAGGAAAACTGTTTTCAGCCTCCACCCTTGTGTGTCTTCCCCCATTGTGCAAGCAAGAAAGCTTCAAGCGAGACTCCTTCCTTCTCTCCCACAATCTTGACATGGTATCAGAGCCTTGTTCGTGGTAAGGAGCTCAAGAAAGCAAGCCAAGCTCGCGGTGTTCTGGTAAGAGGAGCAGTGTTGCTTTCATTTTCTGTTTTGGGAGCAGATCTCTGCAGGTAGCACAGCCGAAAATTGCAAGAGTGCATTGTCTCAGGTTGAGACGCCCTTCGCGGTGAAGCAAGAGGGCAATATATGCTGCGGGAAAGAGCTTTAGCTCTTGGCGACCTTGTTTTTTTGATTTGAGGCCATTTCGGGGCCTGTTTTGGAGGTGGAAGTTCTCTGCACGCACTCAGAAAAAGGCCCAGTTTTATGCTGTGCAACCACTATTCTACAGGTCAGTGAAAAGTTACTGTAGAAATCACATCGTATGCTTGTGCGCAGAGACATTGGGAGTTACAGAATCATCCCTGTTGCTTGTTGATGCAAAATCGTCACTAGGAAGTGACTGTGTGGTTAAATACCACTTTCGCCAGTTTTGCAGATTTGCCCTTGTGAGGGTGAAGCTGAGTTTTTGCAGTGACAGAATTTTTCGCAGTGTTCTATAATGGCATCTGATTCTCTCTCACAGATTGTCACTGAAAAGCTTGACAAGAACAACTTCCAGGCATGGAAGTTTAGAATGACGAATTTCCTTATGGGAAAAGGATATTGGGAATTTGTTGCAGGAAATGAAGAAGAACCAGTTCTTCCTGATGTTCCCAATCAACAGCAAATGCAGGCATTCAAAGCATGGCATGAGAGAGCCAGGAAAGTTATGTATTGGCTGTCTATCAGCATTTCAGACTCTATGATTGTGCATATTCAGGATGCAAGTACGCCAAAGGAGGCATGGGATACTTTGTCAAAAATGTACAGCACAAATACTCAAGCCAGGAAAATGCAGCTCAAGCAAGAGTTGCATAATGTGCAAAGAGAAAATATGAGCATCAACGACTACCACATGAAGGTGAAGAAGATTGCAGATGCACTTGCTTCCATTGGGTCGCCAGTGGAAGATGATGATTTAGTTTCTGTGACCTTGAATGGTCTAGGAAAGGATTATGCACAGTTTCGGACATCCATTTCAGTTCGTGAAAGATTTCCTGATTTTGAGGAGTTGATTGCTCTTCTAATTTCTGAGGAGCAAAGAAATGGTGGTGCATCTTCTTCAGGAGGAACTTCAAAAGAAGCTGTCTTCTACTCAAATGCTGGAAGAGGTAGAGGCAGAGGTAGAGGAGGCCGATTTGGAGGCCGTGGCAGAAATCAGAATATGCAGCAAACTCAAGAAAACCAGTCCTATGGAGAAGGACGTGGTAACTCTAGAGGCAGGGGGAGCCAAAGAGGTCGTGGTGGATGGCAAAGAGGCCAAAATGCAAACAGTAATGTTGAATGCTACTACTGTGGTAAAATGGGTCATATGGCTAAAGACTGCTATAAAAAGCAGAATGACATCATGAATGGAAAACTGCAACAAGGGAATTATGCATCTTCTAGCAGACAGGGTGATGACAGAAATGAGCATTTGTTCATGGTGCAGCACATGAACAATTCTATGACAAGTGCAGAAGAAAGCAATGATGTATGGTATGTTGACTCAGGTGCATCAAACCACATGACAGGTCATGCAGAATGGATGGAGGATGCAAGGAAAATGGAAAAACCAGGATTTGTGGAGACTGGTGATGATACTGCACATCCTATTGTGCAGATTGGAAAAATTCCCTTGTCTATGCAGGATGGGAAAAAGAAATACCTGTCTGATGTATTTCATGTCCCGAATATCACCAAGAATCTGGTTTCTGTTGGTCAAATGGTTGAGCAGGGCTTGCAGGTCAGATTTAATCCTCATGGATGCTTTGTTGAGGATATGAAAAATAAAGGTCGCTTGATAGCAAAAGGAAAGAAGAAGGGCAGAATGTTTACATTGGATGCAGACATGCCTGAATTGAGTGCAGCAATGTTTGCACATGGGACCGGTGTAGTTGCAGACATTGATATCTGGCATAAACGCATTGGTCATGTTAATATACAGCGACTTAAATCAATGCAGGCCCAAAACATTGTTGCAGGATTGCCTAAGTTCAAGGTTGCAGAAATGCATAAGGTATGTGAAGCCTGTCAATTTGGAAAACAGGCAAGGAAACCATTTCCTAGACATGTTCAAGAGAGTAAGAAGCCATTGGAATTAATCCACTCTGATGTGTGGACTACTAAAGCTGCATCTCTTGGAGGCTGTCATTATTTTGTCAGTTTTATTGATGACTATAGCAGAAAAGTTTGGGTGTATTTTATGAAAAAGAAAAGTGAAGTTTTCGGGCATTTCAAAACTCTTAAAGCTATGGTTGAAAAAGAAACAGGCCTGCAAATAAAATGCCTAAGGTCAGATGGAGGGGGAGAGTACCTCTCAAATGAGTTTGCAAGGTTCCTGCAGGAGCATGGCATAAAGCAGCAATATTCATGCAGTCATACCCCACAACAAAATGGAATTGCAGAAAGGAAAAACAGACATATTGGAGAGGTATCTCGTGCCATGCTCAATGAAAAAGACTTGCCAGATTTTTATTGGGCTGAAGCAGTTGCTACAGCAGTCTACATAATGAACAGGACTCCCACTGCAGCAATACATGGAATGACTCCAGAGGAGAGGTATACTGGTAGGAAACCAGATATTTCTCATTTGAAAATTTTTGGTTGCATTGCCTATGTACATGTGCCAGATGAGCTGAGATCCAAGTTGGATCCAAAAGCTGAGAAGTGCATCTTTATTGGTTACTCTCTGCAGCAAAAAGGGTATAGATGCTATAACCCTTCTACTCGTAAGTTTACAGTGAGCAGAGATGTTGTTTTTGATGAGATGAGTAGCTGGTATAAACCAGTAAATGTGATTGATGATGTAGATGCACAAAATGGTAATGCTGCACAGAATTCACAGCAGCAGTCACAAAATATTAGTGGACCTGGAGCGTCCTCTAGCAGTGGTTCACATTCTTCGCCATGGACAGGCAAATTGAGATCAGGAGAATCTTCTCAAAGCAATGCAGATAGTGGTATGCAGGTATCACGAAAAGGAAAAGAGAAGGTTGATCAGCCCATGTTTGATGTGAATGCAGGTCACTCTTATGTGGATGGTGAATCCAGTGGCTCAGAACAGAGCATTGATGATGAGTTGGGTATTCCTTCTATTGTTACACCTGGAGTAAGGAAGACCAGGGATGTTTTGAGGGCACCTGGGAGTGAACCCACTTTGCGCAGGTCTACCAGAGTTAGGTATCCTGTGGATAGGCTGAAATATGATGGATTTACAGCCATTCACTATGCATATATGGTCAAGGTGATACAGGAACCAGAACCCACTTCTTTTGAGCAAGCCATGGGAAAAGAAAAATGGGAGAAAGCCATGGATGAAGAAATGGATGCCTTGGAAGCAAATGCTACATGGGAATTGGTACCTTTGCCTAAAGGTAAGAATGCAATTGGCTGTAAGTGGGTTTATAAGGTGAAGCACAATGCAGATGGTTCTGTGAACAGATACAAGGCAAGATTAGTAGTCAAGGGGTATGCACAAACATATGGCATTGACTATGAAGAAACATTCAGTCCGGTTGCAAGGATGGCAACCGTAAGAGCAATCATTGCTATGGCTGCATCAAAGGGATGGTCTTTACATCAGATGGATGTAAAGAATGCCTTCTTGCATGGTGATTTGCAAGAAGAGGTCTATATGGAGCAGCCACCAGGTTATGTGCATGCTGTTCATCCTGAGTTTGTTTGCAGGTTGAAGAAAGCTTTGTATGGCTTGAAGCAAGCACCTAGAGCATGGTCTGACAAGATAGGACAGTATCTTGTCACTATTGGCTTTCAGATTTCCAAGGCAGATTTCTCACTTTATGTGAGAAAAACAGAGAAAGGTATTATGCTACTTGTCATTTATGTTGATGATTTGATTATGACAGGTGACAGTGATGAAGATATCCTTCATGTGAAAATGCTATTGAAGCAGAAGTTTGAGATGAAGGATTTGGGAGAGCTGCGTTATTTCTTGGGCATTGAGGTGATTAGATCACCAAGTGGGATACAGCTCTTGCAGAGGCAGTATGGATTGGACATGCTGTCCAAATATGGGATGACAGGCTGTAAGCCTATTTCAGTTCCTTTGGAGCAGAATGTGAAGCTGAGCACAGATGCAGGTGAGCTTCTGGAAGACCCTACTATGTACAGACGCATAGTAGGAAGTTTGATTTATATGACTATTACCAGGCCAGATTTGAGCTATGCTGTTGGATTGGTAAGTCAATTTATGCAGGCTCCAAGGAAACCACATTTGGATGCGGCTAGACGTATACTCAGGTATGTGAAGTCCACATTGCAGTATGGACTATTTTATGAGACTGGGGTTCAGATACAGTTGCATGGATACACTGATGCTGATTGGGCTGGTAGTATTTCTGATAGACGATCTACCAGTGGATATGTGTTCTCTTTTGGGAGTGCTGCAGTCACTTGGAGCAGCAAGAAACAGCCTACAGTTGCCTTGTCGAGCACAGAGGCTGAGTACAGGGGTGCAGCAATGGCTGCATGCGAGGTAGCTTGGTTGCATAAGCTACTTTATGATATGCATCAGTCTACAGATGGACCAGTTGTCATTTATTGTGACAACATGAGTAGTATACACTTGGCAAATAACCCAGTCTATCATGCTAGAACAAAGCACATTGAGGTGCATTATCACTATGTGCGAGAGAGGGTTTTACTAGGTCTTATTGATCTAGTTTATGTCAGCACAGAGGATCAGGTAGCTGACATATTTACGAAGGCATTGGGCGCAGAGAAGCTGCGCAAGTTCAGAGACCTGCTTGGTGTGCAGGAATTGGGATTGAGCTCGAGGGGGAGTGTTGAGATATCGAGCTCCACTCGTGATACGCCAGGGTGACCGTTGTGTATTTATGTCACCGACGTGTCAGTTGCAGATGCGGTTGGTACACCGCCCATGAATAATAGCTACATGATAGCTATCCTTATCTATTCTAGTTTGTGGCTCAGTTAGTATGCCACCTTAGTTAGTTGAGTTTGGTTTGAGGCCCATATAGAGGGTTCTTCTATTTCTTTGTACTTGAGTTCTTTTGGCTTACACAACTAAGAAGAGGAAAACTGTTTTCAGCCTCCACCCTTGTGTGTCTTCCCCCATTGTGCAAGCAAGAAAGCTTCAAGCGAGACTCCTTCCTTCTCTCCCACAATCTTGACAGGCCACCTAAGGAGTGCGCGTGTGAAGTTTCGTTGCATTTCGATAAAAGGTTATGGATTTACGATCACAAGATGGACACTGCGTATGAAGCTGCATTAACCCAATTTTGCGGTTTAAATGGGTTAAAAGTTCATTCTTCTTCTCATTTTCACATCTTACTTTCTTTGCTTCCTCCATTCTCACACCCCCAGCCTCTGTCTCCTCTCTATCTTGCCCTCCTCGAGCTTGCATGGCATGCACTAAGCAAGCATATCACTGTTTCCCCAGCCCTGGGAAGACCTCACAAGGTGGAGCCTCCTCTAGTACAAGGTGGAGCCTCCTCTAGTACAACACCAGGTGTTCCCCATAGAGCACAAGGACCACCACAGAAAAAGAGGAGATGGAATTCGGGCACTATCGCCCTTTAGGAGATAAGGAGAATCCAACGCGAATATGAGATTCTCATCCCAGAAAGTTCTTTTCATAATGTTGTTTGAGAAGTCGTGCAAGACTTGGAGCTGAAAGGGATGGGAAGATTTTGGGTGCGAGTGGGGAATGGCCCACCAATTGTAGCAAGGTGGACTATTGCAGCTATGGAGGCCCCACAAACAGAGGGGTTTCTCATTGACTTGTTCAATGATACACAACTTGTGGGCATCCATGCAAAGCATGTCACAATCATAGATAAGGACATCAACTTTATCATTCGTCTTCGACACAGCGAGAAGACTCCTCCATAGGTTATGAGATTAATGATGCAAGGTTTTGTAATGAGTGTTATAGCACCATAGCATCTTGGAAATCCAAAAAATTTTGTATACTCTACCACATTTGAATATTTATTTATATATACATAATATATTCATGCGATGTGTACTAAATTCAAATAATTGAGTAAAGTTGTTTTGTTTTGTTTCTTGAAACACGTGACTCTTAATTTTTGTTTAACGTACAAACGAATCGAAAGTAGTAATATATATGGATAGAAGCTATGTTGTTGCTTATGCACAATTGCAAGTGCAGTACTATGCGTTGAATTATATTAATATATGTGATTGTGTCATTCACCTACCACACATTATTGTCACACTTACACAATCGCAAGTGCAGTACTATGCATTGAATTATGTTAATGTATGTGAATGCATCATTCACGTACTACACATTATTGTCACACTTACACAAACCACACATTTATTCAATAAATATTTATTTATAGGGATAAAGTAAAATATATTATATTCATCAAGAAAAATACATGCGATGGCTAATAGTGATGGTAGATACAAAAGTCAATAGCCAACAAGAACTCTCAATTGTTCCTTGGCTTTTTCATCGATGGAGAGGAGGGGTCAGCTTTCGATAAAAATATAAGTTCATTCTTTGCTTCAAAAATGATGTGCTCCCCCTTCAGCTCTTTCTCCAGGAGAAGCAGATTTTACACTTTAGCAAGGTCACCTAATGTAACATATTTCTCCACCACGCATTTGGTCAAACGAGTAAAGAAGCTTTGACCGCTTGACTAGCACCACCTTATCCAAGCTAGATGTCACAGGAATTGCTCGAAAAGGTCCAAACTAAGCTTGAATTTTCATATTTTTTTCTTTCCCTCCTGGTGAGCACTTCTTATGGAAGACCATCAATTCAAAACAAGGTTACCAATGTACTCCTTCAGAGCTGAATCCTTCCATCAATCTGCTTACCGAGCTCCTCCTTGTCTTGATGCAAACTCATCTATGGCGTCTGGGGCCACTTTTTGGACTCTGAGGGACCCAACGCACCCTACCATCAAGTTTTATTGCATAAAGACATATGGTAGTTAGAAATCTCGCCTTCTTCAAATCATCTTGTATCTTTATTTCCTCGTGTGTTAGCAAGGCACCTCTTTGGGTAGAGGGATCTACAAACTCCTTGGCAGGAAGCTGGGGCCTTGGTCCGAATAGATCATGATATAGTGCTTCAAATTTAGCATCTGGCACAAGGTAATCTTCTTCAACCGAGGTAATATGCTCCTGTGTTGCTATTATGGCACTCACTATATCTAAGCTTGTGCTATTATATCTTGCAATCTCTGCCATGGTCAGATGCACATCCATGTAATCATAATCGATTAGGTCTTCCATCAAATCCTTGACAAGGATGGAAAACATCTCTTCTTCCTTCATTTATAAGTATTGCATCACATCTAAAGGAGACAATTGAATACGAGTTATTTGTAATGAAGAGACAAAGGATAGGTTGGATGCAACCCATCTAAATGTTTTACAATTGAGTACATTTGGCAAGTACTATATGGTCTCAAAAATTGTGCAATATCCTTGTACATCCTCTACAACTAATGTATTTCCTTGATCTACTCAAAGGTTCCCCTAACATCTCCATGGCTAGCCTAGAGGCTCTCATCAAACTCCTACATTACTCACACCTGAGTAGCTTGATCATTGATGACTTGCAATGGAGCCCTTTCTTCTTCTTTGCATGCTTCCAAAGATATCCATACTTTAACAAGAGTCTATATGTCTTTCTTTTAATCCTTTATTCCTATTTTAACCAGACACCTTTCTTGGATAGCATGTTGAGATGTTGCCCTTATTTTAGCTATTCACATGCATATAAGTCCTCCAAAAACACCTCCATGGTTGAAACATGACACCTATAATGTTTTCTTTCTACTATCTAAACTTTGTCAATTATTGAATACACTTTATTTGCTACTGAAGCTATTATTAAAATAGCACTCCTGTCAATCTACCTATTATAGTTGTATTTAATGTTGTCTCTACATTTACGGTAGGTTAACTTGCATCTATGATAGCTATACTTGCAATTATAATAAATACCACTCTAGTTTCTACATTAAAATATATATTTTTAGTTGTAAAATCACTCTTCTCTTCATCTTCCATCAGCCCCTCTTCATCCTCAAAATGTGGTGTTGATAACATGTCAATAACTGGATTTCTACTCCCTAAAATATGCTAAAAATCAAGATTATGTGACTTTATGTAAGCAATCCACCATAGCATGTAAATGTTTAGAGTTGTACAATTAGTAGACATCTCCAACAATGTTAAGGAATCTATTTCTATAACTATAGGCACATCAATAAAGTACTCTCAATTATACACTATTATAACGCCCATAAATCTCTCTCTTTACTTGTAGGTACTTTCTTTGCCTCTCATTTAACACCTTCACACCAAATATGATACCACACATATTACCCTTTTCATCATCTTGTCCAATCACCCACCCAATACCAATTAGGCTTGTGTCAATTGTAAGGATAATAGGTCAAAATCCTTTCATATAGTATGCCTTCTTCAAGGTTGGTGCAAACCTTAACAACCCCTTTAACTTCTTCATAGCTTTAATATGCTTATTTTCCTAATGGAACTTCTTGCATTTTCTAAATAGCTGATAAAGATCATCAACAAAAAATGTGAAGTGAGGAATCCATATGAGATAAAAAACACATGCACTAAGAAAACCTACAAACTTCTAAGACATTAGAGTAAGTATTCTACAACCTGTAAATACCATCAATCTTTGCCGACTAGGGATTTTTGCTATAGGGTCCGCATATGTGACCTATAATCAACACCTTCTCAACACCGAATATAGACTTTTGACCCCATAGAGTTAAATGTACTTTCTCTAACCAAATCAAAATCTTTTCACAATCACCAATATGCTTTGCAACAAACAACCTATAGCCATTTTCATCCTACTCATTGTTTTTATCCATTGCACAACCCTTAACTAGTACATCATTAAGAAATGTCATAATAAGCTATGTATGTAGTGTCTGAAACCTTATTCATCGAGTTCATCATGTGGGCTACAAAGTTTGTCACTCCTATGGATGGGTAAACATTCAAACTAATCCCAATGGCATCTTCATGGTAGTGATATCTCTACTTTCCACTACCAACTAGAACTAATCATAGTCTAAGTACAAATCCCCCAACAAATAAAAAAACCTTCCAGCATATACCTTTGCAAACTCATCTACTACAAGCCCTATAGCAAAAAATATTGTTGTCACTTTGTTGACTAGCATATCTTGAATGAACCACAATGCACCATTTTTCTTGGGCATAATAAACCAATGATTTGAATATGGAGGTGAATATGGCTCCAAAATTTTTGTCCTAATATTCTCATTTAATAACTCCATCCATTTAGGCAAATAGGGATGAGGCATGAATATTGGCCTCAAATTCCATGAAACATGCAACACTGTAAAAGTTAGCATTATAGCCACAGCATTTGATTCAACACAACTAATTTCAAGAGGTTGAAAAAAAAATTATTCCCATGATTTGATATTGTCCTCATAAAAATTTCCATTTGTGCTATAGCAAGCGAAGCCCATCACACCCAAATTTCAATTCTTTCAATGTCTCTATAGTAAAATTATGCCAAATAACCATTGGATCTCTCAAATCTTGCTATTCTAACATTGTCCCATACATCCCATCACTATTAGGGGGAAAAGGCATAACAACTGGCTTAACCTTTTTGTCAACTATCTTGTAGCATGTCTCCATAAGTGCTTTAGTTCATTCTTGTTAAGGAAATTTTTTTATGACTTCAAACACATCTAAGGGGTGTGTGTGTGTGTGTGTGTGTATTAGCCATATTTTTTGCATTAATTACTATTGTAATTTTAGCCATAGTTTCATCAAACAATTATAAAATACATTTATTTGCACAACCAAAACGCCATACTTTTAAAGATCTTTTTAAGCTTGTGCTATAAACATCCTTTTAGTTATGGACATGGCATCAATTCTCTTAAATGTTCCCAAAGTATCTCTTGTATATACATGAAAACAAGTTTTAAATACATTTTTCCCTTCATTAGGCAAGCAAGAACATTATCTAGAAAAGTATTGGCATAGCCTCCCATTATAGCACTGCCTTCTCAATTTCCTTTACATTTAACATCTCTAAGTAATTTCTAAGAGTATCTCTATTTCATACATGATTAATAGTAGTTCATTGTATTTACATTCAACTGCACTAAGTAATTGCTAAGAGTACTTTTATTTCATACATGATTAACACACAAGGTCATGCATTGTACTACTCTTCTACTATCTCTACTCCTAAACACAAGCATATGTTGAATCATCATCAAGCACTTTAGTCTTCATTCTCACTACTGTAATATATAGTTATCCCAAAACAAATGGATAACTACATGTAACCTATTAAAAAAAGTATTGGTCATCCTGCACATCCCCAATAATCACCCAAATGTCTGGTATGCAACATAAGGCTCTCTAGAGCAGTTATTTGTAGCTCACATTCTCTAGCTAGGCTCTACATCAACTGGTTGACCACCATGGTCAACCACCATTCTCATATGCATTGCATGTCATGACATTTATTTTGGACCCATGATTGAGTAATTTAGTGCATGTGGTGTCTCACTCTTTGATTTTCAATGCAATCCATATAGTGGTTCTAGCTCAATGTATGTGTGAAAAATGATTTCTAAGAACAAAAACTAAAGCCTCATCCTCATTAGACTATAGCAATAATAACAGCCACCTGAATATTGTTGTGACCAACAATATTTTTAGCCAATACATTAACTCTTACACCCTCATTCTGCCAATTTTCATCCCATCTTTCTTTAGAGTAGCAATGGATTTATCATTAGAATCCAATTTTACCCCTCACAAACCCATCCCCTCTTCAGCTTTTGCATTAGTGCTGCTTGAGTGGTCTCTCCCAAAAACTACATTTTTCTCTTAATAATCTCTAATAGTATGATTTCATCATGAAATTTTACCTTTGAAATGCCCTGTACTTTTCCAAGCGTAAACTTGACCCTACTATTAAGGATTTGCTCCTCAGAACCTTTCTTAATATTAGTTGCAATCTCTACATCGAACTATAACTTATATCCAAGTTGCTTTCCCTTTTTCTTTCATTCCTATTTCTTATTCTATTGTACATCTTTCATTATATTTTTAGGATTGATTTTTTTGGTTACCTTCTACTATTTTGCCTCATTCTCAACCATCTTTCTCTTTTCTTTCCCAACTACATTAGTATTTTGCACATTTTCCAAGTTTGCATAAGCTGAAAAAGAGTCATCGGAGCATCCCAACCTGTCATAACCCATATAGTCTAACTAGCACCTATCAAATGAACCTTGGAAACCTTCCCTTTCTCTATAGAACCCAAGGCACGTGCCAAAATTTTAGCCTTAGTGAAATCCATGAATTTGTGAGTAGATTTTTGAATTTCTAAACCATACATGCATCATCTATAGTTGCAAATGTATTTCTTGCTATCATTTCATCAAGAAGATTCTGTACACCACCTTTGCTAAAGTTTGGCTCCAGAGGCAAACATGTTCCTTTTGAATGGATCTTACCATCCTTCCAAAAGATGAAATCGATGCCCAATGCATCATGATATGAAACACAATCACACCTCTCATGCCATGGGTGATCGCACCATATACAATTACGTACAAACCCCTCTTAGGTAGGTCTCTAGGATGCTTCCATCCCTCTTTCTTCCAACTTTGTAATCTCTAGTTGTAGGTCATGCATTTACTTTCTCATCCAACGAATCTTATTTTACTATTGGAATAGTAGGTACAACCATAAATATAGGTGGTGTCATGGTAGATTCTTTGCAAGCGATGGTAGGCGTAGAACTCTATATACAATATTTCCTTCATTCTTTCCCTCTTAACAATCCTATTAACAATATCAATTGCATGTTACC
Source organism: Lygodium microphyllum (assembly GCF_053477565.2). Taxonomy (NCBI): domain Eukaryota; kingdom Viridiplantae; phylum Streptophyta; class Polypodiopsida; order Schizaeales; family Lygodiaceae; genus Lygodium; species Lygodium microphyllum. The sequence goes on along the minus strand of NC_141148.1, from coordinate 123,581,518 downwards.
AATGAGTTTTCACCCTTTTCATTGTTATGTTTTTCAAAAAATGAAGATAACAAAGCATTTTTCTTCATCGTATTATCCTCAGTATAATGGCTTAAATGAATGATTCAATGGAGACTTAGTAAGAATGTTGTCAAAAATGACAAAAGACAGTCCTCAAACATGGAATATTGAGCTGCCAAGTGCTTTATGGGCTTATCGTTTAGTCAAGAAAGAGATTAATAGATTTTCTTCATTTAAGATGGTTCATAGAAGAGAAGCCTTACTACCTATAGAAATGGAAATACTGGCTCTGAGGATGCCATTTGAAAAACTGAGTGAGAGTGAGGATGAATGTTATTTCATAAAAACATTGTTGCAATTGCAAGTTGGATCTTCAATATTTTAATCAAAAAATAAAAAATAAAAATATTAAAAAATGAGATTTGGTTTTAAGATGTAATAGCAAGTTGGATCATACTTTGCAATAGAAATTCCAAATGAAATGGAAAGGACCATTTAGGGTCACTAAAACATATAAAAATGGAGCTTATGCATTAGAGGATTTATATGGAAAGGCATGTTAATTAAAGAATTAATGGATTTATATTAAAGAATTATGTCTCAAGGTTGATGACAATTAAAATAGAAGAATGGTCAAGACAAAAACAAGTAGAACAAAATAATGAGAAAATTGAATGGATGATAGATGTAGGCTCGCTTTATAAAAGCAACAACTGTGCCATGAATACTTGTAGATCATGGGGAGAGCTAAATATGCCAAGAAATTTCATGTAAACTAAAAACCCCTAGAGAAACATTAGATAGGTAGGATTTTTAAAGTTTAGTTATCTACATAACTGTTTGTTTTGTTGTTTTTTAGCTAGATGTTTTGTGTTTATCTAGAACATGAATTGTTTGTGTCAATATTTAGGATTTGTTGAGCTTAAAAACTTGATAGCATTGATTTAGATTTGTATGTATTCTTGACAGATTAGAGTAGGACTTTGATCGTAGCTATTGGACATCCTAAAAAATGTATATTTTCTTGTCGATATCTTGGCACATCACGAGGAATATGGATTCATGAACACATCACGTTGCACTTGTTCAATACACTACACTCCAGCATCGTTTGCTGATTTTTTAATTAATTCCATGGCATGGGTTGGGTTCATCACTCATTGCACCATCGTTGAGTACTGGCGTGACATGATGCATGCTGCAGCTATATGAAGTAAATCTTACATGCACGTGCACTTGAGAAATCGCCTTTCATTATGCATGCACAATTTCTTTACATGCACGAGAGTTGGGATATTCATCACCAAAAATAGGAATGACTAGATGAGTGGGAAGGTCGATGGGTGAGTCTTGAAAGTCGTGAAGGATGCCTATATTTGTGAGATGGGTTGTTGACTTGGCCAACATCATGTGGACCATATTTTTGATTGAGTGATTGTGAGGATTTGGGTTGGTGGAGCGCAGTACAACATTTCTTATTTGATGAGTGATGAGAGGTGAGGTTAAGGATTGGAATTAAACCAAGGAACCGTGTTTGCAATAATGCATGATACACTGGCACTTTTAGATAGGATACACACTAATCTTATTAGTGCATCCATTTTTTTCGCATATAGCATTGTCTGTATGATTGTATGGCAAGGACTCAACTCTGTATTTTTTTTCCTAAATGATGAGTAATTGAGCATAGAGTTTATCTTCAAATCATATTTTTGGATAGGCTACATTGCATTTTATCAAGAGCAAATACACCAAAACAAATCAATAGTCTCTTCAAGATACAAGGGAGGTTTGAGCTTATCATGGAGAATGATTATTCGATTGGAGCCTCAAGATTTATACATGGATTTTAGTTGCATGTTATTATACTTCTTGAGTTCAACAACACCTATTTAGAGGAGGATGGCATGTATATGCATGATGAGGAAAGAAAGGATTCAATTTTGAGTACACATGGAGTAGGTCCTTGAGCTTGTGAAGTTGAGTGCTATACTATCAGCATGCAATCATACTTACAGTGGTTTTTTTGTGGCTTAGTAAGAAGAGGAGTTTGTAAAGTAGGTGGATCATAACTAGAACTTCCAATTTTATATTATCGATTATTCTTTAGGAGGACTTTTTATCATGAAGTTTTTTGAGGTATCTTTCAATATGAATGCTGATATAAGACACACAAATAGTTTGGTATATGAAGTGATCATCGATGGATATGACCAAAGCAACAAATTGTGGTTGTCATGCTAAGTGGTCACCTTACTAAGTGTGATTTATGGCATGGTTGGTAGAGACTTGCAGCATGCCTTTGTGAACTCTGGGATAGTGTATGATTATGTTTATGATAATCTAGAAAGGGGGAAGGATAATGATGGGACTGCAAGGTTTTTTGGGAGGTTCATTGGGCCTTGCCTACGTATAAGCTGTAAGGGAGCTCTTTGCATGGTCTATGACACCAGTTTTGAAGAGATAAGATTGAGTTCAAAAGAATCACAAGCATGATTATAGTCAAGAGCATCGTCTTGCATGTGTTTAAAGGGAGGTTCTCAAGATGAATGGAGATGTCATAATACCAGGGGAAGTTTCTACAAAATGAGGAGATTATTGAGGGGCATGGAACAAAGATTAGGTGTGACAGAAGCACTCCCATGTAATGGGAGGAAACTAAGCATGTGATTTGAAAAGATGGTGGAGCTACCAACGTATTATTTAGGAAGATGATGGGGCCTACTCTTAGTTTGGATTATGTTAATAGCATGATAGAGTAAATTGTCTTCGAAGTTCTAGCTACAACACTATATTAGGGAATTTAGGAATTCTCATAGAGTTTGGGAATTCCCAATGTAATTAATATTTGGCCATATGATCAAATCTTGTCCCCTTACTTAAAACTGGAGTATACCCTAATTACTATATAAGTTTTCTTTCTCAAAGTCCCACTTTGAAGAATAGGTTAAGATTTAGCCACATGACCAAATATTTACCCCTTATTTGAAAGTGGGACTTGGGAGATTCCCAAGTTCTCTAATGTGGTGTCCTAGCATGTTTCACAATGAGGAGCTTTATTGGAAAATATCATTACGAGGGGAAAATTCATATCATGCAATGTTTTTGAGTTATTGGTTAATGAGAGGAGGAATGTGCTTTGCATGTGCTACGGGAGGTTCAACTTGCATTGCATATCAAATTATAGATCGCTTGATAGCCTATGGTGCTATTTTGGAGGGCTATACCTACTATGTGTGAGCTTTTGCAAGGCTATTCTTAGTGATATTGGTAAATTATAGATTATATTTAGAGGGTGGATAGTCAACATGTGTATGTTCTGTTGCAAGGCAACATAATTCAATGGAGTTTTATCTACTCATGGGACATTTGTTTGTTGTGTAGGAGTTGAATTGCCATATTCATCATGATGGCCTACATGTGCTTTGGAGGAACTTAGACTGTATCTTTCTATAGTTAAAGCATAGCATAATGGATGTGCTGATTGGCAGCATCACTTTAAACCACAAATTTGAAGTTCCTTTACATCTTAAGCATCTAATAGCTCAATATGTGTTTTTTTGAAAAAAGGCAGTTTGGACTATAATAGATGGTGACACGTTGAAATGCATAAAAAATTAAAATATGAAAAGGAGAAAAGCCAATAAGGCTTTAGAAAGTTTGTAATGTTTTGGAAAGTGAAAAATCTTTCAAAAATCTTATCACTAGCCGAGAAAATTTATATAAGGGGATGAAATTAAGGGGTTGGGCCCCTTCTCTTGAGTGTACTCTTGTTACTATAGAGATAAGAAGAGGAGGATCATGACTTAGACATTAAAGCTGCTGATTTTTTTTAAAGGGAGTGGTTCATGTAAACTTTGAGCATTGTAAAAGCCATATGACTTGTGGATTTACGAGAATAAAGGTGTGCTTTCTCTTTCTATAGTATTGTTTTTTTAATTTGTACTACATAAGGCACACGGGGTGTTGATAACCTTGTATTTAAGATTTGTTAGTTGAGTTTCATTCATAAACAAAGTCAAATACATTATCGACACTTCTTGTCATCTCTTTTTCGTGTTGTGTGAGAGGGTTTTCCTCTATCATCGCTCGTGAAGCAAAGTTTGTGTCCATGGCATGAACCTTCTTAGAACATTCAAAGCATGAGAATCTATGGGCTTTGTGCCAGTACGGTCTTTCTCTTTCAAAAAGATCTATGATATCATGAGAAATAATGTTTATATATTAATGATAGATCTTTTTCCTACAAAAACATTGTAGGGTTTTTTATAGAAACCTAGGAAGAATGGGTTGTAGCGATGTGAATAGCGATGACAATGGTAATTTTTTCCATGAATAATTTTGTCACTTTGAACGTCGGTATTGGGTCTTTATGTTGTAGTGCTTAATCTTATCATCACTAATTATGGTCTATTTCTCACAAGATAGCTCTTATTAATCTAGCAAGACCATATAGTCAATCCCAAGTTAAAATCTCTGATGGGGGTGAGATGTACAAGTACATTTGTGGAGCATAATATACTAACTTAGAGTTAAGCTCTCAACCTTCTCTCTTTCTATATGAGATACCATAGAATTCTTAGCTTGCTACTCAATAAATCCCCTTGCTTCCTACTTAGTAGGTGAAGCACTACTTGTACCTTCACCTACACACTTGGTGCATGAGTAATTGCTATAACGAATATGATACATAGAAACTAGGGGTTAGACAAAGAGTCACATTGACTAGGGTACATAAAGTGTAAGAGTCCCACTTTAGGGCAACTAGTTATTATCAAGAACATACCCTTCACCTTCATCTTCAGCTTCAATGGCTTTCTCCTCCCTTCTCCCCTATGTTTTGGCTTTCTCTCTCCTCTTCTTATCTTTCTTTCTCTTCTTCCTTCTCTCTTTCTCTCTTTATCTCATTCTCCTCTTAGCTTCATTCATTACAAGTGGTATCAAAGCATCAAACTTTGATCTTTTTTTTCTTTTCTCTTTCTCCATCTATTTCTTTCTCAAATCTTAAACCCTACTTACTCAAGTTATAGGTACAAATACAATAGGAATGACCTTTACCTGCTCCACAAGCTTTGTGGAGTGATTTTCCACCTAGTAAGTATCCTTCTGTCTAGTCTTCAAGCCAATTGGACAGGAGGTAAAAGCCTGCAAAATGTGGCACATTTTGCACTAAGCTACATGTTGCCTCCTCCTCAATCCCTACTCTTCCCCATGTGGTCTTGGTGCAAGGGAGTCCTTGGGGCATGCAATTTTTCTCCCCATTGGTAAACTTGGCCTCCTCTTCACCCCTCTTTGTCGGCCTTCTTGGAAAGGCACCCTGTCATTAAGAAAGAAATGGGCTCACAAATGCACCTTTTAGCCCCTCCCTCTCTCCACTTTTGCAATCTCATTTTTTCTTTTTTATATTATCTACAAAGATATACTCAGATTCCTTTTGTCTCCTCATTTAAGAAGTCTTTTTTCAACCAAATTTTATATTCAAAAAATAGTTAGGTACGGGAGTGTGGTGCTTCGTTTTCAATGCAAAATGATTAGTAGATATGAGGTAATTGATTTTTTATCGAGAACAAGGAAAATTAAAATTTAGAAGTTCTTTTTAAGATATTTTGGGGATTTTTTATATTCTAGCTTTTGATCAAAAAACAAACCAACGGGTCAAATTTCGTGGTTTTTGGAAAAGTTTTTGGAGGTAAAATAGAAATGTCTAAAATATGAAAAGTCTTGGATATCCCTACCCTTTGAGCTATTTTCCCCCATATCTATCCTCTCTCATGGCTCTATTGTGACCTCTTCTCGATGTTTATGCAATCTTCATTAACGTAGTGAATTACTTACACCCTCCTTTCCCTTGGCACCTTTGTGTGCCTCTCTGCAACTTCACTCTACCTCAGGTGATAAACAAGTAGGCTTCCCATTTCTATTAATAGTAAAATGAACACAGAAAACAAGGAGCTTCATATTGAGGTAGAGATTGAATATGCCCCATTATTCAAAAGAACCCAGCGTACCAGTGTCAACCCTCAAGTTTTGTAGAGTTACAAGCAAATGGGATTGAAACATGTGGATTTGTGGGTTGATGGGGGAATCTATCCAATTGACCCCTTAAACAATAGATCTCCGACTTTCTCAGGAATCACAAAATTGTTGAAGTATGTGTGCGAGGGTGAAAATGGGTTGCTCGATTACACTAGGCGGCTCAATGATGAGGCATTCAAAGTATTTACAACTTGCCAAGCAACCATAAGAAATGGCCATGATGTGATCACTACACATAATTTTCATATACAACAACTCATAAGACAAGTGGTACAGCTGAATGACACTATAATTCAACAAAACAATCAAATTATTTTAATGCGAGACACAATCCATGACATTGGTATCTCATGTGAGGAGGCAAAGACACAATTGGACGACTTGAGAAAGATCACCAGCAAGCTAACACAGGAACGAAAACGAAAGAAGAAGCCAATCAATGAGTTAATTGTGAATAGCGTCCACTGAAAGCGATGTATCAAAGCATGTAAGGTAGCTCAAAAAGAGAACCTAGGTGAGGATAAGGTTGGATCCTATATTAGTAGATTGTTGAAGCGAAGTACATTGGAAAACGCTTTGAGCAATCCTAAGTTTAAGGGTGTGAAGGAAAAGGTGATTTAGTGCAAATTAAAAGATATGTCAAATGAGTTCTCAGCTGTGGATGCACAATCTATTTCTCACAGGGCCAATATTAGCACAACAACTTACTCAAAGATATTTAAAGGTGTGAAGGCTGGTTTTGGTCGTGTGCTAAAGAGAAATAGAATCGTGCCTCTTTCTCAACCTTCAAAGTGAATAGTGACCCGATGGCAACTTAATACAAAGGTTTTGGAGATGATAAGAAATTCCCTGCATGTTCAATGTGTGGAAACACTAAAGGTTTGGACCAAAAATGCATATGAGGTGAAGTTCATCGAACTCAACAATTACTATTTAGATTTGTACAAGGTGCAGTTGGAAATGGTAATGCACTACAATATGTCTGTTGAGGAATATAATGGTAAATTGCAGTTTGTTATAAATTTAGATGAAAGTGAGGTCGTCAAAGGAGTAAAGAGTGTTCAATCTGAGTGACATGTGTGGTGTCTCGCTGCATTTGAAGTTCCTAAGGAAACATTTGAGGTACTGTAGCTATTCTTTATGCACACAACTAGTATTCCAATCATAATTGATCGTCAAGAACATGGTGAGATGCTCTCGGTTGAAGGGTGTGGTCAATACTTGGTTGAATGGTATCTTGCAAGAGACTTGAAAACTTTAAAATGCATGTGTGGAATCTCCAATGGTGCAGATACAAAGAATTCATGCCTATATTTCTTGATAGAGAGGGTGGAAGGAAAGGAAGGAAAGAAGAACTAGCAAAGGGTGATAGGTGTTGCACCGATGCGCAATAGAGAGGATCCCACTTCGAAGCCCATGTTCAACATTCCGGTGGATCATATTCACATTTGTTCATTGCATACTTTTGTGAGAATGATGGAGAAACTTGTATATGAATACATTTTCTTTGCTTATAGGATGCCACCTGAAAAAAAAGCCATTGCAACATGTAGGAATGTGGAGCAAGTGCTATCATAAATCGGGCTACACAAGCATCAAATGACAATTAAAAAAGATGAGAAGAGATCATGAAAATCTTGTAACTTGCTAAAAAATCATTGCTTTGGAGGATAAAAGGCTAGGAAGTTTCTCTCAGCACCCATCAATGAGGAAGGGAATGTCATGGTTCATAGGCCGCAAGACTATGATAGGTGGAAAAAGTTACATCTTGCAGTTCTTGATGGAAGTAAAGGACGAAAAACAAGGTTGACCAAAGTTAAGGTGTGGATAAGTCTTAACAAATTTCCTCCCTTACTTTGTGAGATGGTGTTTAGCAATGAAGATAAGCAAGAATTTATCAATGATGTGCATAGCTTCTATGAAAACATGGTGGAACCATGGGACAAAAGCTCTATTAGACACATTACATGGTGCGTTCTACGTTAATATTTTAAAATTGTATAAATTGTATAAACTGTTGAGCATAGTTTTACTCATGTGTGATATGTGTCTTTGTAGGATATTGGTCCACACAAGGGATGGAAAATTCACATTGGATAGCGTGTGATGTATACCAAAGAAAAAATGATCATGGTGGAGGGGTGAATGGTAGTAATCCAATGATCCAATTACTATCTTAGTGGTATAGGATTATAGTAGCAGATAAAGCTAAACTCTCGTAAAAGAGAGCATATGAAAGTGCTGATGAATCAGTTGCACACATGATGGAATCACATCATGTCACTAAAAGAGTGCATTATGAAGCCTCAAGTTCCAAAGAAAACCATGCCAAGTGGCTAGAAACAAGGCTTCGACAAGGTAGAACAAATGGGTTTAACGAGAGCTAAGATAGTAAGATGAACAATGTGTTCAGTGTGAATGCAATTCATAGTTTTAGAGAGAAAGAGAGAGTATGCATCTGTGTGAATGAGTCTTACGGTTTAGGATTCACTTTCTATCTTATTCATTGAGCTCTCAAATCTCTTGTATAGGAAAGATAGCTAAATCTAAGGTAGTTGCAAATAAGCTTGTGCTCAGAGCCGCATATTGTGTTTAGCCCCTTGGAGCATCTACTAGCTCAGATGCACCCCCTTCTCAACCTAACCCACCTCTCTCAAGCCGCCCTCACAAGGGTCCTCCTTAGTATCCTCACAAGAAATGCAAGTGGAAACCAAGTAGAATGGCCTTGAGAGAAATTAGGAGGTATCAATGCTCTTTTGATCTCATCATTCCCAAGGCGAGCTTCTCGAGACTTATTCGCGAGATTGTGCAAGACCTCTACCACACACTAGGAGGTGGTTTTTGGCACAAGGTCAAGATAGACCTGATAGCTTCACAAAAGAATGTCTTCATGATCTACAGTGTGCTGTAGAGGCCCTTTTAGTTGACTTCATGAGACTGATGCTCAACGTTGTGCAATACATGTGAAGTGCATCACTGTAACTCCCAGGGACTTTCAACTTGTAGGAAATCTTCAAGCAATGAAAGATGCATTCGTTCCAATGGAATGAACATAGTTGTAATGCTATCTTTTTTGGCATAGTGTTATCCTCGTGCGTTGGAGATATGACTATGTCCCAGTGCAAAACTATTGTATGCATCCTTAAGATATGAATTAATTTTTTACTCTTGTCCTTTGCTCTCATATTTGATTGTGCATATTTGCTGTATTTTCAATTCTTACTTATATTTTTTATTAGCACTGTCAATTTCAATAGAAAAAATATGAAAAAAAATTCCATTACTTGTTGCATAATTTACTCCTGATGCCTTTGTATAGTTTGGGCTCTTGGTCACCTAACGAGTGCGCATGTGAAGTTTCATTGCATTATAATAAAAGGTTATGGATTTACGATCACAAGATGGATAGTACATATGAAGCTGCATTAACCTTATTTTGGGGTTTAAATGGGTTAAAAGTTCATTATTCTTCTCATTTTCACATCTTACTTTCTTTGCTTCCTCCATTCTCACATCCCCAACCTCTGTCTCTTCTCCATCTTGCTCTCCTCGAGCTTTGATGGCATGCACTAAGCAACCATATCACTAGTTTTTAGGCCCTAGCAAGACCTCACGCCAAGGCCCACCACTTGGAGCACAAGGTGGAGCCTCCTTTAGTACAATAACAGTTGTTCCCCATAGAGCACAAGGACCACCATAGAAGAAGAGGAGATGAAAATCGGGCATTATTGCCCTTCGGAAGATAAGGAGAATCCAACGCGGATACAAGCTTCTCATCCCAAGAAGTTATTTTCATAAGGTTGTTCGAGAAGTCATGCAAGACTTGCAGCTAAAAGGGATGGGAAGATTTTAGGCACGAGTGTGGGATGGCCCACCAATAGCAAGGTAGACTGCTACAGCTATGGAGGCCCCACAAACAGCTCTAGAGGGGTTTCTCATCAACTTGTTCAATGATACACAGCTTGTGGCTATCCAACCAAAGCGTGTCACAATCACAGATAAAGATATCAACTTTATCATTCAGCTTCGACATGGCAAGGAGACTCCTCCATAGGTTATGAGATTAATGATGCAAGGTTTTGTCATGAGTGTTATAGCACCATAGCATCTTGGAAGGCCAAAAAAAATTATATACTTTGTCACATTTGAATATTTATTTATATATACATAATATCTTATGCGATGTGTATTGAATTCAAATAATTGAGTAAAGTTGTTTTGTTTTGTTTCTTGAAACACACGACTCTTATTTTTTGTTTAACGTATAAACATATCCAAAGTAGTAATACGTATAGATAGAAGTTACGTTATTGCTTATACACAATCATAAGTGGAGTACTATATGTTGAATTATGTTAATGTATATGAATGCGTCATTCACCTACCACACATTATCGTCACACTTACACAATCGCAAGTACAGTACTACGCGTTGAATTATGTTAATGTATGTGAATGCATAATTCATGTACTACACATTATAGTCACACTTACACAAACTACACATTTATTCAATAAATATTTATTTATAGGGAAAAAGTAAAATATATTATATTCATTAAGAAAAATACATGCAATGGCTAATAGTGATGGTAGATACAAAAGTCAATAGCCAACAAGAACTCTCAATTGTTCCTTGGCTTTTTCATCGGTGGAGAGGAGGGGCCAGTTTCCAATGAAAATATAAGTTCATTCTTTGCTTCAAAAATGATGTGCTCCCCCTTCAGCTCTTTCTCAAGGAGAAGCAGATTTGACACTTTAGCAAGGTCACCAAATGTAACAAGCACACACATTTCTCCACCATGTGTTTGGTCAAACAAGTAAAGAAGCTTTGACCGCTTGACTAGCACCACCTTCTCTAAGCTAGATGTCACAAGTATCACTCGAAAAGGTCCAAACTAAGCTTGAAATTTCATGTTTTTTTCTTGCCTTCTTAGTAAGCACTTCTTATTGAAGACCACCAATTCTAAACAAGGTTGCCAATGTACTCCTTCAAAGGTGAATCCTTCCGTCGATCCGCGTACTGAGCTCCTCCTTGCCTTGATGCAAACTCATCTATATATAGTATATCCTGAATGACAAAGTCAAATAAAACAATATATTTAGTGACTAACCTAGAGTTATCAGAAAGCAACAAAACTTAACGATAGGGTGCATTGGGTCCCCCGTAGTCCATCGATGAAATCTTGGCGAAAAATGATGCGTGCAGCTGCGTTGTCTAAAGTTTGGCGTCTGGGGCCACTTTTTGGACTCGGAGGGACCCAATGCATCCTACCGTCAAGTTTCGTCACATAAAAATATATAGTAGTTAGAAATCTCACCTTCTCGAGGTTATCTTGTATCTTTATTTCCTTGTGTGTCAGCAAGGCACCTCTTCGAGCAAAGGGATCTACAAACTCCTTGGTAGGAAGCTAGGGCCTTGGTCTAAACAAATCATGATGCAGTGCTTTAAATTCAGGATCCGCACAAGGTAATCTTCCTTAACCGAGGTAATAAGCTCATGTGTTGCTATGATGGCACCTCACTATATCTAAGTTTGTGCTATTATATGTTTCAATCTCTACCATCGTCAGATGCACATCTATGTAATCATAATTGATTAGGTATTCCATCAAATCCTTGACTAGGATGAAAAACAACTCTTCTTCCTTCATTTCCAAGTATTGCAGCACATCTGATACAAGCAAGTATTGTATACCATCTACTTCAATGGGCGTCAAGGAGGCAAGATTGCGTTTGTCGACTTGTGGATATTCTGAAGAAAATGGCACCATGAGAGTGAACCCTTGCTCCACCACCACTCGATGTTCCTCTTCAACATTTATGAACTCTTCAATTGGTTCTTCTCCTATGTATGTGATAGCAACAACTTGTGGAGTTGTATCTTCATCGCTCTCCTCCTCTAGGGGTGTATCCAATACAAGGAGGTAAGTTGTCAATGCTCAATCATACTTCACAAGATCCAAAGGTGATGTACCTACTACACTACCCATGGGAACATTGCATACTTTTTGCGAAGGATCCACATGGGCCAAACACCTATTCACCACTTTTCGGTGATTCTTCCCTGCCTAAAATACCATGAGCTATTCCAAATGTACCCAAGTCATGTCGTATCCCTCGGTGAAGTATGTGCGGGTAGCAATGGTACTCACAAAGTTTTCCAAAACCTAAAGGGGGGGATCCAGTGATGAGAGCATGCTTTCAAGGTTGAAGTTCTTAGACAAAACCTGAAATATCTCATCAGTTGGTTGGCAAGGATAGTATCATGGATCCACTCATCAAAGTATGTGCGGGCATCCATCATAGCAGGTAGGAGGGATGTGGTGGATATAAAGAGATGAAGAGAGAAAGTGTGAAATGAAATAATGAAACAAGAACTAAACTAGTTCTACCTTAAAAACCTTAAGTTTTAAACCATTAAGGGATGTTCGCATACGATATTTAGTTATGGCTTTACTTACGTCTTTGTAAAGTTTACATGCATATCTAAATGTGTTGATGTGGAAAGTGTATAACAAGTGTATGATTTTACATAAATAGCATAATTTTTAAATATTAAAAGTTTGCAAGTGACAATATTCTATTGGCCAAAATTTTCCAAAAAATTTAGTGTTCGATATTACAGGGAGACTCTACAATTTCTAAAATATGTGGAGCCACACACTTTGCGCTGGTAACAATATCCTCCGCTTGACTTCAAATTTTCCTACCATCTAGTTTAAAATAGAAGGTAACAGGTGGATTTTGCATTAACATTGTAATTTCCTAGTGCATTATGCTCAAGGACCAATCATTCTCCATTTGCAACACTTGGGGCTCGCGGCCCTCATAAATGACAGTAACATCCACAACTGCACTTTCACGCATGTCTTGATCAAGGCACAACCATTTACCCTTGAGCATCCTCCATCTACGATACTTGAACACTAGACGTAAAGTCTGTCATGTGACAAAGTACGTGTAATTAGAAATGAAAGTTATCCGATTCATCCCAAAGTAAGATAATAGTCAACTAGGAGAGAAAAATTTTACCTGAAAGCCATGTCCCTTGTTGTGACTCGACACTCCACTGTGTCAGGACTGTGAGTCATTTTTTATGTCCAAGTTTTGCCTAGAACCCTTGTTACATAATCCTCTAATGCACTTTTTATGATGTATGTGCATTTCATGCATCTCAAACTCTTACATTCCTTGAACATGTGTGCAAAAATTGCAATCGGTATGAACTAACTTAGATGTACATTCTTTGAGCCGGTGCTTGGCTTCATAGAATTCAATATGTCTGCTAAACTTTTTGTGCTACACATGTGAAAAATATCACTACAACACAATGGCCATTCTATGCTACTAAGTATCGATATGTGCATAGACTCAAGGGTTCCATATTCTCGACCCCCCTTGGGCAATATGTACTTGGAGTCATTAAAAAAAACAAGGTTCTCTATGAGCTGCTTAGCTGTATGCTCCTCAAAGAGAAATCTACCAATTTCGAGGTGGTAACACTTAAAAGAACCTGTGAAACGCTCAACATTTTTCCACTCACAACAATCCAAAGGGTATACTTCTGTAAATATAAGACAAGTTGTTACATAGATATCATGAAATTTATCATTCTCAATGAGTTGCAAATATTTGTTGTTTGCAATATTTTGTTGAAAGGGCACAGTGGACACAATTTGTTTTTATTTTTGCATGAATACATGTTGTACAAATTCCTTTGTTACAAGGTGAGAATCAACATTCCTTTGTCTGAGAGAGCTAAAATTTTACCCTTCTTGTGCTTTGATACATCTGTAATTGCATATGCTTTCACCTTGAAAGCTCCCTTCATACTTGGACGCATATGTATCCAAGACAAGCAATGATACGTATTAGTGATTCAATTCCCTTCTTCATCTTTTCTATTATGTACTTCTATCGAGAGAATGCTTGTTCTTCTCTCACGCATTATAACCTATGCATTAGATGTAAAGAAGTATGTACTAACCCCTAAATAATAAGTATTTTAATTCTGTCTAGTAGTCATCAATATACCATACAAATCAACATGGCATTAAGAGATGTTTACACTTTTGTAAACATATATAAACATTGATATCGAAACACATGTGAATATGTACATCGACACAAAGTATAGATTCAATTTCAAGGCCTCACTTTAATCATACCATTTAAATGAAATATAATGAAAAGAATAGCACAAAAATACTCAGAGAATTTTGCCAAAATAAATTTTATTATAATGAATAGGAGTCTGATTTGACTCAATACAGCGTATGAAATGTGGGTATTATAGAGTAGTTGTTACAAGGATAGCATCCACATGGCATGCAAATCTTAATACGCACATTGGATTGACACCTGAGATATTCTAAGACTCAACAGATTGTGTGTTATATGGATGATATGATACAAGAGTTTCATGGATCATTGCCAATTGGCATAGAGATCTGAATGGACACATAAGACCAATAAAGCAAAGGATTGTTGAACCATCAACTTTCAGTAGATCCATATCATCCAGCACAAAGGAATCACTCACCACATCAAAATAGTCGATTGAGAATTATGTGCTTTACCTAAACCTTATACAATACTTGCATGTATAAAAAACTACATGCATGAATCCATTTTTACAAAATTACTTGCATGAATCCCTTTTAACAAAAAATATCTAGATAACTGCATGAATAGAAGCAATGCAAAACATGGCGAATTTACCTATAAGCTGATTTGTTGAAGATAAGATTGAATCATTGCTAATCAAAACCCATTGCAAATCTTGGAGATAAGAAAACATCAATCGCATCAAACATAAAAGTCACTAATTAAATGAATAAATTTTGGCACCACAAAATATGGTAGATTTACTTGTGAATTGAGCTACAGAATCTCTGCTCTATCTTGTGTTAAGTACTACAACAACAATTAATCCTTAAGTTAGAGCTAGCATCAAAACCTATTGTAAAGATAGTAGAAAAGGAAAAATGCAGAGAGGAAGAAACAGAGAGTGTGTGAGTACGAGGAAGAGAGAAAGAAATGAGCACCTATCCAATCTTACCCAAATTGATCTCTACAAAAGACAATAGCAAAAGTTAGTATTTACATGAAGGTATACTGAAGAAATAGTAGAAAAAAGGAGAGAGATATGAGTACTTATGAAATGTCACCCAAAATGATCTCTGCAATAAAACAACAACAAGGGTTAGAACTAACATTTTGTTGTATTGAAAAGATATCAGTAAAAAAAAAACAAATAGAGAGAGAGAGATTAACATCCTTGCCTCTTGGTCCAAATAAACTCTACAAGAAAAGAACAATTATAACCAACATAAAATTCTATTGAAAACAAAACATAAAAGAGAAACAACACATAGAGAGAGGAGGGAAAGAAAGGAGAGAGAGAGAGAGAGAGAGATAGGAACCTCTATCTCCTGCCCCAAACAACCTCTGCAATAAAACAACAGTAATAGTAAGAAATGTCATCAAACCTTATTGAAAAAATAGCAAAAAAGAGAAAATGCAAAGAGAGATGGGCATATGTGGTTTGCCCAAAATCTGGAGCATGGAGAAGAAAGTGTAGAGTTAAGTAGAACGCTCAAAATCCTAATTACTCTCAAGAGGGAGCTTCAATGGAGATGAAAATTCACGAGTATAGAGAAGAGAGGGAAAGTGGTCTGTTGCTCAAATTTTGGGTCAACTAATTGAATGAGAGGGAAAAAAACCAAAATTGAAAATTCTTCAAAAAAGGGGAAAAATACAAGGTGAGAGAAACTCAAATTTTGTGTACTATTCATTTTTCCCTTTTTAAAATCCCCCACTACCCCTTTTTTTAATTAAAAATTAAAGATTTGGAGAGAGAAAATTCACCCTCCATGGATGTCAACATCTAGCCTTCGTATTGGACAATCCAAAAGGCCCACATCTTAAACTATATTATTTTTAAGGACCCATTTATGAGTTTTTTTTTTCCTAATGTGTACACTACTTGGGGACAGACATTAAATCTCAGTCCAAGCTCTTAAATCAATTCACAACCTTTGGTAGCTTATCCCTCAAGAGATCCTTCAGTCCCTCTTTCCCCCCTTACCTGGATTGAAGACATGGAGCTCAACATCTAAGGATTTCTTATAGGTAGCCATGAAAGGTTTAATTAAAGCTTTCCATCCTTGAAGTTAAAGCTTGAGAACAAACAGGGGAACCCCCATCCTTAGTGGTGGAAGCATTTGAATGCTTGAAGGTTTTATCCATTGGAGTGCTCTAATCAATCGAGCTTGCTTAATGGAGAAATAGGCATCATGGTGGATCATGCTTCGACTAAATTCCCCAGACACATTGAAGAGGTATGTCAAAACGAGGTTAATCTCTTATCTTAATCCACTTATGGAGCTTAATTTCTTTTATTAGAGAGATTAAGGTTGCATAGACTTTACTAGTTCAATCCTTCATTGTATAGATGTGCCCTCTGAGATCAATATCCCATTTACTCTCCAATACATCATGATTAATCCTAAATCAATTTCATTGTCTAACATTAACTCTTTCTTGATCTTGTGCGCTTGGATTAATCCTAAGCGAGTACTAAGCCTTTGAAAAATGTGTAATTAGCAGCTCATGAGTCACTGGACTGTTAGCTATATATAGTGTTAGCTATATATAGTTTGTCTATATATAGCGCCCCAAGTCCCCTCTATATATTCCTATCCTGTGTGCTCAGTTTACACACTTTCGGGGTTTCATTTTCAATGTCTCGTGTCTCTCTTCTCTTCTCTCTTCCTTCGTTCCTCATCTCCCTCGTGCACTGTTCAACATGGATTACCAAGGAAATCCCTATCCAAGCTCTTCTTCATCCTTGTATCTCATGAAATGATCCAATGTTTCCTTTCCAATTTATCTCATGCTAATTTCTTTTAAAAAATGTATGCAATATATACTCTGCAACGGCAAAGGAAAAAGGTCGATGCCAAGCAAGGTGGTAAGCCAAAGGAGAGGTGACCCTCCCTAACCACTTAAGACCCTAAAGGGGTGAACTTTGCAAACCTCTCGATGATTCAAATCCCAATACTTGTATGCAAGTACAACTACCTGTCAATGGTCACCACCACTCCTAATGAAATAATTTCCTTTGGAAACCCTTTCTGTGGTTATGGTAGCCATGTATGACATTTGAGGTGTATGTAGTTAAAAAATATGTAAGGCATTAAGCTTCACTTATGTAGTGATGATAGAGTAGATGGAAATTTAAATGTGCATGGGATTACAATTAGTATGCCCAAGTTGCTGTTTATGATGTTTCTCAGGCCCCTCAGGTTATGAGCCATCCATATAGTGCATTTGCATCAAGGGACATACAATGTTTTTAGTCATAGTCAATCAGGATAGTCATAAATATTTAAATATACAAAATTTTGTATTACACACACTAGAAGGATATCAGGCCATAGCGACGCCGATTAGCGACGAAAAATAGTGGCGTCGCTATTTGTGTGGCTATGAGTGTCGCAAATGCAACGCAAATAGCAACACAAATAGCGACGGTACCTAGAGCAAAAAAACGTGGGCTGAAACTCGAGCACGTCATTTTTCACGCATTCACAAAAGAGAGCAAGAGGGAGAGGGAGAGGGAGAGCGACCGTCTTGATGAGAGGGAGAGAAAGAGAGAAAGAAGGCTTCTCAGTGCCATCGCCGCCACCGCCGCCGCTACCGCCGCCGTTCGCGAAGAAGAGGAAGAGGTGTACGGAGGGCGAGGAGGAGCCACCGTTGCAAAGAGGAGCTGCCCAACCCTGACCACAGTTAGACTCCCTAAGGTCACAAACCATTAAGAAGATGGTATACCAAGGACATGCCGCTTTCTTGCGAGAGGGTCATAAACTTAGGGAAGGTTTTCTTGGACGACCTCCAATATGTATGAATGCCCCAAGCTGGTACGAGCTGAAAATGGTCCATGTGGAGTCACATCCAAATGGAATGCGACGGTTCTTAGTTTTCTACGAGTTGTCATATTGGACCCACTTACAGGTCAACCACTTGTTGGATCCCATGCATATTTTCAAGAATGTGGACAGCTTGCTATGGGACCACATCACAAGAGAGAGAGACACTATAGGGGCACAAATGGATTTGAAGGAGGTAGGCAAGATGGAGGCGCTTTGGCTGCAATCGAGTGTTGATGGTCGCTTGTAGCTTCCTCGTGCTCCTTGGGTTTTGTCCACTAAAGAAGAGCACATTGTGAAGCAAGTAGTCAAGTTTATCTGCACTCCAATGAGTATGATGCGTTCTCTCAAGTCTGCATTTTCTAAAGACAACCAATTATCAAGGCTAAAATCCCATAATTGGCATAAGATATGTTAGGTTTGTACTACAAATGGATTGTAATTGGTGTGCACATTTTACTATTTGGAGTGTAGCCATTGTTCATAATGCTTTCTCATTTGTGGTAGTTTGTACTACCGATCGCGATCGCAGGATGCCTTACTCCAGAAATACGTAGACAGGTTTTTAACTTTGGTGTAATGGATCTCACAAAATGAGATTAAGATGTCCTCTATTGAATCCGCGAGGCGGGGAGTAGTGGAGACGGTCTGTCTCCTTGAGAAATACTTGCCTACTAGCATGTTCATGATACAAATCCACCTTCTTATGCATCTTGTAGATGAAGTGAAGATTTCTGGACCTGTCCATACATGATGGATGTTCTTCTTGGAGCGCTTCATGAAAACCCTAAAAGTCTTTGTGTGACAACGAGCTCGGCCAGAAGGTAGCATGGCTGAAGGTTGGTTGGTGTTTGAGGCGCTAGTGCATATTTCACAATGGCTACCAACGGTGGATCCACAAAACAAAATGCTACGGTCGCTGAAGGACGATGATAGACTGGCCAGAGATGTGGTGGTTGAAAATGGGGTAGAAAAAAGAATGGATGCTGCAATGGAGGAGAAGGTGAATCGCTTTTGTATGTTGCACCATGCCTCTATGGACACATGGCTCGCCAAGTACTAGATCCCTAGGCAATATCAAGAGGAAGCAAGATCTGAATTTTGATATAGTATGTGCCATCGATCGATTCGATATCCTGAGGGCATGGAGGAGATGCCACAGTTCTTGTCAACGCGATGGTTGCATGGAGATTTGACCGCAGCGTCTTGCGAAGGGGCGAAGGTCTCAATGGAGGAGTGGGAATCCTTGAGGGGATGTAGTCCAAAGGTGATGGCGTGTTTAGGATTTGTCTCATATATATTTGATATGCGACAACTAATTTGAGTGTTTCAATGTACAACACAAAATATATAGTGCAGCGTGGTCACACGGACGACATTTTTGCATGGAGCGTATTGACAAAATGCGCTCCACAATGGACTGTGGTATCATGGCAAGGTTCGACCAGGATAGCGGATGACGAGCAACGGATCCAAACACAGTTATAGATGAGATGGAGTATTTTGGGAACTTGCAAAGTATTGTTACGATGGATTACCGTAGCTTCTCCATGATACTATTCGATGTGCAATGGTTCAAAGTGGTACTTGAAGGAGCTGGAGCAACAGTTCAACGAGGTCCATCTGGATTTCTTGAAACAGATTTCGGAAAAAATGGACGGATTTGCGAAACATCTTTGTGTTGCCGGCCCATTGTCACACCTATTGGGACGTCTATTCCAGTTACTCCTCAACCGTCTATAGGTGGCACCCTTATAGGTGCTACTCCGATAGATATTATCTCAGTCGGTACACTGGATGTACAGGGGTCTCGTAGATATGCCCAAGAGCGTGGATGCAGGTGGGAGAGGACCCATCTTAGGCATACCCCAGGGGGATATGCCTATCTTGTCAATGATAGGTCATGAGCCATCATCATGAATGATGAGGGGAGGATGGTGATGGCTGGCATGAGAGATTTGTGCCAACACGTTTTTCGTCACAATGTCTTAGATCATTGGAAAAACATACCGAAGGGGAGAAAGGACTACATAGTCGCATCCTTGCATGAGGAGTTTCTGGTTCCAGCCTCAGCAGATAGATTTTCTACGGGCTGGATGATGGACTGCATGTGTGCATATATGTCACACAGACTCGGACACACGCAAGGCACTCAAGAGTGGGGCTGCAACGCTCGAGTGGCTAGACATGGATGACTGGCGCGGAATGAGAGAGGAGATTACAGATTCTCTAGGATATTGGAGTCAGCAGCGCGAGGCGGCGAGGGTATGAATAGAGGCCGGAGTGGTCCATCATCTTGGGACTGGTGGCCATAGGACATATCTGAAGGACTTTGTAAGTTTTTCTTTTGTTTTTCTTCCTTATTTTTTTGCAATATCCTTTGTACTGACAATCATGTTTCTAACAATTAGTATTTTGTTTTCTTTGCAGCACTCCATTACAAATCGCGATTCGACCTGCCTTGAGACTCGATATGCAGAGAGGCACGGTCTCACTACATTGATCGACCGATTGTATAGACACAGCGGCCCTGTAAGTCACTCATCTTTCTTGTCCATAGTTACCATGTTTAATTAGAATGCATTATTGTATGGTGGAGTGATGTGTTGTTGTTTCTTCTTTTACAGAGTCCGTTCGATGCTCCTTTGTGATGGGACGAGCTTTTGGATGGCGAGGATATGTAGCTCGCCCTTGGATCCCTAGAGCTCACACACCCTTCTTTTTTGGTCGCTTGATCTGTGTAGACATTTTCTATGTACTAGTGATATCTTATCATGATTGTACTAGTCGCTTTCATTATGCGATCATATATTTATTTCATGTATGAGTGTTATGATTTCAGTATACTTTGTTTTTATTTACACGAGCATTGTACACAGTGTACAAACTATTTTGTATGGCCCAAATAAAGCCCACAATTTTTTTTTCCCTGTTAGCGTCGCTATTAGTGTCACAAATTTACTGCACGCATCGTTATTAGCGTCGCAGAGCGTCAGTATGCGACATTGATACCGACGCAAAGCGACGCTGATACCAACTATTCTATGGTGTCGCCAATAATGATGCTTTTTATGACGACGAGGTAAATTTTATTATTTACATTTTCGTCGCTTTTAACGTTGGTATAAGGCCTATATCTTGTAGTGACATGGGAGTGAACCCAACTCATCTCGAAGAGGGCCCTCTGGTTTGAATTAAAGTTCTCCCCAATCGGACCTATGCTCTAAAAGTTATGGCCATTTTTGTGCACTAAGGTGAATATGGATGGGGTGCAAACTACTCTAAGATAGATATTAAAACCCAATTGTAGACTTTTTTTATCATTTTACCTTAATATCCCTTCTCAAAGAGGGATTTCTCATATTTTAAAAGAAAATTAAAAATATCACCAAT
The DNA here is from genome assembly GCF_053477565.2 of Lygodium microphyllum. NCBI lineage: Eukaryota > Viridiplantae > Streptophyta > Polypodiopsida > Schizaeales > Lygodiaceae > Lygodium > Lygodium microphyllum. The sequence continues at coordinate 123,560,153 of NC_141148.1, read as the reverse complement.
CCAAGTTTCCTACTAAAAGTTGCACCCTATTTGCCAATACTGGGTCTTGTGGACTATATCTAGATGGCTGGCTAGATAGGCAAAAGTAAGGCCCATGAGGAGCTCCAGACGGAGATAAGAGACTCCAAGACTTCAGTGAATGATGAACCCATCTTGCCATAAGATTATCATGGTGATCTGCATGAGGAAGTGTCGAATATGGATTCCTACATCGCCTACTCAACCACACTTTATTTCAATATCAGCTTTGTCACATGGAGAGGCATAATGACATGGTTACCATTCATTGCCAAATGGTGACAAAATTTGATGAAGAAATTGAGCAAATGGCCTTCTCAAACTCTAGGACTCAACAAAGCCTAGAGCCTCTCACCACTCTTGTAGCTCAGCTAGATACCACTTCATCCCTAGAAAAGGCGAATGAATCCAAGCGTAAGTCTCGATGTTCTCCACCATTGGAGCCACTTCATGCTCCACATGGCATTCTTGGATCCAAGGGTATTCCCCCTTCTACCAATCAAGTTGGTGAGACCTCTCATGCTCATCACAGGCCTCTCTTGAGCTCCCATATCACCCATGCGGCCAACCCTCCAATGAGGTCCTCTCCCACCATTGGTAGAAGCTCCCCTACTCTCCCTCAGAGCCCTAATGGAGCCTATATAACTTATCCCCATCATGGACAGTATGGTATTAATGGCCAACATGGAGATCATAGGTTTCATGGCAAGTCTAAATAGAAAATGGTGAGGAAGAAATCAACTCAAATGTATGTTCTATAGTCCCCCTATGATTGGCTAAAAATTATGTGGCATTGATTGACCTCATTTCATTAGACATGGACCAGATCAGTGTTCTCTTGGGTTGTGAGTGGCTAAAACAATTGGAGAAAATTTCTATGGACTTTTCTTAGCTCTACATGGAATTTATGATGCATGGAAAACTCATTCACTTAGAGGAAAATCAAGATAATGTTGATTTTTAGCTCATTATAACAAATAAACTCAAATAGGATCACTCAAGAAATGCTCACAGATCTTTGTCTTGCACTTGAATAGGAAAATTCAGATTAGCCCTCCAAAGTATCTAGGGATCTCACCATGTGTAGGCCTCACTTGAGGAGTATAGTGATTTATTTTAGATGCCTAGAACCCTTCCCCCTAAGAGGCAAGTGGACCATCCACTTGATTTAGAGCCCCATTCCAAGACACTGAACAAGCCACCTTATAGACTCTCCAAGTGTGAATGTGAAGAGGTTGCAAACAAAGTCAAGGAATTTCTTGTGATGGGCTTTGAACTAAGTTCTTCCCCTTATGCATCTCCTGTCATGTTAGTCAAAAAGAAAGATGGCTCTTTCTACATCAAAATCAAAATGACACAAATTAAGTGCTAGGAGAGAAGCAATTGACTTGGAGAGTGTTTTGTCTGTGTAAATGATAGCTATAGGAGCCTAACAAGAAGTATGATAAGAGACCCTAAGAGTTTGCCATCCTAGAGGAATTTGCAAGGGTAGATGAAATTAGGATTGAAAATGGAGCTAGCTCTGTTGCTGTTGCTCCCTTCTAGTCATCTTATTTTGAAATTCTTTTAAGTTCTTTAAAATTTTCTCCATCATATCTTCCATGGAAGTTATTCTAGATGCTCTACTAGCCGTAGCAGGAATAGACATAGGCATAAGCATAGACATAGATATAGAAGTAGGCATAGACATGGGATGAGAAGTAGGAGAAGAAATGGAAGAAACAACAGGAGGAGTAGGAGAAGTCAAGGTAGGAGAAGATATCACTAGAGGTTTTTGCATACTGTTTTGTAAGCGAGCCTTCCATCTCCGCCTCTTTCTCAATGTGGAAATCGCATCAATAGCATCTTGCCAATCCGTCTTCAATCCCATAGGCTGCGTACAGTCTTGAAGAAGCTCTTCCAACTCGTCCTGAAGTGTAGAATCAGCCACTTGCAAAAATAACTCCACTTTCTCCAAGTTTAAGGCTATTTGTTCAAGTGTATCCAATTGGCTCTAACGTTCTTCAAACTCGTGCAATAAATCAAAAGCAACAAGTCCTTTGTTGGGATGATAGACCCATTCTCTGAATGTCTTCCAAGTACAATACCATAATCCTCTAGAAAATATTCATCTTTAAGCACCTTCTTGAAGACATTCCAATTTGAATCTTGCACAAATAAATCAGGCGTAACAATTAGTCGTAGGAAATAATTGCTCCAGTCGATAGGAACTCCAAAGAAGCGCATCTGGCGTTCAAATGTTTTAAGATAAGCTTAGACATTCCAGCTATAAAATAATTTGCATTCACTTACCACGGCCTTGATTGCTTTGGTTGCACCATGTGTATTCTCTTGCTCTTGATGTGTCATTCGTTGTTGATCCAATTGTTACTGATGTAGATGTTGCTATTGCTACATAGATAACTACATCTGTTGATTCTACATCATAACAGCTGAAGAAAGATTTTGCAATAAATTCTTCATCTCATCGGTGAAAAGGAAGAAGCACTTGATGATGAAGTGGGTAGAGTATTTGAAGAATCTCCCATCTCGACAATCAAAAGCGGCGCTTTCACGTCGGGTTCACCAAGGTGTCGCACAGAATTTTCACAGGGGGTTCATGGTGTCGCTCATCATAGAGACCCTTTGCGAGATGCAAGCATAAAAATATGAATTTTAAACCACCTCTCAACACATCTATATGTCATGAAGAGCATGAACATACTTCAATATAAGGAATTCAAGATAGAACATGTATTGAGCTACAAAATAATAGAGTTCAATGCAAGTAATTCAAGGGATAGAAATAGAACATATTCTCAGATATTTCATCTTTGTCATGGTCTCAATCATAAGTAATTGTAGCCACAATACACTGGCTAGCAGCATCATGACAATAATTGCTAATGTCAACTGGTGTTCTTCTGGGTGGACTGGGTCAGCGGCAAATAGAGCTCGTACAAATTAAATTTGAACCAAATGGCACGTTCTCGTCAACTACAGAAAATATATAGATCTTTATAGTTTTAAACATATAGCTATGGCCTGCTTTTCTGCCTCCTCCACTATATCCTTCAGAAGATTCTTCCGTACGATACATAAGGAGACTCGAGTGGTTCAGTCACAGCAAAAAGCTTGCTTAGAATACTGTAGTTGTCGTTGGAAGCATCTTGATGTCACGCCTATTGCCATCATCATATCTTTCATCGTCGCTTCTCTTCTTTTCAGCTAGCCTTGTCACAATGAGCCATGATGGTCTCGCCATAGTCTATCGGAGGGAAGCACCACGAAGTAATGACTTTCATCCTTCATACTCAACATCAATTTTGATTGCTGCAGTAAGCTCTGTGCAAAGAAACTTAGTCCGTCACCCTCTCGAGCTCTCCTCAGCATGTGCAGACATAGAACAGATTTCAACGCCGAAAAATGTTCCTCGTCCCTTGCCGTCTTCGTATTCTCGTCCATTTGGCTTCGTCACTGTCTGCGAGCTTCTTCTTTGACTTTGTCCTGTCAGCTCCAGACGTCTTCCAAGTTGCAGTCAGGATCTCGTCCTCTTCTTCCCTCAACTTCACCAGGTTTTTTAATCTTCATCAGCCTTTGTGAGATCGCACCCTTGATCGTTGTCGCTTCGTTCTCCTGTCCTCCTGGTTGTAGTCATTCTCTCGTGCCGAATGCTTGTCGTCTGCCTGACTGTTGAGTTCATTGTGGATAGTCACCTTCGACTTCGTCTTCTTTTGCTGTGAGACTTCTTCTGACTTCATGGGCCTTCGACATCTATGTCCTTCGTCACCCTCCTCTCTCGTCGATGCTTTCTTCTGCGGCTTCTCTACCTTCGACTTGCCGTCGACTGGGCCTTCTTTGCCATTACAGTGGCCTCTCCGAATGCAGGACTCCTTTCGTGTGCTTCACCGAGCTCATCGATGCCGTTACTCGCTCCTTTATCTTTTTGTCCTTTTGCCTGTCAACCTTCATTGCAGCATTGATTTCGTCACCTTCTGCGTGTCGTCTTCATCAGTCGTCGCTGCTTCGATCTTCATCGTCGTCCCTCCATCTGTCATTTCTTCTTTTTCCCCTCTTTGTCTTCTCGTCACCTTCCTCCCTTATATAGTCAGTGCCATAACACATGGCTCCCTTAAGCTTTCGAAAAAGCTTAAAGCGTCGTATACGTCTCTTCTATTGGAGACGCAAAAAATACCACTCCATATTTCGTTTTAATCGACGTCACACATTACATCTTTATTCCACCATTATTGTTTTTTATGCCTAGTCGAGTCCCAAAATAATTGTGGGAACTTGGACTATAACTTTGTATTGTGACCTCTCACCCTTGGTAGATTCAGCTACTCTATCTTCATGTATGTTGGTGAGTAGTCATATGTGTTGTTGATTTGTGCAAGTAAGTTGAATTATTTAATTAAGTGAGTCCTGGAGTGCTCCGGAAGAGAAGCAACGAATCCGCATCATTAAACTCTTCCATCAAGTTCCATAAAGTTCTTTTATGCCCAAGAGAGACATGTAAATCTTGTAAGAAGCTTCTTTATATTAGTGTGCCTTTACATTTGCCGGTCCATGTGTTAATGTTACTTGGTAATTTGCATGTACTTCTTCTCTAGGTACTTGTTTACTTTGACTCCTTCAGGTGTCCTTTGGTTTTGTTGCATGATATCTTTTAGAGCAAAGATACGTGGATGTATAAAGGTAAAGGAACAATGGTCAAAGGTAGAGGATCCTCCTTCTCCTCAAAGAGTGCTAGTGTTAGTTGTAGCATAGTTCCACTTTAATGTTTATAATATGAACCGATATCCATAGACTGCTAAATATTGTTCCAATTTTGCTTATGAAGAGTCATATTGTCTACATTGGAAACATCCAAATGTCATCAAGTCCTCGAGTCTTCTTCATGTGATTGGTTTTTCCATGAATTGTGTCCCTTAGGTTTGAAGTGGTAGACGCGTAGCATCACGACAACATAGCGAATAAAGTGTTTTATATTTTATATAATAATTTTGGGGGCCAAATTCTAACTTGCTGATGCTACTAGGACTCCCCTTCGAGACATTACATAGACTCCCCTTCCATACACTACTACCCAGTGCTAGGTGATGGGGTTGTGACTCAATAGGAGATTGAGACACTGTTAGATAACTTGTCCCTCTGTTTTAGGTTAGCGTGAGGTCCTATGAATGTATGACTAATTATCTAGTGTTGTTTCTCACTTGTAGGAGCATCCAGGATGGCGATGTCGGACCTCTCCCACCACATCTATGTCTGCAACAACGGCTTCTAGGGAGCACTTGGGCTCCCATGTGTCTGTCACCCTGCCAGAGAGCTCTGCAGCCCATCAGCCACCATTCACAACCTACATCGGAGAGTTAGGGGTCACTCGCGACATCGACGCCGAGGGAGGGGTGGTACCTGTCAGAGGTGGATGTCTTTTCCATCAATGCATTGGATCCCTACTAGAGACCTTCATGCCTAGAGTGCATGTTTTATGGGCGTATGTATCTTTGACTTGCTTTAATGATTTGCAACATATTAGGAGGTTTGTTTAATTATTTTTTGTTGCAACGAAGGGATCAATTAGAGTTCAACAAAAAGTTTGTCCTTAGTCACCTAGAGTGTGAGTTCGGTATCAAATGGATCCATATGAGGGTGTTGCACGACATGCCTCAACTGCTGAGACATTGATGAGACAATGCACAGTTAGTACCTCCAACTAGAGAGAGAGAGAGAGAGAGAGAGAGAGAGAGAGAGAGAGAGAGAGAGAGAGAGAACATTATGAGAAAAGGTGTTGGTGGGCAAGAGAGAGAGGTTGGGACATCCGGCACTGGTGCTAGGTATTGATGCATCTTCAAATTTCCTTTTTTTTAAAAAGATAAAGTCTGTGGGGAATTGAACCCTTACTCTAGCCATAAATGGCTATCATCCACAAGACTCCCCACCCAAGCCACCCATTGTTAGTAAGATTCAAAGAGAGCAATGAAAGAATGAATATGATCAATGGAAAAATGTGTTAGGTCTTACCAATAGGGTCTGTTGATATGAATTTGATTTTCCTCCTGCAATCATTAAGAAAGTGATCATAATCATCAAGACAAAACACTTGATATAATACCTTGGCTTTTACGATTCAAGCGTGGGTTTGGAAAGAGATCAATGATCAAGTCAATGTCTTCATTGTTTTGCATTGTCTCTTGAAGCTCCTCATTCGTGAGTTGTACGTCAAGAGAGAGAGTGAGCCGCGAAGCTATTGATCATTTAGGGTCTAAAAGAGGCTCAAAGTTCCACCCAAACTCAAGATCCTCTGTCTCATCATCTATTGCATTGTTGTCACTCAATTTCTCTTCCTCATGATCTTCCTGTGCTAATGTTGTGAGTGAATGGGGCTCTATAGAAGTTGAGTCATTCTCTTGTAGACTCTCTTGGTCCGCAAGTGGTGTCAAACACCCATCCTCCTCAAGGATTAATAGGCACAACTTGCCTCCATGGATTGTGATAATTTGGGGCATTGTCTGCAATGGCTTTGAAGAGTCAACTGACCAAAACCTAGAGGGCTCTTGTCTCATTGTTGCTCTAGCCCCTTTGTACTCAGTACGAAACTAGTCAACCTTCAACACAACCTGTTAACATACAAGATTTGCAACACTTTAGAAGGAAGTCTAAATCAAAGATTGTCAACGTACTATTGTTGTCAAAAATTATCCTCTTGCAAATATGGTTGCCGAGCTCATAAATACCAGCTATGGCTCCAACATAGCTCAATAAGTTTTTTGTCTCACGTGCTTGCACGTGATTGTTGGCTAAAAGAGGAGATAATGCAAGAATCTTGGGTGTGACCCACTCGATCAATTCTGTTGACTTGAAGATGTTGACCATTTGCCCACATATTGATGTACTCGTGTACCTAAAGTGCAAGAATGAAATATATAAACTTTAAGTTACATCACTAAAATTACATACAACTCAATATAGGTACATGAAAGAAAGAAATGTTACCTCTCTATCACAGCCAAATCCAATCTCTCTTTTCTCATCACTCATGTCTTCCCCTTCCATGATTCCATCTCTAATACGGTGGGATAACCATGAAAGAATTGAGGGAGGTTCTATCTTGCTATATTTCTGACCTTCTCATCTTCATTGTGCATTGCAAAGTACTTCATGATACTCTTCAAAAATTTCCATACATTGTGAGTTGTGAATAACAAATGTGGACAAGTTCATACATTCCTCATATGAGACCTGGAAAGGAATGCCCTTAACACATATTACCTCATCTGATAGTCTAGTGGGCTCATCCATTGTCCATTTGCGAGGAGCATCCTCACCAATATGCTCAAGGTACTCGGCAAGGTACTACATGCGCTCTCCAAACAACCATCCCTCCAATATTTAGCCCTCTAGATGGGATCTTTGGCGAACAAGCCCATTCATGACTCCCATGAACCTCTCTACCCAAAACATCCAACAAGTGCTAACAACACCTAGAATCTCTATCTCATCCACCAAATGGATTAGTATGTAGATTTGAATGTAAAAAAAAAGAAGTTGGTAGCTCCTTCGCCATTAGGCAAAGGAGCTCAATGCATTCCCTTTTCTTTTGCACTATTGACAACATATCTATCTCCTTAGATGTGATCCATCTAAAAAAATAGATGAATATTAAGTGAAATCCCATTTTGAGCATGATAATGTTGCGAACAAAACTTAATAGACAACCATCAATGATAAGATGGAGGACATGCTGCATATGCCCATTTTACAATATAGTCAGACGACTTGTCAGGACAACAACGAGCTATGGACCGAAAAAAGTAAGAGTTACCCTGATGAAATTATGCCAATCATGTGTTTTGAAGTTGGAAAGACTCGTGTCATCCACAGTAAATATGTTGTGCAATGATGCACCATATCCTATGGATGTTTGAATAGACCATATCCATTGATTGATCATTGGAATCTCCATGGGGGTTAACACCCATGGTGCATGTGCATACTCTTTTGTTCCTTTCTCTTCATCGACTCGAGGCCATAAAGCGCACTTGCAATTTTTCTCCTTTAGGTTGTTTCTAGGTTGCTCCATGTCCTTCAAACTAATGAGATGTTTCCGTAAAGAGTGTCCTACGTTCTTAAATATATGCATAGGGTCAAGAAGATGACAAATCTTCAGATCCTTCCAATACTCTAGAAGAAACTATATAGAGATAGAGGGAGCTAGAGAACTTCATCCTCAACCACGTTCATCGTCTTCATCACTTGCAAGCTTTAACTATGGATCAATGATAGGTCCTTCCGTCCACTTTTTGTACCAATCTATAGGCCTCATTGGTACTGGACATTGGCCACTCTCAAGCTTTCCATTCAAGTGTCTAGCATGTTTCTTTTGAGGTAGTGAGTGATATTCAAGAAAGAATCGTCTATGCTGAAGATATATGTTCTTGTTGAGATGCTTAATATACGTAGATTTCAACCAATCACTGCATAGGGGACGAACTTTATAACCCTTGGTTGAACATCCTACGCCCATAGTAAAACATTTAGCATGATCATCAAAGATTGAATTGAAATGAAAATACTCCCACATGTGCTACTTAAATCACAATTAAATACCTAAACAAAATCCATAGCCAGGAAAGTCGTGTATAGTCCATGCTAGAATTCCACAAACTTGAAACCTTCTTTTGTCGTATTGTTTTGTCATGTCAAGGACATTTATGTCTCTCCATAACTCTATGAGATCATCAATAAGAGGAGCCAAATAGATGTTAAGGTCTTTGACTTGACATTTTCCTGGGATTACGAGGGACATAATTAGGTGTTGTTTCTTAAAACAAATAAATGGTGGCAAGTTGTAGTTCACAAGAACTACTGGCCAAGTGGACCATTTACTTGAACGCATGGAGAAAGTATTCACACCAACCAATCCAATGCTCCATCTTAATGTGTCACGGCTCTTGTTCAAATTCTAGCCACTTTTAATTGATATGCTTAAAGGCAAGACAGTCCAATGGAATTTTGCATAATCCCATATGTACTTACGCTCTTTGCTCACCAATCCATAAGTCTTGCTAACTCTGGGGTACAAAATATATGTTGTATATGGGGAGCCAATGGAAAATGTCAAAACACCTTGCGAGGGATCTTTTTGCTTGCATCTTTGTAATGTGATGTTTCACATTTTGGGCATCTCTCCTTGTTCTCATATTCACCTCTACATAAAATACAATAGTTCAACATGCATGAATTGTATTGTAGTTCAATCCAAGCTTGGTGATCATCTTCTTTGCCTCGTCTCTTGACGTAGGAAGGACATTGTTTGTAGGTCAAAACTTTTGTGATAGTAGCTTGTAGCATTTCAAGCACACATAACTCTTAGATTTTGTTAAATAATGCACTCAACATTGACATGGGAGAAGTAGCTTACTTTAATAGTGCTAAAACAGATGCATTACTTCAAGCATGATGACTTTGGAGGTTCAAGATAAGTAAAGTCACACTTAATCATGACAATTTTGAGCCTTCGTAGATTTTCTAAAGTGCTTCAGCTCTAAGAAAGCTTTCATCCTCACCTACTTCACCTTCTTCATACCTATCATTAATGAACTTGTCCATGTTATCATCGTTGTTGAAGTCTTCATGCACTTTTCCAAAATCTGTTTCATGAAGTTTCTTCAAACTGTCATAACTTTTTGGATCACTCTTGCGAAGGAGTCTCATGTACTCATTTGGCATTCGAGAGGTGCCATGAGAGGGTAGATGCACATCATTCTCTATATCATAAGCTCAAACCTGTCACATCATTCTCTATATCCATCATTAAGCAAGGAGACAATCTGATTAAACATGAATCTCGTTATTATCAAATATACATGTAAAGATTGAGGAAGCTAGAAAAAACAAAGAACACAATTCATGCTTCCATATATAGAGAGTTGAACGAGCATACTTTTTTTTTTCAAATAAAGTGTGGCTAATTATATTACTTTAGAAAAAACTAAATACAACGAAGTGCTCATGCTAAGTAGACTAGCTTTTTCACCCAAGGAAAAGTGATGTTGTATTCATGCATCTTAGGAATGAGTATACATAGAAAGGGGTGATCCAAGGAAAAGGACCATCCTAAGAGAACTAAATCATCTAAACTTCAATCCAAAGGTGGAGATGCTCTTGACGGTCTGCAAATCCATAGTTCACCAATAGTTCATCATCGGCACGCAATGACCTAATGGCATTGACAAGAATATATCTTGGAATATCTCTACTCATGTATCATAGTTCATGAACATTTTCACATTCCACAAATGTGCAGATCAAATGGTAGATGTAACCCATCCACGGGGGATTCACTAGTAGTAACAAGGAGATGTCACCTGCGTGCAATAAATATATGAAAATACCCCTTATCTACCCCCTATTTTAGAGACCTTGTTAACCCTCAAATGAACGAAGGTGGAAAATCCGGAAAAGCTAAAGCAGAAGACAAAGTCCAAGGCAAAGTGAAACGGAAGACAAAGACGCACAAGGAGAAAAGTCCTAAATAAGGGAGAAATGAGCACAAGGAAAAGCGCAAGTCAATACTTTTGTAAAAGAGCGCAAGCGCATCATGGTCTAATTCAAGGAGCGTCAGGCTCTCACCCATGCAATTTGTAAATGTAGACTTTGGAGGCTAGGAAGATAGAAGGACAATGGGAAAAAGGGCCTACGCCATGGCCGGCCATGTAAAAAAGGGGATAAGGGGATGATCGCCCAAAAGGGATTTAGGGTTTTATATATAAAGTTGAAAAGTGAATGAGAAGCTCATTCTTGTGTGTGGCCAAAACTGGCTCTCCTCTTCTTGTTCTTCTTCTTCTTCTTGCTTGCTTGAGCTTGTGCTTGAGAGAGGGAGTGTGAGAGTGTGAGGGAGTGAGTGTGTGAGGATGAGGGACTGAGGAGGAGAAGCTCTCCATATTCTCCTCTCTTCTTCTCTTCTCTTCTCTTCTCTTCTCTTCTCTTGCTCGCGGCGATGGAGCTTGGAGCGTGGAGCTTGAGGATGGATCTTGCTTGAGGCTTGCACTTGGATCTAGAGCTACCGGAGTGCACGGGAGAGGAGGTAACTCGATCGGCATGGAGGTAAGCTCACTACACCCGTAGATATGGATGGCGCGTTGGCTATGTGAGAGGTAGCCATTAGTGCTCAGCTTGGAATGCTTGAAACAATAAGCGGTCCGAGGGTCTTGGCAGTTGAGCGAAAGCTCCCACATTTTGGTTTCGTTTTGCTAGGACCAACGGATTCAAGCCTTGAGTGCTTGTGCGCTTCGCATCGAGCATTGAAGTAGGGTTTTCCCTGAACAGTGCTTGAGGTAGATAGGTCGGAAGCGAGGGAGTTTGAAGAGGTATTCGATCTCCTTAGCAAGTAGGTTTTTGATTTGTTGTTGAATATTAGAGTAGGACAATCCATCTCCATCTCTGGTTTTGATTTTTGTTGCATTAGGTTAAGGTTAGGATAGGAAAAAGTAAGGAAAACAGTAGGGTTTTTTGTTGCTATATAACAGGCTGAAACAGGGAAATAGGGGCACAGATTCAGATTTCTGGCTGGAAGAGTATGAGGGACTAACCTCTTAGGTCACAGCAGGCTGGGATGGGGCAATAAGAGGTCCAGGAAACCAGGAAAGGCCACATTTGACATCCTGCCCTCTGAGAAGAGAGCGTGCTTGAGAGCCAGGGAGAGAGAGAGAGAGAGCTGCGGGGAGATCATCAACATGCTAATCGATTCGAGCGCCACACCATTTTCATGTACGCCAAGCGTTTCCTTCTATTTCTTTGCATCTAATTAGACGCCATATCACGATTCGGTGAAGTAGACGTCAGCCTAGAGGCATCACATGTAACTCACGGGCCATCGACCATGCAGTCGGACCAGTTCATCCGAGTCCTAGAATAGGATTGCCCTATCTCTTGAGTCAAACCATCCGACTCCGAAAATCAGACCTCTGCGAAAACCATCTGACTCTGAAAATCGAACCACCCTTTTGATCCGATTCCCAGAATCGAACTAGTCCCAAAATCGGACCAGTCCCAGAACCGGATCGGTCCAGAATCGGACCAGTCCCAGAATTGAACCACCCTTGTCTGACTGATTGGACACTCGCTCGCGTCCGATTTTTAAAATCAGACTATCCCTAGAAATCAAACAAAAGGAATCGGACCACCCAGAATTGGACACCTGTCAAAATCGGACGTCCGATTCCAGAAATCGAACATGACCAAAATCGAACCACTAGGCGGATCGGACCAATCAAGATTGGACGTCCGATTCCGATAATCAAACTCCCAAAAATTGGACATCCAAGAATCGAAGATAAAACTGTCAAAATTGGACACGTATCTAGAATATGAATTTTGACGTATCTAAACCCCGAAATTGACCCCAATGGCTACGTAGAGCTAAAGGCACATCACAGATCCATTACTGGGTTGAAACTTAGAGTAAGTAGTTCAAAATTTCGGTCCTTCAAATTACGCATGGTGTTTACCGTAACAGCTTTGCGGGCCGGGGGGACTGCACCCCCCGGACCCCCGCAGAGGGGGCTCTGCCCCCTCCACACCTCCCCTAAGTAGGTTGGAGAGAAAACGCACGTCGTGAAAAGTCCTCCAAATTGGACCCTAGTGTAGTAATGGCTCTACACGAGCATGGATTCTCACTTGCAAAAGAGTAACCAAAAGCCCATACCCAAACAAAGAAAAACAGAGACCCTAGAACATCAATGGGCCAATCTAGCCAACAAGGGAAAAAAGGCCACACTCCAAAAACACATACATGTTGCATTCGGACTGCATCTAGTCAAAGCGGAAAGAACAATATCAAGCTATGACAACAAGAATGACTAGATGTGACAGTCCTGACAATAGTTGCTCCTTGAATAGCACTGCACTGACGACCCACAACATCGGTGGAGAATCCACATTTGGTCATGTAGTTCGGGACTCAAGGGCATTTTTCAGAAGGCTTAAATTTACAAGCCAAGACCCGGAAGATGAAGACATAGTACCACTTGCTTATCTTAGGGTCAAACTCACCGTGAAAAGAGAGCATACTATCGATGCTCTGATTGATGAAGGAGCATATTTTAATATCTTGACCTATGAGGCATGGACCCTACTAGGCCAACCAGAGCTCACACAGACTAATGCAACTCTTAGCCCTTATGGGGGACACCCACAAGCACTCATAGGGAAGTGCAACATCCTTGCAAAAATTGAAACTAAAAGCTTGCCTATCCTATTTTATGTTCCTCCCAATAGTGCTAATTACGGGAAGGAAACCCTCCTAGAAAGACCCTTCAAAAGGGCGACCAAGTGTGAGGCCAACTATGTAGCACATAGGATACACCTGACACTACTGGGTGTGAGGATAGTCACAACCTTTAGCAAGGGTAACCTCATTGAACCTCGAGGGAAATGCGAGGAGGGTGCTGACATAACAGTCAAGCCTGCTAACAAGAGCAAGGACTTGTTGGAAGAGTTGATACAAGCACAGGTCGAACAACGAGAACCAGTGAGTGAGGCCATGCCTGAAATAAGAAGGTCAAGAGACAATGCCAAGGACGGGCTTTGGACTTACAAATATCGTAGAAGACCCCAAAAGAAGGCCAAGCCTTATAGACGAAGGCATCGATGGAGGGTCAGCACAATGCCACGATGGATATCCAAAGCACTGCTACGTGCTCAAGGGTATTATGCAGGTAATTGATCGATTTGGGTGCCAAAACCCCTTGCTTACCCTCCCTCATTGACTGAAGGCCAGATTGTATCAAGAGCAACTAAGTGTAGGAGGAGATCTAAACGAAAAATCAAGTCTCGAGTCAACAATAGTGGAGTGACCGAGGCCCTCATGGTCGAAATCAAGAGACCAAACGGGACTAGTCAAAGGGTAGATTCTCATCCTAGCATGCTTAACAAGCACATATCAGATGTAATCATTGAAGATACACAAAATCTACTAGTGCCCAAGGAGCCTTTGATTCCCCAAGAGGATAGCAGGCTTCATAAGCACAACATTGCTCATGGCAAGGTTAAAGGCTCAACAAAGCAAATAGCAAAATCATCTAACAGCCATGAGCAAATCTCCCAGCTAGTGTCAAAGCCACTTAGGAGTCCTAAGTCTCCTACACCCTCTTTTTCCAAACGGACACAGGAAGCACAACAACGGTCGTCAAGGGCGGGTGCTCACTCCCAATCTCTATCTCCATCTAAGCTTCCAAATGTCCAAGGGGTGGGACATGACACTAGCCATAGCTCTCAGCCCAAGGATATGCTTGTGCAACCTAATGTGACTAGATCAACACGTGCTCAATCTACACAAGTGAATGCTCAAAGGGCAAAAAAAGACATGACCACCTCCGATCGCCCTAGGGACTTGACACTGCAGTCTACTAGCAGTAGCTAGTCCATTGAAATAGCTGCTGCTACTTCCAATTAGGGATCACAGCAATCACAGCCCTTGGCTGTGACAATGCCCCTTGCGGAACGTATCCTAGGTAGTTTACCTATGGAGGAGGTGTCGCAACCAACTTCCTTGACAACTTTGGCACTTCCAAAGTGCCTAAAGCCTAGGCTAGAGGAGTTAAACACAAGGGAATTGGCTGAAGAGCTAGACTCTCCAAAAAGGGAGGCAGTTGTACCCTCACAACCTAGCGCGACTATTCAGTCGGCCATGGCTATGTCCCATAAGGACACACTAGAGAAAGAGAATGATGAGGCCCAACCAAGCACATCAACGGTTGACCTAGTCCAGGGTCCTGAGTCGTTGAGAGATACACCTTCACTGACCAAGAAAAAGAGGAGAAAAAAACAAAAACAACAGTAGTAGCAGGTGGTTGTGGACCCCAAGAACATTGACACCAAGAGCGCTAGAGAGCTGAGGAATAAAGCATCGAGTCCATCCACCAATGACCCCATTGATGCCTCTCCTAATAGCAGTGAAACCTCAGCCACATCCGTGTGCTTTGAAAAATCAAAACAGTCATTACCATCAATGGTTGCTTACAACACTCAATCCACCGACAACAGAACTTGCATTGACCAATAAAGAGTGGATACAATGCTGTCACAACAGGGTGACAAATTTATACCAGTCACGTCCAAGGAGAACCATGACACAATAACGAAACCTCAAGAGAAACATGGAAACCCCAAGAGAATAAGAAATCCTAGCATTGGCCAAACGTGCTCGTCTAGGCCTGAGCCCCCAGCTACGCTAAAGCCCAGGCAAACTCCTAGAACCTTGCATGAGATAGCAACTGAGCAAGCCCTTGTTGAACATAGAAGTGTCACAGAATGCTTAACCGAGTTGGATGCTAAGCTCAAAGTGTTTGCACGTGTCTATGTCCTGGCAGACATGGGCGCGTTCCCTAAAGAGTAGCTTGAAGAATACTTGCCATTTCCCTTATCTTGGGAAGAGCAAGAACATCTTGATGAGCACCATAGGAGGCTCCTGTATAAATGCATGCAACTCATCTCTGACAAGGAAGCCGACGAACTATGCTTAACTATAACATTCAATGATGTGCTCTGCCAACCAAATCTCTTAGAGATAGAGCAACTAAAGTGACTATTAGAGGATCAAGTCAATTTGAACAACGTTGGTGTGAAAACTGTGTTGCAATGGCCGAACTAGGAGCCCAGATCATGACAGTCTTAGAGGAGCGATTGGCCAAATGGCGGCAGTCTCAAAGAGACCCAACCTATGTGGCACCAACTTCCTTTCGAGTGCTCACTGCCATTCGGGGTACAAAATCAGTTGAAACTTGCCAAGAGAACTCTTTGTCTGATAAGGTTCTCACTGAGGAGGAGTTACATGCTGCCAGTAGACTCGGACAAGGTTTCATGCTACTCAATGTTGCAAAATATCTATCGGTATTGAGTAAGCTACTACGAGTACTAGATGCGTGTGTCACGCTCCAGTACAATCTGGAGTTCTAGAACTGGCTTTTATCCTCGTGAAGTGACATGGATTCATAGATATGTATATAAATAAACAATGACTTTTGTGACCCTGTATAGACACTATCAACACACACAAGCAATGATAGTCAAGAGCAGGGAGAAGAGTTGGATTCAACGGGCTAAGCTCATCAGGATATTGGCAAAGGTCCATTGGCAAAGTCCGAAGAGCAACGCCCTCTCACAGATGCAATGTTATGAGATGGCGGCCTAATGCATAAAAAGTTCTCGTTAGGGGCTAGATTGGCTAGGAGATTCCACATCTCATCTCTCTGTCCATTTTGTGGAAGATCTGATGAGACATAGAACCATCTCTTTTGGGATTGTTTGCATATCTCCCCTATTTGGAAAAAAATCAAAAGGTGGCTCAAGAAAGAAAATTTGCTTGACAATTTCAGCATGTGAATGACTTTGTTTACTAACCAAGCTTTTTTGGATGAGAGCATGTGGAAGCTAATTGCACTCCTAAATTGCTGTAACTTTAAAGTTTATTTGGGTTCATAGAAACAACTACTTGTTTAGGTCTCAGGGTAGGATCAAGCTTGACAGTGCCATTCAAGTACTGAAGATTGAGTTTTTGTCTGTTTTGGATGTCCTAAAATTCAAACATTGGATCTTTAATCTATTCCATAAGAAATTGAGGATGTGGCCTAGTGCCACGTGGCATCTAATTGATGTTGTATGTAGTTACTTATTTGATTTTCTTTGAATATAATACGCATTACAAAAAAAATAGGCTCACTTTGTGTAGCCTTATTATCATCTGTGCTCAATGCCTAATTTAAATTAGCGTGCTTATCTATAACTTTATCATGATTAAAATTGTTTTAAATGAAAAAATTGGCTTGAAAAGATATTTTAAATATCCCTTCCATTGAATCCACATGGTAGATTTACATTTTAAGGAGTGATCCCTTCAACAAGGAACTAATGTGCCTTGATGCACTTACGTATAATACTTTACATAGCGGATGCTTAAAATTCAAGGAGAAAAAAATATCCATATCAAGACCCTTGATTTCAAAGGACATATTCTACATTTAGGGACATTCAAACTATGTTGAGTATGTATACTATGTGTTTCATTGATTGGTTTTAAGTGCCCATGGCAGGGATGGTTTCTTAATAGTAGTTAACCTTCAATGTTTTTTGGGAAGGTGGTATCTATTAATTCTATGTAATGTATTTTGTAGTATCACCCATGTTGCTTGAACACTAAGGGATTCCCATATATTGGCTTTGTACCATATTTTTTATTTGAAGCTTGATATTGGTTATCTATAAGAAATTCGCAGTTGGTGTATCCATGTACCAAACGCATAATTAGTCTAAACATATATACTTTTTTAAGGAGAATGAACTTTGGAATTATTTATGATATACATTGGCATGGCTTTTTAGAATGTAATCACCATTGCATAGTTAGCTTTTTCCAAATGTAAAGCACTATATGCTTTATTTTTTATGGCACAATGCATGTGTATGAATAAAAATTTCTATTGTGCACATCTACTATATGGCAAGACCAAAATTGCAAGCATGCGTAGCTAATAATTGATTAATGATTTCCAGTAGTTCTAAAATAGGTGGAGTTGATGTATTTGATGAGTGAGGATCAAAAATGTGTGCTCAAGTTTGTCATATTTGATGGGTGATAGGGAGGTATCTGTCAACATCACCGGTGCCTGTTAGAAAAGAAATTTGGAGTTAGTGCAAATTTCAGAGTCTGTCAAAATCACTATGGAGTGATCAAATTTATATTCAAAATTGTGAACCCTTCATATCCTAGAATCCAACTCTTGTTAGCAGGCAAACTTGCAGAAGTAAGAATCATATAACGAATAGGAATCATTCATTGCTAGTAGGTTCTTTATATATATATATATATATATATATACACACACACACACACAAAATCTATGGTAGTAATTGCATTTTAATTATGTATGTCTGTGTTTGTCAATTACCCCCCCCCCAAACCCCCACTAACATGTTGGGAATAAGACAAAACCCACCTCAAGTTATTTATCATCAGCAATTGCTTACAATCTCGTACGTGCAACTCATTTCAATACACAAAACATGAACTTATGGTAATCTATCTTTCATACAACATACTATTTTGATGACACTAGTGCTCTTCCACTTGAGTTGCTGCTAGGTTTAGAGTCTTGATGGACGTGCATATGTCTTTTGTTCCTTTTGGTAAATACTGTTACAACTATATATATCATCTCTCACTTGACTTGGGTCTCACCTATATATACTAACTCTACATCAATATGATTCATTCTTTGGGAGCATGTCTTGTGTATCTCTCTTCTACTCTCTCTCTCTCTCTCAACATGGTATCAGAGCTATGGATGCATAGCAACAACAAGGAAGATAAGTTGTTTCGTTGTTTATACTTGATTGAATTCTTTGCACAAGTGATGATTTGATACATGAACTTGTTCAAATTAGAAGTATTAGTTAATTTTGTCTTTAAAAACAGCTTGTCAAAACAGCTTGTCAATCGGAGTTCTGGATCAAAAGTTATGACAGTTCAGGATTCAAGACAGCAATTCTGCTCGAATCTGCGATTCTTTATTTAAAACTTTATTTCTAATTACAGTTTGTTAATCCCCAATTACAGTTTATTAATCGCTCGTCTTCGTTAATGATGTTGATTACAACAAGCAAACATCTTGCTATTTTTAGCGATGTTTTATTATCGTTCACGTTCTTTGCTCGATCGAAATAGCACTTTTCTTATATGCGTCATCTCGTCTTGCACATTACGCCTCTCTATTTCGGGCTTTCTTTTTAGTCACTCAATACTTTTCGTCGTTCTTACGTGCATATCCCTATTTTGATTGTCATGCGTCTCAACTACGCTCGTCTTGATCATGGTTTGCAGATTCTGCGATCTCATCTTATTTGTTTTCTCTCGACATACAGGCATGGCCAATTGTGTAATTGTTAACGGATATCTGTCTGGCCAACGTTCGGTTCCCTTCTTCCAAGGACAAGGCTTTCCTGGGTGGAAAGCAAAGATGATGCTAATTCTTGAAGGTGACGAATTATTTGATATTGTTTTGGGCGACCTGTCTTGCCCAGTTCAACCTATTGATGTGATGAATAACAATTCTGTGATTACTGATGGTCCATTATTTGAACAATGGAAAATTGATCATACTGATTGGATTCGTCGTGACAAAGCGGCTCGTCGTTATATATTGTCTGCTCTTCCTGACTCACTTATGTTGGATGTCTTTCATCTGGAAACCTCTCATGCTATTTGGGAGTATCTTATCTCAACGTTTGAGAAGAAATCGGTCACCGAAATTTTATATCTCCAAACTTGTTTGAAGAATCTTCAATATAAGGTTGGTACTTCTATGCACTCTCATATCGAGGCTTTTAAAGACATTATCAATCAGCTTGGTGCTGCCGGCACTCCTGTTGCTAAAAATCAGATTGTTACTCAACTTCTTCATACCATCAAAGATCCTTTATATGACAATATCATCACTATTTTGTCTAACAAGGATGATATTCACTTTGACAAAGCATGTATATCTCTTATTGAATATTCTCAACGTCATGAGCATCATTTGGAAAAATCTGATGCTGTTTTGGTCACTCGCGAACAAAGAGATTTTGATGCTGCTTTTGTTGCTCGCAAGCGTCCTGCTTCACGTTTTCAGCAGGGTGGACGTCCTAATCCAGGTAGTAAATCTTCTCGTCTTGCTTATCCTAACAAACATTGTTCTTATTGTGATAAGAAAGGTCATGTGGCTTCTGATTGCTGGGCACGCCAATATGATGAGGAGCATGGAGTTACTACAAAGCAACCTCGCTCGTCCAAAAGTTTTCCTCCTTGTGATTATTGTGCACATACAGATCATCCATCTTGTCGTTGTTATAAACGCAGATATGATGAAGAACGTTCTCGAGCTTATATTGTTCAACAAACTACAACTGATGATGATCATACTCATCAGGAGCTCAATTTCGTCCATTATGATATCTCTCCAGAAAAGGTACTTCATGTTCATGATGGTTCTCTATTCATCGTTGATTCAAGTGCCACTGGAAACATGACATACCACTCGCAGTGGCTTCACAATTATCATTCTCTTCCTGTTAAGAAGTTTGTTTACCTTGCGGATGATACGACTTGTCAAGTCAAAGGAGTGGGTGATTTATATCTGGGGACTGTTTCATCCACTAGAATATTAAGAGGAGTTCTTCATGTTCCAGATTTGCAAAGAAATCTTCTTTCTGTTGCTCGTCTAGTTGATCTTGGTTTGTTTGTTGGCTTTGATCATAATCAATGTCGTATAGAGAAAGACGGGCATACTATAGCAGTGGCTCCTCGACATGGTAATCTATTTGAGCTATCATTGAACGATACAGTTGCAAATGTTGTTACTGGAGATGCAGATTGCAAATTATGGCATCAACGATTTGCACACTCCGATTTTGCCAAAATTCTTGATCTTCATCGTCATGGTCTTGTGCAAGGTATGGATCTTAAATCTCATCCATGTATGGGAATATGTGAGTATTGTGCACTTGGAAAACACCATCGTTCGCCTTTCCACACTTCTACTTCATCACATTCCTGTGCTCTCTTGGATTTGGTTCATACCGATATTTGCGGTCCTTTTCCTGCCTCAAAGTCTCAATATCGATATTTTATAACTTTCATTGATGATTTCTCACGGTACACACATGTCTATCTTCTTCGACATAAGTCTAAGGCTTTACCTATATTTAAACAATACAAGATAAGTGTGGAGCTTCAAACTGGATTCTCTATAAAGACGCTTCGCAGTGACAATGGTGGTGAATATGTATCCAATCTATTTGATGACTTCTGTAAGGATCAAAGTATTCATCATGAGTTTACAGTTCCTTATTCTCCTCAGCAAAATGGTGTTGCTGAGCGCAAAAATCGCATGATTCTTAATGTTATACGTTGCATGCTTATACACTCTGGTTTGTCTCGAAAGTTTTGGACTGAAGCACTTCTAACAACTGTTTTTATTCAAAATCATCTTCCAACTACTGCACCTGCTGGTAAAATTCCTATAACAATTTGGACAGGGAAGACACCTTCGGTCTCTCACTTTCGCACATTTGGCTGCATTGCTTATATTCATGTGCCCAAGGACACTCGACATAAGTTGGATCCTCCAGGTTTGAAAGTTATTTTTCTTGGTTATTCAGATCATTCCAAAGGTTACAAATTTTATGATCCTTCTTCTCAAAAGGTTATCATTAGTCGTGATGCTATATTTGATGAGAAGACTATGGGTGGCACATGGTCGTCAGATGTTTCAGATGATACACAATCTTTGCTTAGTGCATTTCCTTACTTGCTTTGTGATTCTACTAATTCTGATGATCATAAACCTCCTTCACCTCCAAAGAAGATTGATGAAAATTTGGAGATCTATGTCGATCTTCCTATTGAGATAGAGCATGGATTCTATTCTATTGAATATGATGTCTTTGATGATGCTATGTCTGTCCAAGAGGATCCAATATCTGGAAGCTATCAATTCATCTCAAAGGGATCAATGGCAAGAAGCTATGCAAGCTTAGTAGGATTCTTTAATCTCCAAAGGTACATGGATTCTTATTGAACTCCCCCCAAATCGTATTCCTATCAAATGTAAATGGGTTTATAAAACCAAGACCAAAGCTGATGGCTCGTTTGATAAGTTCAAAGCACGACTTGTTGCAAAAGGTTACTCACAGATTGCAGGAGTAGATTATCAAGAAACATTTTCTCCCGTTGTGCGCTCCACAACTGTTCGTATGATTTTGGCTTTTGCAACACTATTTGATCTAGAAATTCACCAAATGGATGTTAAAACGGCTTTTCTCAATGGAGATCTTGAAGAAGAAATCTATATGGAGCAACCTGAAGGTTTTATGATTGCAGGAAAGGAGCATCTTGTATGCCAGCTTCATCGTGCATTATATGGATTGAAGCAAGCCTCTCGTGCTTGGTATATTAAGATTGATCAGTTCCTCTCATCTAAAGGTTTTGTTGCATGTTTTGCTGACCCAAATCTTTACATCAAAAGGGAGGACAAATATTTTATTATTCTTGCTCTATATGTTGATGATACTATTCTTGTGTCAAATAATATTGCTTTCTTGGATGCCATGAAGAAGCTTTTATCAATTGCATTTGAAATTGTGGATCTTGGTGAGATACATTCTTGTTTGGGTATTCAAGTTCAACGACACCGACAACAAGGCATTCTTCTTCTTCGCCAGACAAAGTTTATTAATGATATTGTTAAGAAGTTTGGGTTGACAAATGCGCACTCTTCCAACACTCCCATTCTTTCAAGCTCTACCAAGGATACATCTACAACACGCAATGAAGAATCAGCCATTCATCAACCTTTTTCTAATCTTGTTGGTTGTCTTCAATTTATTGGTTTAAACACAAGACCAGATATTTTATTTGCAGCTAACTTTTTGGGACAATATCTTTCTTCCCCTTCCACTATTCATTGGAGTGCTGCAAAACGTATTCTTAAGTACCTCAAGGCTACTAAGGAATTTGGTCTTATTTATCATCGTCAAGAGGATTCTTCTTTATCTTCTTCAACTTCTCTTG
Organism: Lygodium microphyllum; assembly: GCF_053477565.2. NCBI lineage: Eukaryota > Viridiplantae > Streptophyta > Polypodiopsida > Schizaeales > Lygodiaceae > Lygodium > Lygodium microphyllum. The sequence goes on along the minus strand of NC_141148.1, from coordinate 123,537,547 downwards.
ACCTTATTGGATATACAGATGCTGATTGAGCAAGTTCACACTTATCCATGCGATCTACAAGTGGGAATTGTTTCTTTGTAAATGGATGTTTGGTTTCTTGGTCCAGCAAGAAACAACGATGTGTTGCGGTTTCTACAACTGAAGCCGAATATGTTGCTGCATCATTAGCAGCTCGCGAGCTAGTTTGGCTTCGACAACTACTTGCAGATTTGGGACATCCTTCATCATCTAGTGCACCTCTTCGATGCGATAACCAAAGTGCTATTAGTCTTACCAAAGACTATATACAACATAGTAAATCAAAGCATATTGCTATTCATTATCATTATGTTCGACATGAAGTCAAGAAAGGTTCCATTATGGTGGAGCATTGTCCCAGTGATCAAATGGTTGCAAATATCTTCACAAAAGCTCTTAGTGAAGCTCGCTTTAGCTCATTAAGACATGCACTTGGTATTGTTCCAAGTTCTTGTCTCACTGATTGAGGCCTGTATCATTGTATTCAAGAAAACTTTATAGTAAATCATTTTTTGTATCGTAGGTATGTGTAGGGGCTCGGGTTTTTCCCTTGTTCTCCCCAAGGGTTTTTTCACTCGCAGCCAGAGACCTTTGTTTGAGTGGGGATGTTACAACTATATATATCATCTCTCACTTGACTTGGGTCTCACCTATATATACTAACTCTACATCAATATGATTCATTCTTTGGGAGCATGTCTTGTGTATCTCTCTTGTACTCTCTCTCTCTCTCTCAACAAATACTAGTACATAGATGAGCTTCAAGTCTCAGGTGCCATGAGTGTTACTAAATTAATATGCTCACATCTTATCTTCCTTTTGTGATATTAGTGACGCCATAGAACAGTCGCTATCGACATCGCTATTTGCATCATTATTTGCGACGCAAATAGTGATGGTTTACAATGCAAACTGTGATGATAATAGCAACGTGTGTAGGTAAATTTGCGATGCTAATAGCAATGTTTACAGAGAAAAACAAATTATGGCAAGGTAGCACTATGTGTTGTATTTGGGCATACAAAAGGGTTAAAGTAAAGTGTACAATGGTCATCAAAATGAAGGCAAAGTGTACTTGAATCCACAAGACTGATACATAAAATAAATACAAGACCACTTAATGAAAGCACTCATGGAATCATGGCAAGATATAACATAGTGCATAGAAAATGCTTACATAAATCACAAGACCCAAAAAGAAGAGGATGTGTGCTCCACAGATCCAAGCATGAGCTATCGATCCTTGCCATCTGAAAGCTCATCCTATTGCAAAGGAGCATCGAATGGACTCCGTAGAAAAATAAATAATTACACTTCATTCCACCATACAATAATGCATTTTAATTAAAATTAGTAACTACAGACAATGCAACTCTAGCAGAACAATGAGACAGAGACACTGCGTTGGTACCTCCACGATAACCACTTGAGCCACCCTCTCTCAAACCTGCATGAGACCATGGAGTAGCACCTGTATCTCGAGCCGCTGACCATGGGCTAACCGCATCCATGTCTCGGCAGTATCCCCCAAAACCACTCCCTCCGTCCAGCTCAAGCTTGAAGCGTCGACCTAATCTACTAGAAACCAAAGCATCAGAGTGTGCCGAAGTAGATCTAATAAAATAGCCTGATGGTATTTGAGATAGCTCGTCGCCATATCTCTGAATCAAGCCATCTAATCTGGAGACATACATGTAAAGATCTCTTGTAGCTCCTTGTCACTCATCCCTTGACTCATTGTGCTTGTCCAAATATCCACAAAGATCACCTGCATAGACAAAAATTAATGTTAGCATAATCAATATAAAGATTCAAGAAAAGCAGGGTAATATAACTCTAAAAAAATGATCTTACTTAAAATTCATATTCTAGAGTGCCCTTATAAGCGATTCATCAATGAATTGAGTAGGTGGATGCTCCAAGTATGATGTAGCCTATGGTACCATGTCAATCTCCTACCACAACTCCATATACACTGGAAGGTCGATAGAAAGGCCACCACAAAAGGATGAGTCCACCTCTTTCTCAAAGAATTCTTGGCCTTCTATATTTCCATCATTGTTACCTGATTTTTCCTCCTCTACATGCTCCAAGCTTTGGGCGGCCTCCACCCCTTACAATATCAACCCTTCTATCTGCACACTATCCTCATCTACACTGGGAACATTTCTTTCATCCTATACTATTGCACTTTGCGGAGCTAAAGGTACAACATATCAACACCAAGGTTGTCCGGGGCTTGGATAGAAAATTACCTGCTCAAAATCCCATATAAGAGAGAATTAACATTTGTGACATATACCATGGTATAATAAAATTTTAAAAAATATGAGTTTATGCATGTGTTCACAATGGGCCGGTAATACAAAGGTATTGCGCAAATCTGTCCATCTTTTTTCTTCAAGAAATTGAGATGGACCTCATCGAACTATTGCCTTGGCTCCTTCTAGTACCACTTTGAACCACTGTACATCGAATAGGATCATGGAGAAACTACGATAATCCACCTTGTTAATACTTTGTAAGTTTCCAAAATACTCCATCTCATCTATAATGGTGTTTGGATCCATGTGTTGTCATTGGCTCTCTTGCTCAAACTTTGCCACGATACCGCAATCCGTTCTGGAGTGCATTTTATCAATAGGCTCCACGCAGAAATATCATCCGCGTGACCATGCCGCATTGTATATTTTGTACTCTACATTGAAATGGTTAATTAGTTGTCACATATAAAATCTAGATATGGCAGGTTATAAAACATGTGGTCACCTTTGGACTACATCCCCTCAAGAATTTCCACTCCTCAATTGATACCTTCACCCCTTCGCAAGAGGCTGCGAATCAAAGCTCCATGTAACCATCGCGTTAACATAAACCATGGAATCTCCTCTATGCCCTTGGGATATTGAATTTGTCGATGGCCCATACTACATTAAAATTCAGATTGCACTTCTTTTCGATCTTTTCTAGGTTGCTCGTACTACCTAGCGACCCACGTCTCCATGGAGGAATGGTGCAACATACAAAAAAGATTCACTTTCTCCTCCATTGCAACATCCATCATTTTTTCTATCCCATTTCCAACCATTACATCTCTAAACATTCTATCATCATCCCTCAGTGACCATAACATACTCTTGTGTAAATCCACCATTGGTAGCCACTGTTGGTAGCCACTGTGAAATATGCACTAATGCCTCAGACACCAACCAACTTTATGTTGAGATATCGAGCTCCACTCGTGATATGCCAGGGTGACCGTTGTACATTTATGTCATCGACTTGTTAGCTGTAGATGCGGTTGGTACACCACCCATGAATAATAGCTAGATGACAGCTATCCTTATCTACTCTAGTTCGTGGCTCAGTTAGTATGCCACCTTAGTGAGTTGAGTTTGGTTTTGAGACCCATATATAGGGGTCTTCTATTTCTATGTACTAGAGTTCTTTTTGGCTTACACAACTAAGAAGAGGAAAACTGTTTTCAGCCTCCACTTGTGTGTGTATTCCCCCATTCTGCAAGCAAGAAAGCTACAACTGAGACTCCTTCCTTCTCTCCCACAATCTTGACATGGTATCAGAGCCTTGTTCGTGGTAAGAAGCTCAAGAAAGCAAACCAAGTTTGCGGTGTTCTGGTAAGAGGACCAGTGTTGCTTTCATTTTTTTATCCCTTGGTTGCTCTGTTTTTTTATTTGAGGCCATTTCGGGGCCTGTTTTGGAGGCGGAAGTTTTCTGCACGCACTCAGGAAAAGGCCCAGTTTTATGCTGTGTGACCACTGCTCTACAGGCCAGTGAAAACTTACTGTAGAAATTACATCGTATGCCTATGCGCAGAGACATTGGGAGTTACAGAATCATCCTTGTTGCCTGTTGATGAAAAATCGTCACTAAGAAGTGACTTGTGGTCAAATACCACTTTCGTCAGTTTTGCAGATTTGCCCTTGTGAGGCTGAAGCTGTATTCTTTATAGTGACAGAATTTTTTGCAGTGTTCTGTAATGGCGTCTGATTCTCTTTCACAGATTCTCACTGAAAAGCTTGACAAGAACAACTTTCAAGCATGGAAGTTTAGAATGATAAATTTCCTTATGGGAAAAGGATATTGGGAATTTGTTGCAGGAAATGAAGAAGAACCAGTTCTTCCTGATGTCCCCAATCAATAGCAAACGTAGGCATTTAAAGCATGGAATGAGAGAGCAAGGAAGGCTATGTACTGACTGTCTATCAGTATTTCAGACTCTATGATTGTGCATATTCAAGATGCAAGTACGCCAAAGGAGGCATGGGATACTTTGTCAAAAATGTATAGCACAAATACGCAAGCCAGGAAAATGCAGCTCAAGCAAGAGTTGCACAATGTGCAAAGAGAAAATATGAGCATTAATGACTACCACATGAAGGTGAAGAAGATTGCAGATGCACTTGCTTCCATTGGGTTGCCAGTGGAAGATGATGATTTAGTTTCTGTGACCTTGAATGGTCTAGGAAAGGATTATGCACAATTCCGAACATCCATTTCCATCCGTGAAAGATTTCCCGATTTTGAGGAGTTGATTACTCTTTCAATTTCTGAGGAGCAGAGAAATGGTGGTGCATCTTCCTCAGGAGGAACTTCAAAAGAAGTTGTCTTCTACTCAAATGCTGGAAGAGGTAGAGGCAGAGGTAGAGGAGGCTGATCTGGAGGCCGTGGTAGAAATCAGAATATGCAGCAAACTCAAGAAAACCAGTCCTATGGAGGAGGACATGGTAACTCTAGAGGCAAGGGAAGCCAAAGAGGTCGTGGTGGATGGCAAAGAGGCCAAAATGCAAACATCAATGTTGAATGCTACTACTGTGGTAAAATGGGTCATATGGCTAAAGATTGCTGTAAAAAGCAGAATGACATCATGAATGGAAAATTACAACAAGGGAATTATGCATCTTCTAGTAGATAGGGTGATGACAGAAATGAGCATTTGTTTATGGTGCAGCACATGACCAATTCTGTGACAAGTGCAGAAGAAAGCAATGATGTGTGGTATGTTGACTCAGGTGTATCAAACCACATGATAGGTCATGCAGAATGGATGCAGGATGCAAGGAAAATGGAAAAACTAGGATTTGTGGAGACTGATGATGATATTGCACATCCTATTGTGCAGATTGGAAAAATTCCTTTGTCTATGCAGGATGGGAAAAAGAAATACCTGTCGGATGTATTTCATGTCCCGAATATCACCAAGAACCTGGTTTTGATTGGTCAAATGGTTGAGCAAGGCTTGCAGGTCAGATTTAATTCTCATGGATGCTTTGTTGAGGATATGAAAAATGAAGGTTGCTTGATAGCAAAAGGAAAGAAGAAGGGAAGAATGTTTACGTTGGATGCAGACATGCCTGAATTGAGTACAACAATGTTTGCACATGGGACCGGTGTAGTTGTAGATATTGATATCTGGCATAAACACATTGGTCATGTTAATGTACATCGACTTAAATCAATGCAAGCCCAAAATATTATTGCAGGATTGCCTAAATTCAAGGTTGCAGAAATGCATAAGGTATGTGAAGCCTGTCAGTTTGAAAAATAGGCAAGGAAACCATTTCCTAGACATGTTCAAGAGAGTAAGAAGCCATCGGAATTAATCCAGTCTGATGTGTGGACTACTAAAGTTGCATCTCTTGGAGGCTATCATTATTTTGTCACTTTTATTGATGACTATAGCAGAAAAGTTTGGGTGTATTTTATGAAAAAGAAAAGTGAAGTTTTTGGGCATTTTAAAACTCTTAAAGCTATGGTTGAAAAAGAAATAGGCCTGCAAATAAAATTCCTAAGGTCAGATGGAGGGGGAGAGTACCTCTCAAAAGAGTTTGCAAGGTTCTTGCAGGAGCATGACATAAAGCAACAATATTCATGTAGTCATACCCCACAACAAAATGGAATTGCAGAAAGAAAAAACATGCATATTGGAGAGGTATATCATGCCATGCTCAATGAAAAAGACCTGCCAGATTTTTACTGGGTTGAGGCAGTTGCTACAGCAGTCTACATAATGAACATGACTCCCACTACAGCAATACATGGCATGACTCCAGAGGAGAGGTATACTAGTAGGAAACCAGATATTTGTCATTTGAATTTTTTTGGTTGCATTGCCTATGTTCATGTGCCAGATGAGTTGAGATCCAAGTTGGATCCAAAAGCTGAGAAGTGCATCTTTATTGATTATTCTCTGCAGCGAAAAGGGTATAGATGCTGTAACCCTTCTACTCGTATATCTTCGAAACATATCATCCTATCCTTCCAAACCACCAACTTTAGTCTTTTCACCTCTTCAATGTCTTGACATTCCTTACACTCATGGTCTGGACTATCGCACCATATGCAATGACGAACATGATCATTTCTAGAAGAATTCATAGGAGTAGAAGAGGATGGGGCAAAAATTGGAGCTGGATTAAGTGGTTGTTGTTCTCTTCTCGTCATCTTAATTTGAAGATTATTCAAGTTCTTTGAAATTTCTTCCACCATGTCTTCAATAGTCTATTTGATAGATGGTCTAATAATCGCAGCAAGAATAGGCATAGGCATAGGCATAGACAGAGGATTTTAAGTAGGACAAGGAGTGGATGGAGCATTAGGAGAAGTAGGAGATGTTGAGGTAGGAGAAGACATTGCTAGAGGTGTTTGTATATCGTTTTGCAAGCAAGCCTTCCATCTTTGCCTCTTCGTCAATGTGGAATCTGCATCAATAGCATCCTCCCAATTAGTCTTCAATCCCATAGGCTATGTACGGTCTTCAAGAAGCTCTCTCAACTCATCTTGAAGTTTAGGATCAATTGCGCCTGTAAGAATAACTCCACTTTCTCCAAGTTTAGCTATTTTCTCAAGTGCATCCAACTAGTTGTAATGTTCTTCCAATTCATGCAATAACTCGGAAGCAATAAGTCCTTTGTTGGACTGATAGACCCACTCTTTGAACATCTTCCAAGTAGCAATACCATAATCCTCTAGAAAATATTCATCTTTGAGCACCTTCTTGAAGACATTCCAGCTTGAAACTTGCACAAATAAATCAGTGACTCTTACTTGCAAAGTAGGCGTGACAAGCCGTAAGAAATAATTACTCATGTTGGTAGGAACTCCAAAGAAGTGCATTTGTCTTTCAAATGTTTTAAGATAAGTTGAAACATTCCAACCATCAAGTAATTTGCATTCACTTACCACATCCTCAATTTCTTTCATTGCACCATGCATATGCTCTTGCCCTTGATGTAGCATTCATTGTTGATCCAATTGTTGTTGATGTAGTTGCTGCTATTGTTGCATAGATAACTACATCTACTGATTTTGCATCATAATAGCCAAAGAAAGAGTTTGCAATCATTCTTCATCTCATCAGTTGAAAAGCAAGAAGAACTTGATGATGAAGTGGATGAAGTATTCAAAGAGTCTCCCATCTCGACAATCAGAGCAACACTTTCACGTCGAGTTCACTAGATGTCGCACGAAATTTGTGCAGGGGATTCTTGAGGTCCCTCACCACAGGGACTCTTTGCGAGATGGAAGCAAAGGATGAAGAAGAACACTCAACGTATGACAAATTCATGGAGCAAAAATAATGCTTGGGTTTCTTCTTCGATCGATTACAAATATTGGCATTAAAATAAGTGGGAATTCAAGGCATTCAATCTTCACAATACATCATAACACATATTCTCAAACAAAGAATTCCTAAGCTCATAAAGGATAGATTAGAAGAAGTATAAAGAATCACTTTACAAGAGATCTTTAAAGTTGTCACATGAGAGCATATTATGCCATGGATGTGCATGAAAAGAGAAGCATATTATGTCATGAATGTGCAACCAACCATGCAATGCTCCAACACAAAAAATTATGAATTAATTGAAGAAATTGTGCCTAACCTAACTACATGTGCTCGTGCACCATGCAAATGCAAACACAAAAGATACACACAATGAAAAATAAACTCATGATGAAGGTCACTAAAGAGTTCAAAATCCTACCAAAAAAAATCCACCCTCAAGTTCACAATGGTAGATGCATAATGTCATGACAACGAGGTAGTTGCAAGGGACCATCAGCACTCCACTACGGCCAATCGCTTGCAGCCAAAGCTCCTCCATCTTTTCTACCTCCTTCAAGTCCATTCATGCTCCTACACTGTCTCTCTTTCTTGTGATGTGGTCCCATAATAAGTTGCCCACATTCTTGAAGATATGCATGGGATCCAACAAGTGGTTGATTTCTAAATGGGTCCAATAAGGCAACTCATAGAAAACTGAGAACCATTGCATTCCATTTGGATGTGATTCCGTGTGGACCATCATCATGGAAAGTGAAAAGCATGAAACGATTCTTATGATGCATAAACTCTATGAAATTATTGTTGTCAACTGCATAAATTAGCAAGAAAAAGGTTGCTTACTTAGTATGAATTTTGTTCGCAAAGAAAAGAGAAGATTAGTTGAGATTAACCTAACCTATGCTTGACCTCAAAACGATAAGTTAGGGTTAAAAAAATCAGTTTACGCACAGTCAACGAATCATGTGGAAGTAATCTCCAAACTATCTTCTAGAGTTAACCAAATTGACATAAACCTAAAACACCTAAGTCGCGGAGTACTTGTTTGGAATAAGTTAAATTCCAAGAAACGCCTATACCTTAAATACTTGCCCACATTCACTGAATGTAGGGACAGTGAAAATGTAATTGGAAAGTGAGCTAGGGTTTGTCCCTAAGAATCTTACAAGATGAAACTTGGAAACCCTAGGTCTAACGACGTCAGCCTAGTAACCTGAAACAGATTGTTTCGTAACTCCATTGTCTCATAGTTCGATGTGACACTCATGCAGCAAGTGTGGAGTCATATGTGTTGAGATATCGAGCTCCACTCATGATATGCCAGGGTGACCGTTATGCATTTATGTCACCGACTTGTTAGCTGTAGATGCGGTTGGTACACCGCCCATGAATAATAGCTAGATGACAGCTATCCTTATCTACTCTAGTTCGTGGCTCAGTTAGTATGCCACCTTAGTTAGTTGAGTTTGGTTTGAGACCCATATATAGGGTTCTTCTATTTCTCTGTACTAGATTTTTTTTGGCTTACACAACTAAGAAGAGCTGTTGGATGTATTTCATGTCCCCGAATATCACCAAGAACCTAGTTTCTGTTGATCAAATGGTTGAGTAGGGCTTGCAGGTCAGATTTAATTCTCATGGATGCTTTGCTGAGGATATGAAAAATAAAGGTCACTTGATAGCAAAAGGAAAGAAGAAGGGCAGAATGTTTACGTTGGATGCAGACATGCCTGAATTGAGTGCAACAATGTTTGCATATGGGACTAATGTAGTTACGGATATTGATATCTGGTATAAACGCATTGGTCATGTTAATGTACAACGACTTAAATCAATGCAAGCCAAAAATATTGTTGCAGGATTGCCTAAATTCAAGGTTGCAGAAATGCATAAGGTATGCGAAGCCTGTCAATTTGGAAAACAGGCAAGGAAACCATTTCTTAGACATGTTCAGGAGAGTAAGAAGCCATTGGAATTAATCCACTCTGATGTGTGGACTACTAAAGCTGCATCTATTGGAGGCTGTCATTATTTTGTCACTTTTATTGATAACTATAGCAGAAAAGTTTGGGTGTATTTTATGAAAAGAAAAGTGAAGTGTTTGGGCATTTCAAAACTCTTAAAGCTATGGTTGAAAAAGAAATAGGCTTGCAAATAAAATGCCTAAGGTCAGACGGAGGGGGAGAGTACCTCTCAAATGAGTGTGCAAGGTTCCTACACGAGCATGGCATAAAGCAGCAATATTCATGCAGTCATATCCCACAACAAAATGGAATTGCAGAAAGGAAAAACAGGTATTTTGGAGAGGTATCTCGTGCCATGCTCAACGAAAAAGACTTGCCAGATTTTTATAGGGCAGAAGCAGTTGCTACAGCAGTCTACATAATAAACAGGACTCCCACTGCAGCAATACATGGGATGACTCCAGAGGAGAGGTATACTGGTAGGAAACTAGATATTTCTCATTTGAAAATTTTTGGTTGCATTGCCTATGTTCATGTGCCATATGAGTTGAGATCCAAGTTGGATCCAAAAGCTCAGAAGTGCATCTTTATTGATTATTCTCTGCAGTGAAAAGGGTATAGATGCTATAACCCTTCTACTCGTAAGTTTACAGTGAGCAGAGATGTTGTTTTTTATGAGATGAGTAGCTAGTATAAACCAGTAAATGCACACAAAATGGTAATGCTGCACAGAATTCACGACAGCAGTCACAAAATATTAGTGGACCTAGAGTGTCCTCTAGCAGTGATTCACATTCTTCGCCATGGATAGGCTGATTGAGATCAGGAGAATCTCCTCAAAACAATGCAGATAGTGCTATGCAGGTTTCACAAAAAGGAAAAGAGAAGATAGATCAGCCCATGTTTGATGTGAATGTAGGTCACTCTTATGTGGATGGTGAATCCAGTGGCTCAGAACAGAGCATTGATGATGAGTTGGATATTCCTTCTATTGTTACATCTGGAGTAAGGAAGATGAGGGATGTTTTGAGAGCACCTAGGAGTGAATCTACTTTGCGCAAGTCTATCAGAGCTAGGTATCCTATGGATAGGCTGAAATATGATGGATTTACAGCCATTCACTATGCCTATATGTTCAAAGTGATACAAGAACCAAAACCCACTTCTTTTGAGCAAGCCATGGAAAAAGAAAAATGGGAGAAAGCCATGGATGAAGAAATGGATGCCTTGGAAGCAAATGCTACATGGGAATTGGTACCTTTGCCTAAAGATAAGAATGCAATTGGTTGTAAGTGGGTTTATAAGGTGAAACACAATGCAGATGGTTCTGTGAATAGATATAAGGCAAGATTAGTAGTCAAGGGATATGCACAAGCATATGGCATTGATTATGAAGAAACATTCAGTCTGGTTGCAAGGATGGCAACCATAAGAGCAATCATTGCTATGGTTGCATCAAAGGGATGGTCTTCACATCAGATGGATGTAAAGAATGCCTTCTTGCATGGTGATTTGCAAGAAGAGGTCTATATGGAGCAGCCACCAGGTTATGTGCATGCTGTTCATCTTGATTTTGTTTGCAGGTTGAAGAAAGCCTTGTATGGCTTGAAGCACGCACCTAGAGCATGGTCTGACAAGATAGGACACTATCTTGTCACTATTGGATTTCATATTTCCAAGGTAGATTTCTCACTTTATGTGAGAAAAACAGAGAAAGGTATTATGCTACTTGTCATTTATGTTGATGATTTGATTATGACAGGTGATAGTGATGAAGATATCCTTCATGTGAAAATGCTATTGAAGCAGAAGTTTGAGATGAAGGATTTGGGAGAGCTACGTTATTTCTTGGGCATTGAGGTGATTAGATCGCAAAGTGGGATACGGCTCTTGCAGAGGCAGTGTGGATTGGACATGCTGTCCAAATATGGGATGACATGCTGTAAGCCTATTTCAGTTCCTTTGGAGCAGAATGTGAAGCTGAGCGTAGATGCAGATGAGCTTCTGGAAGACCCTACTATGTACACATGCATAGTAGAAAGTTTGATTTATATGACTATTACCAGGCCAAATTTGAGCTATGCTATTGGATTGGTAAGTTAGTTTATGCAGGCTCCAAGGAAACCGCATTTGGATGCGGCTAGACGCATACTCAGGTATGTGAAGTCCACATTGCAATATGGACTATTTTATGAGACTGGGGTTCAGATATAGTTGCATGGATACACCGATGCTGATTGGGCTGGTAGTATTTCTGATAGATGATCTACCAGTGGATATGTGTTCTCTTTTGGGAGTGGTGCAGTCACTTGGAGTAGCAAGAAACAGCCTACAGTTGCCTTGTCGAGCACAGATGCTGAGTACAGGGGTGCAGCAATGGCTCCATGTGAGGTAGCTTGGTTGCATAAGCTACTTTATGATATGCATCAACCTACAGATGGGCCAGTTGTCATTTATTGTGACAACATGAGCAGTATACACCTGGAAAATAACCCAATCTATCATGCTAGAACAAAGCACATTGAGGTGCATTATCATTATGTGCGAGAGAGAGTTTTACTAGGTCTTATTGATCTAGTTTATGTCGGCACAGAGAATCAGGTAGCTAACATATTCACGAAGGCATTGGGCGCAGAGAAGCTGTGCAAGTTCAGAGACTTGCTTAGTGTGCAGGAATTGAGATTGAGCTCGAGGGGGAGTGTTGACATATCGAGCTCCACTAGTGATATGCCAGGGTGACTGTTGTGCATTTATGTCACCAACTTGTTAGCTGCAGATGTGGTTGGTACACCACCCATGAATAATAGCTAGATGACAGCTATCCTTATCTACTCTAGTTCGTGGCTCAATTAGTATGCCACCTTAGTTAGTTGAGTTTGGTTTTAGACCCATATATAGGGTTCTTCTATTTCTCTATACTAGAGTTTTTTTGGCTTACACAACTAAGAAGAGGAAAACTGTTTTCAGCCTCCACCTGTGTGTGTATTCCCCCATTGTGCAAGTAAGAAAGCTACAAGTGAGACTCCTTCCTTCTCTTCCACAATCGTGACAATATGATCTTGTGATTGGATCACAAGAGAATGGCCAAATTCTTGCAATGAGGTTGGCGGATCCTTACGCAAGTTATCTTGCAAGAGGATGAATACTTTAGTATCCTTCTTGAGTAAGGAAGATTAATTGGAAACTAAAGACCAGCCAATAAATTGAAGTAACCAATGAACGTAAGGTTTGACCAAGTTGGGTTAATAGGGTACGCCCTGACCAAGGATATAGGGGATCTTGCTAAGTGCAAGTCATCCCGGATCGAGTGCTGGTTGCATTCGAAAGGAAGGATTCATTCCTTAGCAGTTTGCCAACAAAAATGATCAATGGAAATGTTTGTGCTTGCTACAAATTTTAGAGCACTGTTTGGCTTTGTTTGATCAATGAATTAAAAGATAAATGGATATCTATACTTCAAGTTGAAGTCCTGAAGGGAGAGGCAGCTTCAGTTACCCCCGACTGCGTACCTGACCCTAACCAAGGGGGTAGTTAACCGCGCCGGGCAAGTGGACCAAACCCCCCGTGAGAGGTCTCTCTGTTGAGCACTTCTTCGAGCAGAAGGACGCTTGGGTGCTAGAGGGGCCTCTAGCCGTAAATCCCTCGCATTCCGAGCCTTGCACAAGAGGCTAATATGACCCGGGATTTTATCTACCCTATAGGGCCTTTTCCTTGGGCTTTGTAAGTCTTTCCCTCCCAAAATAACTAAGACCTTAAAGGTCTTATTACCCCCTCCTCGTGGTTAAACCCTTAACTGTTCCTTGCCTTTCCAAAATACCCTTGGGACTTCGTTTTTTTTTTCCCTACTCGAAAAAGAGAAGAAGAGTATTGACGCGTAAGGGAGCGATGGTGGAATTCCGAAAAAGAGTGTAAAGCTACTTCCACGTTCGAAGGACTACAATTGCGATGCCTCCTAAGAAAGTCCAAGGAGTAGCTGCGGGAGGGTCATCTCCCGTGAGGTAACTTGTACCAGGCAAACTGCTAAGGAAGAATTCTTTTTGGGAGGAAAGAAAACCTCAGTCAAATTTAGAGTCATGAATTTAGGTATCCATGAGTGTCTACTCGGGATGGATTGGCTTAAGCCTAATGACGCCCACATCCACTGTGGAAAGGGTCAAGTTTCCTTTCGAAACTCTGAAAGGGAGTTTGTTACAACTCAAGGTGAGGCAGGAGTGCCAAGAATCCAGTTCGCCAAAGTATCGCGGATCATAAAAGGAGTCAAAAAAGGATTACCCATTTACCTGATCAAACTCAACAAGTTAGATCAAAAGCAAGAGTCTCATGAAGGACCTTCTTGGCTAAAGGAATACGCTGACGTATTCCCTGAGGAATTGATTGAACTTCCACCTCCAAGAGAAGTTGATCATGAAATAAGGCTAGTGCCTGGAGCTGCGCCAATTGCAAAGAGACCTTATAGAATGTCCATACCGGAAGCTATTGAGTTGAAGGAACAACTCAAGCAACTGTTAGATCAGGGTTACATCCGGCCTAGCAACTCACCATGGGGAGCTCCAGTACTATTCCAGAAAAAGAAAGATGGGACACTTCGACTATGTATTGATTACCGAGGGTTGAATCAATCAACAGTCAAGAACAAGTATCCTATTCCTAGAATAGATGAGCTTCTGGATCGCCTTCAAGGTGCAAAGATCTTCTCCAAAATTGATCTCAGGTCAGGTTACTACCAAATAAGGATCAAGGAAGAAGACATTCCAAAAACGGCCTTCAATACAAGATATGGGCACTTCGAGTTCTTGGTTATGTCATTCGGGCTTACAAATGCACCTGCCACCTTCAATAGATTAATGCAGGATATTTTTAGACCATATCTTGATGATTTCGTGCTTGTCTTCTTCGATGACACTTTAGTCTATTCTAAACAGGAAGAAGATCATGAACCTCAACTACGGATTGTCCTTGAGACAATGAGGTCTCATAAGCTGTATGTAAAAATGAAGAAGTGTGCATTCTTCAAGCGTCAGATTGAATATCTAGGATTACGGTGCAAGGAGCGACGGTGGAGTTCTAAGGAGAAGTTGTAAAGCTGCTTCCACGTTCGACGGACCACACTTGCGATGCCTCCTAAGAAAGTCCAAGGCGTAGCCGCGGGAGGGTCATCTCCCGGTATCCATGTGGATATCTCACCTCAAAGCCAGGTTGTCTTCTTGATGTTAATTCGGGTTTTAGTCAATCATGCAAAGAAAAATTATTAAGGAAATATATATATTTGTTCAAATTAATTCTAACGAAGGAGTTAGCTTATGAATGACAATGTATTCAAATTAGCTTTCCTCAAATTGCATCAAGTATTATAAAATAATAGGCAATACTATCCATTTACTATAGTATTATAGTCCTAAAATGAAGAAATTATATCTTGCTCTATTAGTCTTATTCTTTTCGCAACGGATCATGGCAAAATGGCTAAATTCATGAAAAGTTTCTTTCGATGCTCAAATTACTAGAGAGTTATCTTTGCTAGTTGCAAGGCAACTGTTGTTAATTGGCATGAGTTTATCTTTAAAGAAAACGGAAGTTAAATGTTAGAAATTAACAAGTATAAAAATTAGACATACGAAATCATTTGGAAAAAAAATGTAATGGGGAATTGCTGGATGATACTTTATTAACACTTTTCCCCTGCAAATTGAGGACTTGGAACAAATAAAGTGTGTATTCACCAATTCCTTAGCTAGGTATTTGTCCCAAGGAGTATCGTCACTCTTTGTATCATCATGACATTATGCTATATGCCAAATTAAACTGTATTGATTGAGAAAGTAATCAAAGATAGTAAAACCGTGACAAGACGAGTAAGATTACCTTCCTAATGCTGACCAAACCAATCTTTCCAAAAGATAACCGGACCAATCTAAACATAGAAACATTTATACCCTAAAACACTGGACTACTTACCTTACCGCAAGGACAATAAACTCATAAAGATAAGAAATTAGGGTCGTCCCTAAGGTTCTCAAATGAAGAAACCCTAGGCCTGACATACGTCAAATTAAGGAGTCTAAACAGATTATTCCATCGTCTAACTTGCGCAACATATATGAAATCATTTTGTGATTGATTCACAAAAAGAAAAGGGAAAAACCCTTTTCAAAGACGGCAGATCCTTACGCAAGTTATCTTGCAAAAAGACGTAGTTTTTGGATATCCTTCAAAATAAGAAAAGTTGTAAAATAGGAACTAGCATATCTAAGGTACCTTAGGGTAAACCAAACTAGGTATACCCTACATTCGAATGTAAGGGATCTTGCCAAGTTACAAGACATCTTAAGAACGACTGCTGATACACTCAAAAAGGAAAGAACACTTCTTTAGCAGTTTGCCATACAACTGGGTTGGTTAATGGAAATGTTTGTGCTTGCTAGAGATTTTAGAGCTCTGTTTGATTTATGAATTACAAATTAAATAAGTATCTATACTTCAGGTTAAAAGGCTGAAGGGAGAGGCAGCTTCAGTTACCCCCGACTGCCTGCCTGACCCTAACCAAGGGGGTTGTTTGACCGTGCTGGGAACGTGGACCGAACCCGCCGCAAGAGGTCTCTCCGTTGAGTTCTACTTGGAGCAGGAGGACGCTTGGGTGCCGGGGGGGGCTCTGGCCGTAAATCCCTCACCTTCCGGGTCATGCACAAGGGGCTAACGCGACTCGGGATTGAATCCCGAAGCCCGTATACTAGTTGAGGGGCGGAAGCTTGGAATAGTGATCCCTGGAGATTACTTGTTAGCCTCTGGGCAGATTATGGATAAGCCTACGGGCGGAACTTCTTGTAATTCAAAGATAAAATGATGAGATGTTGAAAGAACTTGCTTGATATTGTTTTTTTATATGTCACGTGATATGATTACGTGAAGGAACCAGTGCTTAAACAAGATTAATTAAAGAAGCTGATTGTTATATGTCAAATTAATGTGTTAGATAATTACATAACTAAAACAAACCGAGGAAAGTGCGGAGGATGGGCTATGGGCCTGTCCTACGGTTGGGTGGTCCCGGTTAGCCGGGAACTTTTCTCAAAAAAAAATCTCGAGGAGCAGCGGAATGATCATCATCATCAAAAAGAATAACGAGAACGATGACCTAGAGTTACGTCTTACCCGATTTACGTTGTTTTAGGGGAACGGAATGGGACTATGCCTTATGGCAGAGAGGTTGAGCTTTGCATCCCTCTCGTTTCCCATTCTCCTTGAACCAAGTGCAGAGTGAATCTGCTTCGGACCTGGCGTTTCTGCGTAAAGCAGTTCGCTCGGGTCTGACGCTAGTTGCTGTTTAGCTAGTGACACATTAGGAAAACCCTAAATCCGGTCGATCCTAAGTGGGAACGGCTAGGATACTTCCGCTACGTGGCAGACGTGGGAAGAACTAGATCGCAAAACCCGTAACATTCCATGGGAATGTCGGTTGGAGCTTTCTAAACATCCTTTCCGATGGACTGCTAAGACGTGTCCTGGATGATACTAGAGGACACGTTACAGTTGGTATCAGAGCCGACCAACAACGGAATTGTTTTTATGGAATCTCAATAAAATGAAGTAAAGAAATTGTTGCTGTCCAAACATTTCCTCATCTTCAATACTGTCTTGCAGAACTATGAAGCGTGGAACAAGTTTTTGGTGTTCCGGGTCATGTTTATGACTGCAATGCATTCTCCGCATTATAGACAAAGAGTTGGGATGATGAACATCCTGAAGCATATTTATAATCCATCACCTTTATATATAGAACGAAGATGGACTGGGTCTTCAGGAATCTACTACATAGCTGCCCACCAGTTCGCTTATCTACAGACCAACCTAAAGAGGATCAAGTGGTTGGAAGACTTGAAAGTCGTGAAGCTGTTCATTTTTGTGGAAGCTCACGTAAATTTGACTTTACATATTCAAGGTCGGAGGGTTGAAATGAACTCATATGTATATGAGGAAGTAACCCGTGTAATCCCAGCCGACAGGATTAAGGTGTTGGGCCGCCATGAGAAGTATGGATTCCAACGAAAAGGATATCCTGAACTTCCAATGAATTATCGATTCCTAAAGATCCATGACCCAAAACCCTACTATTACACAGTTCCTGTAGACAAATGCAATACAACGTTGTTCTCCTCAAACTGAATGTAATGATTGAATTATCATCACACGAGACGTTGTATAAGGAGACGCCCATGTAAATATAAATAAGGACTTCTTTTATCAATATGTAGCTATGCATTAGAGTGGTTAAAAAGTAGCTTCATGATTTACGAGATAGCTGAACTAAAGATAAGCTAACGTCAATTATCATATAATAACGTTAAGAAAAACTTTTATCCAGGCACAACCCCAGGTTCAGGTTCCAAATTTGCCCCCTACATCAAGTAGTGCCGTGATCCAGGAGAAGAAGTTCCTCCTCAAGCAGATAAAGCCACCCGAGTTTGACGGGAGGGGCAGATTCGTCCAGTCTGATGCTGAAATTTAGATTGAATCTATGGAGGACTACTTTGAAGCAGCTGGTACTACACCTACCAATCAGGCCATGCTCGCCAAGTTAAAACTCACCGGCGAAGCTAGATTATGGTGGAAACAATGGTGCAGGGATCAAAGGACTTCAGAGGGGTCCGTTACCTGGGAGAAGTTAAAGAAAGCCATGCAGGGGAGATATTTGCCACCTGCATATCGTACACAGAAAATGAATGAGTTCTATGAGCTAAAACAGCTAGGACTCACCCTTGACGCATACTACTCTAAATTTGTCTCACTCTTAAAGTATGCGCCACAAATGGACATGACGCAGCAGGTGTCCAAATTTTGCGCAGGCTTAAATCCACCCGTAAATACCCGTCTCGAATCTATGCGTCCGTCAGATCTTCAGGATGCACTCATTCGAGCGGTGCCTATAATTCAGGAAGTGCAAGTTAGACCAAGGGGTAACAAAAATTGGTCCTATAGCGACCCGAACAGAGGAACATTCAGACCCCAAGTGAAGAGAGTTCAAGGTCACAATCAGGGACAAAAGGAAGAAAGCAAGGACAAATAACGTCAACAACTTTGTTCCTACTCAAAGTAATGGCCGAAACCTCCGATGTTTCCACTGCAACGAACTCGGTCACTTCAAAAGGCAATGTCCCAAGCTCAGCGAGGGACATCGTCAAGATGCAGGCCGCGGTCAAGGAGCCGCCACCCGTGGAAGAGGAAGAACTGCCTGCATTACCAATAGGCAAAGATGCGAAGCAGAAGAAGAGGAAGATCGGACTATGGAAGCAGAATTTGAAAGAGCGACAGTCCATGCCGCTTTACACAAGAAGGGGCCGAATCGCCAGTTCTCAGTGATTCAAACACCGTCGGCCTATCAAGGTAAAGGTTTCAAAACCTTGATTGATTGTGGCAATACACATTCCTTTATCTCACCAGCATGTGCAAAAAGATTAGGAATAGCCACAGTAGAAGCACCTACCCTACTTGTGGAATTGGCAAACAGTCGTGAGGTAACTTGTACCAGGCAAACTGCTAAGGAAGAATTCTTTTTGGGAGGAAAGAAAACCTCGGTCAAATTTAGAGTCATGAATTTAGGTATCCATGAGTGTCTACTCGGGATGGATTGGCTTAAGCCTAATGACGCCCACATCCACTGTGGAAAGGGTCAAGTTTCCTTTCGAAACTCTGAAAGGGAGTTTGTTACAACTCAAGGTGAGGCAGGAGTGCCAAGAATCCAGTTAGCCAAAGTATCGCGGATCATAAAAGGAGTCAGAAAAGGATTACCCATTTACCTGATCAAACTCAACAAGTTAGATCAAAAGCAAGAGTCTCATGAAGGACCTTCTTGGCTAAAGGAATACGCTGACGTATTCCCTGAGGAATTGATTGAACTTCCGCCTCCAAGAGAAGTTGATCATGAAATAAGGCTAGTGCCTGGAGCTGCGCCAATTGCAAAGAGACCTTATAGAATGTCCATACCGGAAGCTATTGAGTTGAAGGAACAACTCAAGCAACTGTTAGATCAGGGTTACATCCGGCCTAGCAGCTCACCATGGGGAGCTCCAGTACTATTCCAGAAAAAGAAAGATGGGACACTTCGACTATGTATTGATTACCGAGGGTTGAATCAATCAACAGTCAAGAACAAGTATCCTATTCCTAGAATAGATGAGCTTCTGGATCGCCTTCAAGGTGCAAAGATCTTCTCCAAAATTGATCTCAGGTCAGGTTACTACCAAATAAGGATCAAGGAAGAAGACATTCCAAAAACGGCCTTCAATACAAGATATGGGCACTTCGAGTTCTTGGTTATGTCATTCGGGCTTACAAATGCACCTGCCACCTTCAATAGATTAATGCAGGATATTTTTAGACCATATCTTGATGATTTCGTGCTTGTCTTCTTCGATGACACTTTAGTCTATTCTAAACAGGAAGAAGATCATGAACCTCAACTACCGATTGTCCTTGAGACAATGAGGTCTCATAAGCTGTATGCAAAAATGAAGAAGTGTGCATTCTTCAAGCGTCAGATTGAATATCTAGGATTCATAGCATCATCAGAGGGAATATCAGTAGACCCAGCCAAAGTCAGGGATGTGCTTGAATGGCCAATACCAGTATCCGTCAAAGAAATACGTAGCTTTTTTGGCTTGACAGGATGGTATAGGGTCTTTATCAAGAACTATACTTTGACTGCAGCACCTCTTACAGACTTACTAAAGAAGCAGACTTCTATTACATGGTCAACTCCCGAACAAAATAGTTTCGACAAATTGAAGCAAAGTTTGGTATTAGCACCTATCCTAAAACTTCGAGACCTCAATAAGGAGTTCGAGGTAGTAACTGATGCCAGCATTCTTGCCTTGGGGTGTGTACTTATGCAGGAAGGTCATCCAGTAGCATACTCTTCAAGGAAATTGAAGAGTCATGAAAAGAATTATGCCACGCATGATCTGGAATTATTAGCTGTCATCCATGCTCTAAAGCTTTGGAGACACTACCTGTTGGGTAACAAGTTTACTCTGGTAACCGATCATAAGAGTCTCAAATGGATTTTTACCCAGAACGAGCTCAACATGAGGCAACGTTGGTGGACTGAAGTATTGGAGGAGTATGACTTTGAAATCAAGTACCGACCAGGGAAAGAGAATGTAGTTGCCAATGCACTCAGTCGCAAGGCATTCCTAAATTCCCTAATCTTGCAGAATCCATCAACGGCCAGATCTCTGGCTACAAAGGTATCTATGCCAAGCAACCCTATACTGGAACTAGCTAGAGAGGAAGCAAGCCATGATTTGGCCTACCAAACAATGATAAAAGAAATATCTACCAAGGAGCAGAATCTGAAGTTACAAGCCAAGTATCAGGAGTTTTTCATTGATAATGGACTCGTCTACTATAGAACAAGGCTGTGTATACCAACAAGCCAGTCACTTAAGCAGAAGATATTATGGGAAGCTCATAATTCCCCTTTCGCAGGACATCCTGGCTATGCAAAAACTCTTAATACAGTTAGGAAGAGCTACCACTGGGAGAGGCTCAAAGGTGATGTTCTCAAGTATGTCACTGAATGTTTGTCTTGTCAACATATCAAGGCCGAACATGTCATGATGCCAGGGAAACTGCAACCGCTTGACATTCCTCAAATGAAATGGGAATTCATCAGTATGGATTTTGTTGTGGGCCTACCCCAAGTCCAAGGAGGATACAATTCCATTATGGTTGTGGTTGACATGCTTACCAAGGTTGCACACCTGATTCCAGTAAAGACAAACTATAAAGCCTCCGACATTGCAAGATTGTTTATCAAGGAGATATTCAAGCTACATGGGTTACCTAAAAGAATCATTAGTGATCGAGATTCTCTCTTCACATCCCACTTCTGGAGAGCTATCTTTGAAGCTATTGGGACTCAACTCTGTTTTAGCACCGCCTACCATCCCCAAACGGATGGACAAACAGAGCGAGTGAATCAAATCATTGAGGATATGCTTAGGGCATACTGCTGTCGAGAGCCGAAGAGGTGGATTCAATACTTGCCATTAGTTGAATTTGCCTACAATGCTTCTTACCAGCAGAGCATTCAAATGACCCCTTTCCAGGCATTATATGGTCACGATTGTCAAAGTCCCCTAAACTTTTTTGATCCAACCCTAAGAGTTGAAGCTTCAAGACAAATGTTGGAGGACATGGATGATCAAATAAGGTCAATAAGACAAGACATACAAGCAGCCAAGGATAGACAAAAGGCATATGCAGATTTGAAACGTCAAGAAAGAGTCTTCCAAGAAGGAGACATGGTCTTCATTCGAGTACGCCCTAAAAAGAGTTCTCTATCCCTAGGAGAATGCAAGAAGCTAAGTCCAAGGTATTGTGGGCCATATAAAATCCTCAAATGCCTAGGACCCAATGCTTATAAATTGCAACTCCCTGAGAACCTAAAGGTTCATAATGTATTCCATATCAGTCTATTAAAAAAATATATACCCAATCCTAATCATGTACTTAATGACCAACAAATTGTAATGCCTAGCCAAGGAGTCCTTGAACTAAAGCCAGAAAGGATCTTAGATGTTAGGGAAAGACAGTTAAGATCTACAACCTTGAAAGAATGCCTTGTCCAGTGGAAAGATTATCCCCAAGAGGATGCCACTTGGGTAGATGAAGGCACTCTCAACCATCAATATCCCCAGTTTATCTCGAGATGAGGACATCTCGATTCCTCCAAGGGGGAGACAATGTAAAAGTCCACATGAAAAAATTTGATTGGGCTTTTGAAAATTTTTTATTTTATTTCCCCCCCTTATCCCTCCAGCCGACTGACGAGCTGGAGGGGGGAGGGGAATAGAAGGAGTTACGAAGCTCCTTGGTGGAGCTTGTGGAGGGAGGGAGGGCATGCGTGTTGACACGCAGAAGGAGAAGATCCCCCTCCCTCCACTATTTAAACGAGGGGAGGGGAGGGGCCGCAGGACAGAGAGAAGGCTGGGGAAGAGACCGTGAGGAGAATCGACGCCTTGCCGAAGTTCGTATCGCTGTGAAGAGAGAGGGGACGGGACGCTGTTGATTGGCCGCCAGGGCAGCAGATACGAGCCGCCTCCAAATCCCCCCGTCAGGTCGGACGACCATAACCACCCCCCCCAAAGCTTCTGGAAGCTTGGAAGCTTCCAAAGGGGGGGGGCCCTCTTTAAACCCCCTTCCTATACCCTACTACCCCCTTTGTTTTTTTTTTTTCCCGGGGTTAAAATCCCTTAAGCCCCTTTCATTTTCCCCTCCCCCGTGCTAAAACCCTTTTCCCTGGATTTCAAAAATTTTCACCCCCTCCTTGTACGTTATGAAGCCCTTTTAACCCCCATATCTAAAACCCTTTTCCATGGGTATTAGAACCCCCTCCGCCGGGATTTAAAAATCCCTTAAATCCCCTTTCACCCTCGTACTAAAGCCCTTTTCTTTCACTTGGAGTCACTTTCCCCCCACGAGCACAAAGGCCTTAAGGGTCTTATTACTTCTTTACCTGTGTATAATCCCTAAAAGACCTATCCCCTTGGCTTTGGAATCACCCTTCCTGTGGCCTCTTAAAACCACTTCTCCCGTGATTACCCCTTAAGCCTTTACCTTGGCATCAAAAACCTTTCACCCTCCCCCATGTGTAAGCCCCCATAAGCCCTTTTTCTCCAAGTTTGACCTAAGGGTCCTTAGACCCTTACTTATAATCTTTACGGCTATTATTTTTCCTTAAAGGTCTCCTACACCTTGTGTCTTCTCCACACCTTGTTATTTCCGTTCGTGCGAGCTTACAAAGACCATTAAGCCTTCCCCATGGCTTCAATGGGTCTTAGTTGTAAAAGTTTCTAAAAATACCCTTTTCAATTCCCGAATTCAAGGAGGGAAACCTTCCAAAAACTACTTTGACGAACGGTGCAAGGAGCGACGGTGGAGTTCTAAGGAGAAGTTGTAAAGCTGCTTCCACGTTCGACGGACCACACTTGCGATGCCTCCTAAGAAAGTCCAAGGCGTAGCCGTGGGAGGGTCATCTCCCGGTATCCATGTGGATATCTCACCTCAAAGCCAGGTTGTCTTCTTGATGTTAATTCGGGTTTTAGTCAATCATGCAAAGAAAAATTATTAAGGAAATATATATATTTGTTCAAATTAATTCTAACGAAGGAGTTAACTTATGAATGACAATGTATTCAAATTAGCTTTCCTCAAATTGCATCAAGCATTATAAAATAATAGGCAATACTATCCATTTACTATAGTATTATAGTCCTAAAATGAAGAAATTATATCTTGCTCCATTAGTCTTATTCTTTTCGCAACGGATCATGGCAAAATGGCTAAATTCATGAAAAGTTTCTTTCGATGCTCAAATTACTAGAGAGTTATCTTTGCCCCCCACACTAGCCATATGTGGCCATCACCGCGAGACTGCCCACCCACCCTCCCTTGTTAGTAAGAATACAAAGGAAATCATAATAATACAAAGCAATGACCACGTAATGAAATATTAAGAGCTAGATATATTACCAAGTGTAGGAAATAACAAGCATCTCTCCAGATAAGTTGATTCATAAGTTAATAGCTAATCCAGATAATCCTCATCATCATCTCTGAGATTGACTGTCAATAGAATCTCATCTTTATTGCTCGATTTCCATCTCCTCTTCTTATGTGATGGTCCTTGTGCTCCATGGGGAACACTTGCTGTTGTACTAGAGGAGACTTGTAATGAACGGGGATCAAGGGAACATGGAATGGGAACATATCAATCATACTAATGGTATATAAGGTGTAAGAGAGTATCAAAGAAATTATCAAGAGGCATCAAAGAAATTATCAAGAAACTCTCTTTTCACCTTCTCAAGCTTCCATGGCTTCTTCTTCTTCTTCTTCTTCCTCTTCTTCTTCCTTTTTTCCTCTTTCTCTCTCTTCTTCTTGCATTTCTCTCTCCTCTCCCTCTTTTCCTGCAATCCTTCTCTCTCTCCTTCCCCTTAGTTAGGACAATTAGGTCTCTTTCATTACAAGTGGTATCAGAGCTTTGTCCTTGATCCTTCTCTTTTCCCATAGACTTAGGACTCTCATAGTTTCCCACAGTTAGAAAACTCCAGTTACATCTCTCTCAGAGGTACACAAGAGTACTCAAGCAGGCTATTAGCCCTCTTGAAGACTATGGTAGCCTTTCTTGGAGCTTTCCCAAGAACCATGGAAACATCTGGAGGCGGGCAGACAAATTTGACAGGTCATCACTAATTTTCATGCAAGTTTCTTGAGGGTTTTGGGCAAAAAGGAGGGTGGCACAGTTAGAGAAGGCCAAAAGCTCAGTTACTTTTCAAGAAGACCTTCTCTCTCCTCCTTTCACAAGCTGCCTACAAGCACCCATGGAGGAAACCAGCCCCAAATCTTGCTTCTCCCCCTTCATCTTCTGAAGCTCAAGAGCCACTAATCAAGCAGGGCTGAGCTAGGTGGTCATCCCCAACCTTCCAAGAGCAGCCCCGAAATTTGCGGCACAAAAAAGGGGCTGCTTCCTGGCCTGCTGGACAGCTCCCTAGTCCTCCTCTCCTACCTGGATCTCACTCTTGGCTCTTGGCAAGTCTCTTTGGCCACATTGAAGGCTTCCTCCTCATCTCTTGGACTCCCCTTTCCACTTCAAGAGACCCTGATCTAGTGCAGTCCATGGCAGCCATGGAACCTTGGCATCAAGCTCAAAAATCTTGAAGATTTTGGTCTTTTCTTCGTCCCCGGGATTCCCTCTTCAAGACTAGCTCAAGATTTCAGCCATCAAGAAGCACGGGAAGAAGATTAGAAGCAAGATTTGAAGACATGCACTTGTGGGCAGCCATGGCTATGCGAGTAGAGCTTCAATTTCAACAAGAGCTCTTCATGGGAAGGTCCTGAGCCATCCTTCCCCAAGCTTGACTTCACCCTTTCTTGACGGAGCACAACCATTTTGGAGCTATGGAGCATGGGGGATCAATTGGAGCTCTCATGAAGGACTGAAGTGGCATTAGTGGCTACCTTCTTCTCCAAAAGACTCAAGGTAACCGATTCTTGTCTCTCATTCTCTCCGTTTAAGCCTCTTGTTGAATCCTATCCACTTGTTTGAGAGAATGTATGAGTCCAAAGAGATAATAGGAGTCCCAGAAATTGTATGCATGCTGAATATTAATCCCAGTCATTTCCCTTTGATCTTATGGCATTGAAATGGATTTTACTCATGCTGAAGCTTCATTGACATTATATTTTTTCTTACCCATAACCCGTTTGGCTTCTTGTGAATTGGATGAGCCAATAATTGATTTTTTAAAATCCATTGTATAAGGGTGAGTAGGCAGTGAGTCACTACCGGTAAGCTCTCTATCCCTATTCCCCATTCCAATTCCATGCACTTCATGAAAAGCCCAAAAATTTTGATTCTTGAAATGCATCTCATGCTGGGTGTTTAATTAATAAATGTCTGCCATGTATATTCTGGGTGAGGAAAAGCCCGATGCCAGGAGAGGTGGCACAACAAAAGAGGGGTGACCCCCCCTTGCCATCAAAGACCCTGAAGGGGTGCACAACCCGGCTCGGCGGGAACTTTGCCCACCTCTTGGTGATCCAAAGCCCAATAATTATTGCAAGTGTGTAGGTAAATTTGATGGAATAGCCCGAGCCCTGATCGTTTGAGTCTACAGCCCTCTACATGCAATGGAAATGTCATGTATCACTTGGAAATATATGGTGGATGCAATGCAAGAAGGGCAGGGTATGCAGTTATGGAAATGGTCTCAGCAATGAACTACGGATGCAAAAGATGTATGGCTATATGTGGCATTGGGAGCCACCATTGAGGCCCTGGATGTTTGGGATAAGACCCTCACCATTGGGATAAGGTATGCTCCTTGAGGGATTCTTTGCAAGGTATTGCAGACAGTTAATCCTACACAATCAGCCTGCAAAAGTTGATTACAACAAAGCCTTATGGTGTGAATGAGCATGAGATTTATATCTTGTTTTGAAGAGGGCATCCTCTCCTTTGATCTGAACTAAAAACCTCCCCATTACGCCTTATGAATCGGGAGATACACTCAGTTTGTGCTCAGAGGTACTATTGTGTGGGATAGGCAGCAGTCCTACACAATCAGCCCACAAAAGTTGATTACAGCAAAGCCTTCTTGTGTTACTGAGTGCAGGCTCTATAGCTTCTTTCGAAGAAGGCATCCTCCCCTTCGATCTGAACTAAAAATCTCCCTATTCCGCCCTACGGTTTGGGAGATACACTCACTTTTGTGCCCAGAGGTACTATGGAATAGACAGCAGTCTTACACAGTCAGCCCACAAAAAGTGATCACAGCAAAGCCCTGATCATTTACTGTGAGAGATATTTTTACATAGCCTGGTAGAGGCATCGAGGGCTTTCATTTGAATAAAAAATTTTGGTGATTGGAGCTTTCTAGCTCAAGATATCATCATTTTTGTAACAAGGGGTCTGGTGAGCTGCACTTGGGATGGTAGGCCACAAGGGTAAAGCAAAGGCCCAGGAGGACTTTCAGCATGAAATAAGGGACTCCCATGCCTCAATGAGCGATCCTAGCTCAGCCCAAGAGGATTGTGAAGACATGTTTGAAGAGGGTGTCCCCGAGATAGACCGCTTATCTCTGCTCAACCAAACCTTATGCCAACATGAGACCCATCATGCTGAATGACATTGAGAGATGGAGCAATGCCACAGGGAGATGGAAACCCGCCAAGATCTGCCATTCTGAGATGATGGCCAAGATGGACTTACTCATAGAGTGCATGGGTGCCCTCATCCCCGCCATTGCCCCCCCTCGGATCGACTCAAGGAGTATGTCCCTCCCCGTGAGGCTAACCGCCCTCCCCCCTTGGAGACCGGGCATAGCCCACAAGGTCTCGGTGGTACCCATGGCATTCCCCATAGCACTTACGAGATGGGTGAGCCTTGCACTCGACATGATGAGCCTCTCGTTTCCTCCCCCATTATGAATCCTTCAAGCCCATCCTTGGCACCCCAACTCCCCCGTAACAAAAGCTATTTTCACACTCAAGGGAGTGGCTCCAATGCAAATCTTGGGCAGCATGGAATGCACAGAGTACATGGGCAGCATGCACATGGCAATGGGTAGCATGCATATGGCAATGGGCAGCATGCATATGGTAATGGGCAGCATGGACATTTTGGACAGCAAGGTCCTAATGGCCAATTTGGTCCTCATGTAAGGCAAGGGCAACATGGCTCCCATGGAAATTTTGGACAGCCGGGGATTGGATAGCAAGGCATGTATGGGCAGTATGTAGTACATGGCATTCATGGGCAGCAAGGCCCAAATGATCTGCGTGATAAGATTGTGTTTACTAAATTCAATGGGCAATCCTCATCCCCAGGTGAACTAGAGGAATGGACCTCTAAATTGGAAGCCTATTTTCTCATCTATCCCCATACTGATAAGGCAAAGATTATTTTTTCCTC
Source organism: Lygodium microphyllum (assembly GCF_053477565.2). Taxonomy (NCBI): domain Eukaryota; kingdom Viridiplantae; phylum Streptophyta; class Polypodiopsida; order Schizaeales; family Lygodiaceae; genus Lygodium; species Lygodium microphyllum. The sequence continues at coordinate 123,509,508 of NC_141148.1, read as the reverse complement.
CCTTCATTTAGAAGGTTTTGCCCACACATGGTGGAGATTCGTTCAAAGAGAAAATCAGTAGTTTCGTGATTGGGAAGAGTTGAAGATGCCTATGATCCAAGTTTTTGTCTCCCTGGTGGAAAAAGAATGATTGGCTAGGCAATGGTATCAGTTTGATCAGCGAAATCTCACCGTGAGGGAATACATCAACCAATTTATGAACCTATCCATGTATGTTGAGGCAGTCAAATGATGAGGCCAAATTGCATAAATACATTTATGGGCTAGATGCACATCTCTCAGCTGATGTAATGGCTCAAAAGCCAACCACCCTGTTTGCAGCTATAGAATTGGCTGAACGTTATGGTTGGAAATACCGTCGCAATGAGGCTATGCAGCCCATTGTAGGACAACAAAGATACCCTATCAGGAAACCCCCATATGCTAATAATTATCGCAGCAACAATGCAGGGAATGGTAGCCCCAAAATCCCTACTTACCCCACTTTTAATGCTAAAAGGAAATATGGCAGTTTTTGGACAGCACCACCCTCCAAAAGTGGCCCAAAGTACGCTGAAAATAAGACAAGGAATGGCTTCAGTCCTAACGGTCAAAAATTCATTCCTCTTGAAGTTGTCAAGGATAGAAAAGCCAAAGTCTCGTGCTTTAAATGCGAGGATAAGTACAGGACTGATCATGCATCCAAATGCCCCTTTAAGAATGCCATTGTCAAGTTTAACAGCATGTATGTGCTAGAAGATAGTGACAAGTTAGAAGAGGACTTGCATGACAACACTCCCATGATGACACTTGCTGAAAACAAATGAATATGAAGAGGATCTTGATATCGATGAGTTTTATGATTCACCGGACAGGTTCCCTTTTGACCCTGGTGGCTACCCCATTGATGACATGCTTGGGAATGACCCTTGGCACCCCTCATTCACCACTATATCAGCTTGCTCGATCTTCATGGATGCATGGACTCTAGGAGCCCGAACACCCTACGAGTACATGGTAACATTGATGGCAACAGTGTATACATCCTCATAGATAGTGGCAGCACGCACAGTTTTGTGAGTAAATCGACTCTTGGCCATTTGACATGTGATGCCAGGAGGCATATTCCATGGTGGATTCCGTGAGGTTTTGCGATGGATTCCATAAAATTTTATTACCGAGGCTCATACACAAAGTGGATTCTTTATGCGAAAAGTGAATGGGGACGCCTATCCTTTTCGGGTGTTTTGTTAATTTAATGTATAAGTGGGTGATTCCATAGCGTGTGATTTCGCAAAACACATATTTAAATTAATAAACGTTTGGATTAGTGATCCCTGTGGATTGCTGGATGTTGAGAGAGAGAGAGAGTACGAGAGAGATACACAAGACATGCTCCCAAAGAATGATTTATATTGATGTAGAGTTAGTATATATAGGTGAGACCCAAGTCAAGTGAGAGATGATATATATAGTTGTAACATCCCTACTCAAACAAAGGTCTCTAGCTGCGAGTGAAAAAAAAACCCTTGGGGAGAACAAGGGAAAAAACCCGAGCCCCTACACATACCTACGATACAAAAATGATTTACTATAAAGTTTTCTTGAATACAATGATACATGCCTCAATAAGTGAGACAAGAACTTGGAACAATACCAAGTGCATGTCTTAATGAACTAAAGCGATCTTCACTAAGAGCTTTTGTGAAGATGTTTGCAACCATTTGATCATTGGGACAATGCTCCACCATAATGGAACCTTTCTTGACTTCATGTCGAACATAATGATAATGAATAGCAATATGCTTTGATTTACTATGTTGTATATAGTCTTTGGTAAGACTAATAGCACTTTGGTTATCGCATCAAAGTGGTGTACTAGATGATGAAGGATGTCCCAAATCTGCAAGTTGTGGAAGCCAAACTAGCTCGCGAGCTGCCAATGATACAGCAACATATTCGGCCTCAGTTGTAGAAATTGCAACACATCGTTGTTTCTTGCTCGACCAAGAAACTAAACATCCATTTACAAAGAAACAATTCCCACTTGTAGATCGCATGGATAAGTGTGAACTTTCCCAATCAACATCTGTATATCCAATAAGGTCAAGAGAAGTTGAAGAAGATAAAGAAGAATCCTCTCGATGACGATAAATAAGACCAAATTCCTTAATACCCTTGAGGTACTTAAGAATACGTTTTGTTGCACTCCAATGAATAGTGGAAGGGGAAGAAAGATACTGTCCCAAAAAATTAGCTACAAATAAAATATCTAGTCTTGTGTTTAAACCAATAAGTTGAAGACAACCGACAAGATTAGCAAAAGGTTGATGAATGGCTGATTCTTCATTGTGTGTTGTAGATGTATCCTTGGTAGAGCTCGAAAGAATGGGAGTGTTGCCAGAATGCGCATTTGTCAACCCAAACTTCTTAACAATATCATTAATAAGCTTTGTCTGGCGAAGAAGAAGAATGCCTTGTTGTCGGTGTCGTTGAACTTGAATACCCAAACAAGAATGTATCTCACCAAGATCCACCATTTCAAATGCAGTCGATAAAAGCTTCTTCATAGCATCTAAGAAAGCAATATTATTTGACACAAGAATAGTATCATCAACATATAGAGCAAGAATAATAAAACATTTGTCCTTTCTTTTGATGTAAATATTTGGGTCAGCAAAACATGCAACAAAACCTTTAGATGTGAGGAACTTATCAATCTTAATATACCAAGCACGAGAGGCTTGCTTCAATCCATATAATGCACGATGAAGCTGGCATACAAGATGCTTATTTCCTGCAATCATAAAACCTTCAGGTTGCTCCATATAGATTTCTTCTTCAAGATCTCCATTGAGAAAAGCCGTTTTAACATCCATTTGGTGAATTTCTGGATCAAATAGTGTTGCAAAAGCCAAAATCATACGAATAGTTGTGGAGTGCACAACGGGAGAAAATGTTTCTTGATAATCTACTCCTGCAATCTTTGAGTAACCTTTTGCAACAAGTCGTGCTTTGAACTTATCAAACGAGCCATCAGCTTTGGTCTTGGTTTTATCAACCCATTTACATTTGATAGGAACACGATTTGGGGGGAGTTCAGTAAGAATCCATGTACCTTTGGAGATTAAAGAATCGTACTCAGCTTGCATAGCTTCTTGCCATTGATCCCTTTGAGACGAATTGTTAGCTTCCATATACGATATTGGATCAGACATAGCATCATCAAAGACATCATATTCAATAGAATAGAATCCATGCTCTATCTCAATAGAAAGATCGACATAGATCTCCAAATTTTCATCAATCTTCTTTGGAGGTGAAGGAGGTTTATGATCATCAGAATTAGTAGACTCACAAAGCAAGTAAGGAAATGCACTAAGCAAAGACTGTGTATCATCTGAAACATCTGACGACCATGTGCCACCCATAGTCTTCTCATCAAATATAGCATCACGACTAATTATAACCTTTTGAGTAGAAGGATCATAAAATTTGTAACCTTTGGAATGATCTGAATAACCAATAAAAATAATCTTCAAACCTGGAGGATCCAACTTATGTCGAGTGTCCTTGGGCACATGAATATAAGCAATGCAGCCAAATGTACGAAAGTAAGAGACTAAAGGTGTCTTCCCTGTCTAGATTGCTATAGGAATTTTACCAACAGGTGCAGTAATTGGAAGATGATTTTGAATAAAAACGGCTGTTAGAAGTGCTTCAGTCCAAAACTTTCGAGACAAACCAGAGTGTATAAGCATGCAACGCATAGCATTAAGAATAGTGCAATTTTTGCGCTCAGCAACACCATTTTGTTGAGGAGAATAAGGAACTGTAAACTCATGATGAATACCTTGATCCTTACAGAAGTCATCAAATAGATTGGATACATATTCACCGCCATTGTCACTGCGAAGCGTCTTTATAGAGAATCCAGTTTGAAGCTCAACACTTATCTTGTATTGTTTAAATATAGATAAAGCCTCAGACTTATGTCAAAGAAGATAGACATGTGTGTACCGTGAGAAAACATCAATGAAAGTTATAAAATATCGATATTGAGACTTTGAGGCCGGAAAAGGACCTCAAATATCGATATGAACCAAATCCAAGAGAGCACAGGAATGTGATGAAGTAGAAGTGTGGAAAGGCAAACAATGGTGTTTTCCAAGTGCACAGTACTCACATATTCCCATACGTGGATGAGATTTAAGATCCATACCTTGCACAAGACCATGACGATGAAGATCAAGAATTTTTGCAAAATCGGAGTGTGCAAATCGTTGATGGCATAATTTGCAATCTGCATCTCCAGGAGCAGTAACAACATTTGCAACTGTATCGTTCAATGATAGCTCAAATAGATTACCATGTCGAGGAGCCACTGCTATAGTATGTTCGTCTTTCTCTATACGACATTGATTATGATCAAAGCCAACAAACAAAGGAAGATCAACTAGAGGAGCAACAGAAAGAAGATTTCTTTGCAAATCTGGAACATGAAGAACTCCTCTTAATATTCTAGTGGATGAAACAGTCCCCAGATATAAATCACCCACTCCTTTGACTTGACAAGTTGTATCATCCGCAAGGTAAAAAAACTTCTTGACAGTAAGAGAATGATAATTGTGAAGCCACTTCGATTGGTATGTCATGTTTCAAGTGGCACCTGAATCAACGATGAATAGAGAACCATCATGAACATGAAGTACATTTTCTGGAGGGATATCATGATGGACGAAATTGAGCTCCTGATGAGTATGATCATCATCAGTTGTAGTTTGTTGAACAATATAAGCTCGAGAACGTTCTTCATCATATCTGCATTTATAACAATGACGAGATGGATGATGTGTATGTACACAATAATCACGAGGAAAACTTTTGGACGAGCGAGGTTGCTTTGTAGTAACTCCATGCTCCTCATCATATTGACGTGCCCAGCCAATCAGAAGCCACATGATCTTTCTTATCGCAATAAGAACAATGTTTGTTAGGATAAGCAAGACGAGAAGATTTACTACCTTGATTAGGGCGTCCATCCTGCTGAAACGTGAAGTGGGACGCTTGCGAGCAACAAAAGCAGCATCAAAATCCTTTTGTTCGCGAGTGACCAAAACAGCATCCGATTTTTTCAAATGATGCTCATGACGTTGAGAATATTCAATAAGAGATATATATGCTTTGTCAAAGTGGATATCATCCTTGTTAGACAAAATAGTGATGATATTGTCATGTAAAGGATCTTTGATGGTATGAAGAAGTTGAGTAACAATCTGATTTTTAGCAATAAGAGCACCGGCAGCACCAAGCTGATTGATAATGTCTTTAAAAGCCTCGATATGAGAGTTGTTGACATATCGAGCTCCACTCGTGATACGCCAGGGTGACCGTTGTGTATTTATGTCACCGACTTGTCAGTTGCAGATGCGGTTGGTACACCGCCCCTGAATAATAGCTACATGATAGCTATCCTTATCTACTGTAGTTCGTGGCTCAGTTAGTATGCCACCTTAGTTAGTTGAGTTTGGTTTGAGACCCATATCTAGGGTTCTTCTATTTCTTTGTACTTGAGTTCTTTTGGCTTACACAACTAAGAAGAGGAAAATTGTTTTCAGCCTCCACCCTTGTGTGTATTCCCCCATTGTGCAAGCAAGAAAGCTTCAAGTGAGACTCCTTCCTTCTCTCCCACAATCTTGACATGGTATCAGAGCCTTGTTCGTGGTAAGGAGCTCAAGAAAGCAAGCCAAGCTCGCGGTGGTCTGGTAAGAGGAGCAGTGTTGCTTTCATTTTTTGTTTTGGGAGAAGATCTCTGCAGGTAGCACAGTCGGAAATTGCAGGAGTGCATTGTCTCAGGTTGAGACGCCCTTCGCGGTGAAGCAAGAGGGCAGTATATGCGACCCTGTTTTTTTTATTTGAGGCCATTTCGGGGCCTATTTTGAAGGCAGAAGTTTTCTGCACGCACTCAAGAAAAGTCCCTGTTTTATGCTGTGCGACCACTATTCTACAGGTCGGTGAAAAGTTACCACAGAGATTGCATCATATGCTTGTGTGCAGAGACATTGGGAGTTACAGAATCATCCCTGTTGCTTGTTGATGCAAAATCGTCACTAGGAAGTGACTGTGTGGTCAAATACCACTTTCGCCAGTTTTGCAGATTTGCCGTTGTGAGGGTGAAGCTGTGTTTTTTGCAGTGACAGAATTCTTTGCAGTATTCTGTAATGGCATCTGATTCTCTCTCACAGATTGTCACTGAAAAGCTTGACAAGAACAACTTCCAAGCATGGAAGTTTAGAATGACGAATTTCCTTATGGGAAAAGGATATTGGGAATTTGTTGCAGGAAATGAAGAAGAACCAGCTCTTCCTGATGTTCCCAATCAACAACAAATGCAGGCATTCAAAACATGGCATGAGAGAGCCAGGAAAGTTATGTATTGGCTATCTATCAGTATTTCAGACTCTATGATTGTGCATATTCAGGATGCAAGTACGCCAAAGGAGGCATGGGATACTTTGTCAAAAATGTATAGCACAAATACGCAAGCTAGGAAAATGCAGCTCAAGCAAGAGTTGCATAATGTGCAAAGAGAAAGTATGAGCATCAACGACTACCACATGAAGGTGAAGAAGATTGCAGATGCACTTGCTTCCATTGGGTCGCCAGTGGAAGATGATGATTTAGTTTCCGTGACCTTGAATGGTCTAGGAAAGGATTCTGCACAGTTTCGGACATCCATTTCAGTTCGTGAAAGATTTCCTGATTTTGAGGAGTTGATTGCTCTTCTAATTTCTGAGGAACAGAGAAATGGTGGTGCATCTTCTTCAGGAGGAACTTCAAAAGAAGCTGTCTTCTACTCAAATGCTGGAAGAGGTAGAGGCAGAGGTAGAGGAGGCCGATTTGGAGGCCGTGGTAGAAATCAGAATATGCAGCAAACTCAAGAAAACCAGTCCTATGGAGGAGGACATGGTAACTCTAGAGGCAGGGGGAGCCAAAGAGGTCGTGGTGGATGGCAAAGAGGTCAAAATGCAAACAGTAATGTTGAATGCTACTACTGTGGTAAAATGGGTCATATGGCTAAAGACTGCTATAAAAAGCAGAATGACATCATGAATGGAAAACTGCAACAAGGGAATTATGCATCTTCTAGCAGACAGGGTGATGACAGAAATGAGCATTTGTTCATGGTGCAGCACATGAACAATTCTGTGACAAGTGTAGAAGAAAGCAATGATGTATGGTATGTTGACTCAGGTGCATCAAACCACATGACAGGTCATGCAGAATGGATGGAGGATGCAAGGAAAATGGAAAAACCAGGATTTGTGGAGACTGGTGATGATACTGCACATCCTATTGTGCAGATTGGAAAAATTCCCTTGTCTATGCAGGATGGGAAAAAGAAATACCTGTCCGATGTATTTCATGTCCCGAATATCACCAAGAATCTAGATTATGTCGGTCAAATGGTTGAGCAGGGCTTGCAGGTCAGATTTAATCCTCATGGATGCTTTGTTGAGGATATGAAAAATAAAGGTCGCTTGATAGCAAAAGGAAAGAAGAAGGGCAGAATGTTTACATTGGATGCAGACATGTCTGAATTGAGTGCAGCAATGTTTGCACATGGGACCGGTGTAGTTGCAGATATTGATATCTGGCATAAACGCATTGGTCATGTTAATGTACAGCGACTTAAATCAATGCAGGCCCAAAATATTGTTGTAGGATTGCCCAAATTCAAGGTTGGAGAAATGCATAAGGTATGTGAAGCTTGTCAGTTTGGAAAACAGGCAAGGAAACCATTTCCTAGACATGTTCAAGAGAGTGAGAAGCCATTGGAATTAATCCACTCTGATGTGTGGACTACTAAAGCTGCATCTCTTGGAGGCTGTCATTATTTTGTCACTTTTATTGATGACTATAGCAGAAAAGTTTGGGTGTATTTTATGAAAAAGAAAAGTGAAGTTTTTGGGCATTTCAAAACCCTTAAAGCTATGGCTGAAAAAGAAATAGGTCTGCAAATAAAATGCCTAAGGTCAGATGGAGGGGGAGAGTACCTCTCAAACGAGTTTGCAAAGTTCTTGCAGGAGCATGGCATAAAGCAGCAATATTCATGCAGTTATACCCCACAACAAAATGGAATTGCAGAAAGGAAAAACAGCCATATTGGAGAGGTATCTCGTGCCATGCTCAATGAAAAAGACTTGCCAGATTTTTATTGGGCTGAAGCAGTTGCTACAGCAGTCTACATAATGAACAGGACTCCCACTGCAGCAATACATGGAATGACTCCAGAGGAGAGGTATACTGGTAGGAAACCAGATATTTCTCATTTGAAAATTTTTGGTTGCATTGCCTATGTACATGTGCCAGATGAGCTGAGATCCAAGTTGGATCCAAAAGCTGAGAAGTGCATCTTTATTGGTTACTCTCTGCAGCAAAAAGGGTATAGATGCTATAACCCTTCTACTCGTAAGTTTACAGTGAGCAGAGATGTTGTTTCTGATGAGATGAGTAGCGGTATAAACCAGTAAATGTGATTGATGATGTAGATGCACAAAATGGTAATGCTGCACAGAATTCACAGCAGCACTCACAAAATATTAGTGGACTTGGAGCGTCCTCTAGCAGTGGTTCACATTCTTCGCCATGGACAGGCAGATTGAGATCAGGAGAATCTTCTCAAAGTAATGCAGATAGTGGTATGCAGGTATCACGAAAAGGAAAAGAGAAGGTTGATCAGCCCATGTTTGATGTGAATGCAGGTCACTCTTATGTGGATGGTGAATCCAGTGGCTCAGAACAGAGCATTGATGATGAGTTGGGTATTCCTTCTATTGTTACACCTGGAGTAAGGAAGACCAGGGATGTTTTGAGAGCACCTGGGAGTGAACCCACTTTGCGCAGGTCTACCAGAGTTAGGTATCCTGTGGATAGGCTGAAATATGATGGATTTACAGCCATTCACTATGCATATATGGTCAAGGTGATACAGGAACCAGAACCCACTTCTTTTGAGCAAGCTATGGGAAAAGAAAAATGGGAGAAAGCCATGGATGAAGAAATGGATGCCTTGGAAGCAAATGCTACATGGGAATTGGTACCTTTGCCTAAAGGTAAAAATGCAATTGGCTGTAAGTGGGTTTATAAGGTGAAGCACAATGCAGATGGTTCTGTGAACAGATACAAGGCAAGATTAGTAGTCAAGGGGTATGCACAAACATATGGCATTGACTATGAAGAAACATTCAGTCCGGTTGCAAGGATGGCAACCGTAAGAGCAGTCATTGCTATGGCTGCATCAAAGGGATGGTCTTTACATCAGATGGATGTAAAGAATGCCTTCTTACATGGTGATTTGCAAGAAGAGGTCTATATGGAGCAGCCACCAGGTTATGTGCATGCTGTTCATCCTGAGTTTGTTTGCAGGTTGAAGAAAGCCTTGTATGGCTTGAAGCAAGCACCTAGAGCATGGTCTGACAAGATAGGACAGTATATTGTCACTATTGGCTTTCAGATTTCCAAGGCAGATTTCTCACTTTATGTGAGAAAAACAGAGAAAGGTATTATGCTACTTGTCATTTATGTTGATGATTTGATTATGACAGGTGACAGTGATGAAGATATCCTTCATGTGAAAATGCTATTGAAGCAGAAGTTTGAGATGAAGGATTTGGGAAAGCTGCGTTATTTCTTGGGCATTGAGGTGATTAGATCACCAAGTGGGATACAGCTCTTGCAGAGGCAGTATGGATTGGACATGCTGTCCAAATATGGGATGACAGGCTGTAAGCCTATTTCAGTTCCTTTGGAGCAGAATGTGAAGCTGAGCGCAGATGCAGGTGAGCTTCTAGAAGACCCTACTATGTACAGACGCATAGTAGGAAGCTTTATTTATATGACTATTACCAGGCCAGATTTGAGCTATGCTGTTGGATTGGTAAGTCAGTTTATGCAGGCTCCAAGGAAACCACATTTGGATGCGGCTAGATGCATACTCAGGTATGTGAAGTCCACATTGCAGTATGGACTATTTTATGAGACTGGGGTTCAGATACAGTTGCATGGATACACTGATGCTGATTGGGCTGGTAGTATTTCTGATAGACGATCTACCAGTGGATATGTGTTCTCTTTTGGGAGTGCTGCAGTCACTTGGAGCAGCAAGAAACAGCCTACAGTTGCCTTGTCGAGCACAGAGGCTGAGTACAGGGGTGCAGCAATGGCTGCATGTGAGGTAGCTTGGTTGCATAAGCTACTTTATGATATGCATCAGTCTACAGATGGGCCATTTGTCATTTATTGTGACAACATGAGTAGTATACACTTGGCAAATAACCTAGTCTATCATGCTAGAACAAAGCACATTGAGGTGCATTATCACTATGTGCGAGAGAGGGTTTTACTAGGTCTTATTGATCTAGTTTATGTCAGCACAGAGGATCAGGTAGCTGACATATTCACGAAGGCATTGGGCGCAGAGAAGCTGCGCAAGTTCAGAGACCTGCTTGGTGTGCAGGAATTGGGATTGAGCTCGAGGGGGAGTGTTGACATATCGAGCTCCACTCGTGATACGCCAGGGTGACCGTTGTGTATTTATGTCACCGACTTGTCAGTTGCAGATGCGGTTGGTACACCGCCCCTGAATAATAGCTACATGATAGCTATCCTTATCTACTCTAGTTCGTGGCTCAGTTAGTATGCCACCTTAGTTAGTTGAGTTTGGTTTGAGACCCATATCTAGGGTTCTTCTATTTCTTTGTACTTGAGTTCTTTTGGCTTACACAACTAAGAAGAGGAAAACTGTTTTCAGCCTCCACCCTTGTGTGTATTTCCCCATTGTGCAAGCAAGAAAGCTTCAAGTGAGACTCCTTCTGTTTTCAGCCTCCACCCTTGTGTGTATTCCCCCATTGTGCAAGCAAGAAAGCTTCAAGTGAGACTCCTTCCTTCTCTCCCACAATCTTGACAAGAGTGCATAGAAGTACCAACCTTATATTGAAGATTCTTCAAACAAGTTTGAAGATATAAAATTTCGGTGACCGATTTCTTCTCAAACGTTGAGATAAGATACTCCCAAACAGCATGAGAGGTTTCCAGATGAAAGACATCCAACATAAGTGAGTCAGGAAGTGCAGACAATATATAACGACGAGCTGCTTTGTCACGAAGAATCCAATCAGTATGATCAATTTTCCATTGTTCAAATAATGGACCATCAGTAATCACAAAATTGTTATTCATCATATCAATAGATTGAACTGGGCAAGACAGATCGCCCAAATCAATATCAAATAATTTGTCACCTTCAAGAATTAGCATCATCTTTGCTTTCCACCCAGGAAAGCCTTGTCCTTGGAAGAAGGGAACCGAATGTTGGCCAGACGGATATCCGTTAACAATTACGCAATTGGCCATGCCTATATGTCGAGAGAAAACAAATAAGATGAGATTGCAGAATCTGCAAACCATGATCAAGACGAGTGTAGTTGAGACGCATGACAATCAAAATAGGGAGATGCACGTAAGAACGACAAAAAGTATTGAGTGACTAAAAAGAAAGCCCGAAATAGAGAGACGTAACATGCAAGATGAGATGATGCATATAAGAAAAGTACTATTTCGGTCGAGCAAAGAACGTGAACGATAATAAAACATCGCTAAAAATAGCAAGATGTTTGCTTGTCATAATCAACGTCATTAACAAAGACGAACTGTAATTGGGGATTAATGAATTGTAATAAGAATTACAATTTTAAATAAAGAATCATAGATTCGAGCAGAATTGTTGTCTTGAATCCTGAACTGTCATAACTTTTGATCCAGAACTTCAATTAACAAGCAGTTTTGACAGGGTTGTTTTTAAAGACAAAATTAACTAATACTTCTAATTTGAACAAGTTCATGTATCAAATCATCACTTGTGCAAAGAATTCAATCAAGTATAAATAATGAAACAACTTATCTTCCTTGTTGTTGCTACGCATCCATAGCTCTGATACCATGTTGAGAGAGAGAGAGAGTACGAGAGAGATACACAAGACATGCTCCCAAAGAATGATTCATATTGATGTAGAGTTAGTATATATAGGTGAGACCTAAGTCACGTGAGAGATGATATATATAGTTGTAACAGTGGATAGCCTTCGGGCGGATTGTGGATAAGCCTACGGGCTGGACTCTTTGTATTTCAAAGATAAATATGATAACCTGTTAATAAGGAACTTGTCGGATATTGTTTTTCTATGTCAAGTGATAAAATTACGTGAAGGAACCAGTGCCTAACGGGTTAATTAAAGAAGCTGGTTGTTACATGTCCAACTAATGTATTAGGTAATTAAATAACTAAAACAACCCAAGGAAAGTACAAAGAATGGGCCATAGATCTATCCTACGGATGGGTGGTCCCAGTTGGCCGGGAACTTTTCTCAAATCACGATGGACAGCTGGAAGATCGTCAAAGAATACGATCAAGAAGAGCGTTGACCTAGAGTTATATTTGAACCCAATTTACGATGTTTTAGGGGAACGGAATGGGACTATGCCTTATGGCAGAGAGGTTGAGCTTTGCATCCCTCTCATTTTCCATTCTCCTTGAACCAAGTGTAGCGTGAATCAGCTTCGGACCTAGCGTTTCTGCGTAAAGTAGTTCGCTTGGGTCTAACGCTAGTTGCTGCTAGGAAATGACCAATCAAGAAAATCCTAATTTAGGTCGATCCTAAGTGTGAACGGCCGAAATACTTCTGCCACGTGGCAGATGCAAAAAGCCCTAGATCGCAAACCCCATAACATTCCATGGGAGTGCCAGGCAGAGCTTTCTAGACATCCTTTCTGATGGACTGCTAAGACGTGTCTTGGAAATACAAGTGGACACGTTACAGTTGGTATCAGAGCCAACCAACAACGGAATTGTTTTATAAAATCTTAATAAGTTGAAGTAAAACAAATGTTGCTGTCCAAACATTTCCTTACCTTCAATGTTGTCTTACAGAATTACAAAACGTGGAACAAGTTCTTGGTATTTCGAGTCATGTTTATGACTACAACGCATTCTATGCATTATAGACCAAGGGTTGAGATGATGAACATCCTGGAGCAAATCTATAATCCATCACCATTATACATGGGACGAAGATGGACGGGTGCCTCAGGAATCTACTATATAGCCGCCCACCGGTTTGCTTACCTACAAACAACCTAAAGAGGATCAAGTGGTTGGAAGACTTGAAAGTCGTGAAGCTGTTCATTTTTGTGGAAGCTCATGTAAACTCAACTTTACATATTCAAGGTCGGAGGGTTGAGATGAACTCATATGTATATGAGGAAGTAACCCGTGTAATCCCCGCCGACAGGATTAAAGTGTTAGGCCGCCAAGAGAAGAATGGATTCCAATGGAAAGGATATCCTGAACTTCCAATGATTTACTGATTCCTGAAGATCCATGACCCGAAACCATACTACTATACAGTTCCTGTAGATAAATGTAATACAACGTTGTTCTCCCCAAACTAAATGTAACAGTTGGCTTATCATCGCAAGAAATGTTGTATTCCGCAAGGGCTATGCCCATATAAATATGAATAAGACTTCCTTTTATCAATGTCTGATTGTGCATGAGAATTGATAAAAAGTTAAGTAGCTACATTGCTTACATGATAGCAGAATTGAAGATGTAATATAAATCAATAACGATTATTGTATAATAACGTTAAGAAACCTTTATCCAGGCACAACCCCAAGTACAGGTTCCTAGTTCGCCTCCTACATCAAGTACTGCTATAATCCAGGAGAAGAAGTTTCTTCTCAAGCAGATCAAGCCACCCGAGTTTGACGGGAGAGGCAGGTCCGTTCAAGCTGATGCTAAAATTTGGATTGAATCCATGGAGAATTACATCGAAGCAGCCGGAACTGCACCCGCCAATCAGGCTATGCTCTCTAAGCTAAAGCTCACCAGTGAAGCCAGGCTTTGGTGGAAGCAATGGTGCAGGGATCAAGGGATCGTGGAGGGATCAGTTACCTGGGAGAAGCTGAAGAAAGCCGTGTAGGGAAGATACTTGCCACTTGCATATTGCACGCAGAAAATGAATGAGTTCTACGAGCTAAAATAGCTGGGGCTGACGCTTGACGCATACTACGCTAAATTCGTTTCACTTTTAAAGTATGCACCACAGATGGACATGACACAGCAGGTGTCCAAATTTTGTGCGGGTTTAAATCCACTAGTAAATACTCGTCTCGAATCTATGCGTCCATCAGATCTTTAGGATGCAGTCATTCGAGTTGCGCCTATAATTCAGGAGGTGCAGGTTAGACCAAGGGGTAACAAAACTTGGTCTTATAATGACCCGAACAGAGGAGCATTTAGACCTCAAATGAAGAGAGTTTAAGGTCATAATCAGGGACAAAGAAAGAAAGCAAGGACTAACAATGTCAACAACTTTGTTCCTACTCAAAGCAATGGCCAAAACCTCCATTGTTTCCACTGCAACGAACCCAGTCACTTCAAGAGGCAATGTCCCAAGCTTGGTGGAGGACATCGCCAAGCGCCTTTCCAAGGAACGGGCCATGGTCAAGGTGCCGCTACCCGAGACAGAGGAAGAACTGCCTGCGTTTCCAATAGGCAAATGTGCAAAGAAGAAGAAGAGGAAGATCCGACCATGGAAGCAGAGTTCGAAAGGGTGACAGTCCATGCCGCTCTACACAAGAAAGGCCCGAATCGCCAGTTCTCGGTGATTCAGACACCATGGGACTATCAAGGTAAAAGTTTCAAGACCTTGATTGATTGTGGCAGCACGCATTCCTTTATCTCACAAGCATGTGCAAAAAGATTAGGCATAGCCATAGTAGAAGCACCTACCCTGCTTGTGGAATTGGCAAATGGTCGTGAGGTTACTTGTACCACGCAAACTGCTAAGGTGGAATTCTTTCTGGGAGGAAAGAAGACTTCAGTCAAATTCAGAGTCATGAATTTAGGTATTCATGAGTGTCTACTCGGAATGGATTGGCTTAAGCCTAATGACGCTCACATTCATTATAGAAAGGGTTAAGTTTTCTTTCGAAACTCTGAAAAGGAATTAGTCACAACTCAAGGTGAGGCTGGAGTGCCAAGAATCCAATTGGCCAAAGTATCTCGGATCATAAAAGGAGTCAGAAAAGGATTACCTATCTACTTAATTAAGCTCAACAAGTTAGATCAAAAGCAAGAGTCTAGTGAAGGACCTCCTTGGCTAAAGGAATACGCGGACGTATTCCCTGAAGAGTTGACAGAGCTCCTACCTCAAAGAGAAGTGGATCATGAGATTAGGTTAGTACTAGGAGCTGCGCCAATTGCAAAGAGACCTTATAGAATGTCCATACCAGAAGCAATTGAGCTAAAGGAACAACTCAAGTAACTACTAGATCAAGGCTACATCTGTCCTAGCAGTTCACTGTGGGGAGCTCCAGTACTATTCCAGAAAAAGAAAGATGAGACACTTAGACTATGTATTGATTACCGAGGATTGAATCAATCAACGGTCAAGAACAAGTACCCTATTCCTAGAATAGATGAGCTTCTTGATCGTCTTCAGGGTGCAAAGATCTTCTCCAAGATTGATCTCAAGTCAAGTTACTATCAGATAAGGATCAAAGAAGAAGATATCCCAAAGACAGCTTTCAATACAAGATATGGGCACTTTGAGTTCCTAGTTATGTCATTCGGACTTACGAATGCACCTGCCACCTTCAACAGGTTAATGCAGGATATCTTTAGGCCATATCTTGATGATTTCGTGCTTGTCTTCTTCGATGACACTTTAATCTATTCTAAACATGAAGAAGATCATGAACCCCAACTTCAGATTGTCCTTGAGACAATGAGGTCGCATAAGCTATATGCTAAGATGAAGAACTGTGCATTCTTCAAACGTCAGATTGAATATCTGGGATTCATAGTATCAGCAGAAGGAATCTCAGTGGACCCAGCCAAGGTCAGAGATGTGCTAGAATGGCCAATACCAACATCTGTCAAAGAAATATGCAGCTTTCTTGGATTGACAGGATGGTATAGGGTCTTCATAAAAAACTATGCTTTGATTGCAGCACCTTTGACGGACTTATTAGAGAAGAAAACTTCCATTGCATGGTCAACTCCCGAACAAAATAGCTTCGACAGATTAAAGCAATTTTTGTATCAGCACCTATCTTAAGACTTCCCGACCTCAATAAGGAATTCGAGGTAGTAACTGATGCTAGCATACTTGCCTTGGGATGTGTACTTATGCAGGAAGGTCATCCAGTAGTATACTCTTCAAGGAAACTAAAAAGTCATGAAAAGAATTATGCTACGCATGATCTGGAATTGCTAGCTGTCATCCATGCTCTAAAGCTTTGGAGACACTACCTGTTGGGTAACAAATTTACACTAGTAACTGACCATAAGAGTCTCAAATGGATCTTTACCCAGAATGAGCTCAACATGAGGCAACGTCGGTGGATTGAAGTGTTGGAGGAATATGACTTTGAAATCAAGTACCGACTAGTAAAAGATAATGTAGTTTCCGATGCACTCAGTCGCAAGGCATTCCTTAATTCTCTACTCTTGCAGAATCCATCAATAGCCAGATCTCTAGCTACAAAAGTATCTATGCCAAACAATCCAATACTTGAGTTAGCTAGAGAGGATGCATGCCATGATCCAGCCTACCAAACAATGCTAAGGGAGATCTCTATTAAGGAACAAAATCAAAATCTGCAGGCTAAGTATCATGAATTTTCTATCAATAGTGGACTTATCTACTATAGAACAAGGCTGTGTATACCAGCAAGCCAGTCACTTAAGCTGAAGATATTGTGGGAAGCTCATGATTCCCCTTTCAGAGGACATCCTGGCTATGCCAAAACTCTCAATGCAATTAGGAAGAGCTACCATTGGGAGAGGCTCAAAGGTGACGTTCTCAAATATGTCACCGAGTGTTTGTCTTGTCAATGTATCAAAGCCGAACATGTCAAGATGACAGGGAAACTACAACCGCTAGACATTCCCCAAATGAAATGGGAATTTATTAGTATGGATTTTGTTGTAGGCCTACCCCAAGTCCAGTGAGGATACAACTCAATCATGGTTGTGGTTGACATGCTTACTAAGGTTGCACACCTTATTTGAGTAAAGACAAACTATAAAGCCTCAGACATTGTAAGATTGTTTATCAAGGAGATATTCAAGCTACATGGTTTATCCAGAAGAATCATTACCCCTTTCCAAGCATTGTATGGTCATGACTGTTGAAGTCCCCTAAACTTTTCAGATCCAACCTTAAGGTTTGAAGCTTCAAGGCAGATTTTGGAAGAGATGGATGATCAAATAAAGTCAATAAGACAGGACATCCAAGCGGCCAAGGATAGACAGAAGGCATACGTGGATTTGAAGCGTCAAGATAGAGTCTTCGAAGAAGGAGACATGGTCTTCATTCGTGTATGCCCTAAAAAGAGTTCCCTATCCTTAGGACATTGCAAGAAGCTAAGTCCAAGGTATTGTGGACCGTACAAGATCCTCAAGTGCCTAGGACCTAATGCCTAGAAACTGCAACTCCCTGTGAGAGTGGAATTTTGATGCCGAGAAGTGCTTAAAAATAGCTAAAATTAAAAATATCAAGGGAAAAATATTCAACGTCGAAGGCGGCAGCTCCAGCTAGGACGATTTTAAGCACCAAGTGAAATACGATTCTTAAAAGGCGCTCGAGCGACACTTGTGGATTTTTTATAATTTTGTAGATTGTCATGCGGGTTATCAGGAGTTTCCAATCAATGCGAGATGTAAAGCCGAACGCCCAAGATTTTTCAGAGCTTGATTTGAAGCCCGAACAGCGAAATGGCCACAAAATGGTCAAGATATGAAAATGTGGACATTGGAGAAGACTAAAAGGGGTGCCCTTTGGGACATTTTAACCCCCCCCTCAAATTTTTGATCAAGAAGTATGAAAAAACGTGGAGAGAGAATGGAGGAAGAGGGCGCCATCTTCACGCCATTTTTTTGCGTCTCCATGGATAGAGATGGAGATGACAGGCTGTGAGTACCCCATACAACTGATCTTGGGGCTAATCTTCTCCTTCTTGGCCGATCTTATCACGTATCTTCACCTGTACAATGGTGGCCTTAATGAAGACAGCCAATTCTAGTCTTCCTCTCTCCTCTCTCTCATGATTGGGGGGTTGCATACAACCCATGGAACAGATCTTGGGCCTTGATTCCCCCCTGTGGGCCGAGCATATCGCCGTCCTTCGCTCATCCAATGGTGGCCTGAATGAAGAGAGCCAATTCTAGTCTTTCTCTCACCTTCCTCTCTCTCCCTTAAGGGGCTGTTCTTGTGTGGAAGAAGACAATGAAGAATGGTGGAGGAAAGCTTATCCGGATGAGACCGGATTGCTTCCGGATGGATGAAGACATGAAGAATGCTGTTCTTAAAGATGCTGAGCATTAAATGCATGCTAGAAATCAGTCCCGTAATCAAGACCAAGAAACCGAGACCTAAAAATAAGCGGTAATGCTATTTTTATGAAGAAAAATGATCTTTTTATGCTATTTGCTTTATGAAGCTTTGTTCATATGGAATGAAAGTTCATTATGATATTTTTTGCCATGATTTTCAACTGTTTGCAACCTGAAAATAAAAAAATATAAGGCTAAATGGCCGGAATTTGAGTTAAAATGCATGAAAATACGCGTTTTAAGGGTAAAATTGGGTTTTTTGCTATATAAATGAGAAATATGATATGTCACACGAACTAAATTTGAGTTTTTGCTGTCAAGAATCCTAAGGGCCACAGCCCACAATCAATCTTAATTTTTAGTCATTTTTTATTGAAGAAAATAGAGAAAAAATACCAAAAATTGTAAAAAAATGGGAGAAAATTACGAAACGATAAAAAGAAAATTTCAGAAAATTACATAAGTGTTTGTGCAATGTATAATGAAGGTAGAACACGAGGTTGGCCTCGGTTTACCCTCATTTCTATGTTTTTTTCCGTCTTTATTGCTTTCTCTATAAAGAAATACACATAAAATGACTCTTTCACCTATCAACGAATGCAAAACATTAAACGGTAGGGTGAGAGGGGAGGTTGAGCTTCAAAATATAAATTAAAATCTAATTTATGTATTGCATCATGCCTTTAGGACGTTGTTTTAAAATAAAGGAAAAGGCAGCATGAGCGTAAGGCTCGGTGTCTCTCCTCGTTTCAATACATAAACGTTAGCATGGAAATCATGGAAAGAATTGGTTTCACACGATGCACAATGCTGATTTTCTTCTGCTTGTGCACTAAACGATTCACATTATGCACTTTGCACGGTTCATGGTATCAAAGGAAAGTCTCATGGACTGCATAGTAATTGGTTTCTTAGGAATTTGACCCGCGATTGAGAGTATGAGGTTATCCCTTGCTGTAGGATAGAGGGTCGGTTTCCTAAGGGACTGTTAAGTGAGGACACATGGTATATCTCCTGGAAATACGAGAAATATGAAAGAGAGGAGTTTGTGTTTGTATGTGTTATATGTCTAGCAGTGCATCAAAGAGCCAATCCTTGCGATGTAGGAGAGTTGTAGTGGGGCCGGTGGAGTGCCTCCATATGCGTATGTGATCATGGCATTGTCAATGTGTATGGGTTCTCCCTTTGAGGAGTTTAAGGGAAACGTTGGACTATAAACTATAAACGCATGAATTAAGCTTTAGGGCAATTTGTCCTTCAGCATTAGATTGACGCTCTTGGTTCGCGAGGCCGTGAGGGTGTTTGTGTGTCATGAGCATGAGGTCTGGGCTAGTGCCATA
Organism: Lygodium microphyllum; assembly: GCF_053477565.2. Taxonomy (NCBI): domain Eukaryota; kingdom Viridiplantae; phylum Streptophyta; class Polypodiopsida; order Schizaeales; family Lygodiaceae; genus Lygodium; species Lygodium microphyllum. Next base: position 123,489,726 of record NC_141148.1, on the reverse strand, counting down.
GCCAGTGCCGGCCCATTTTAGGTCCCATCAGTGGTGCGTTTGCCGAGAGCTACGTATAAGTGGCGGTTTTCGAATCTAGGTTTCTAAGGGACCCTAAATTACCCATAAAATGGGGTTTGTTCAAGGATGGAAAAACTTGGCTTTCCCTATATAAAACTTACTAATGGACTTAGTTAGTTATGTAGAGCATAAGTCCTCTGCAGAAGATAATTTATGTGATGAAAAGAGTAGCCCATTAGTGGTTATCCCATCCTCTAATACGATGGCATGGGCCAAGGTTCGCCTTGGTGTGGTCTCTACCCAAGAGAAATCATGTTTAACCATCCATCAACCTAGAGGGTATGAAACAAGCATGTTGGAAACTAGGGTAGTTATGGCATTAACAAGTCATCATGCTAAAGCCATGATGCCATGGGAAAGTGCTAATATACAATGGAATATGCTTGTGGTTGAAACATCCCGTGTAATGGGCCACCATGACGACATAGTAGGCATCACAAGGATGTTAGAAGCCCTAGCTGTCAAGGGAAAACCGTTGCTTAAAAGGCACGGTTCCCAAGTCTTAAGAAGTGGTAATGATAAATCTGCTTTAGATAAGGACCAAAAGCTCTTATATAAACCTGTTATGGGCTTTCCTTTTAAAGGGAAAGGTACGAAAGATCCTCTAAGAGGGGATCAAAATGACATGTTGAAACTTATAGGACTCCCTAGACCACTCAGTGAGTTGGCAGAAAGGGATGTCAGTGAGGATATTAACCTCCCTACACCGAAAAGGGTAGGGATGGAAGAGGTTAAAGATCCTAAGAGGCTGGACCTAGATCATGATGAATATGAAGATTTTAATGACCCAGTGTTGATCCCAAAAGGGAGGACTAACTGTCCTCCTCTTTATAGGGATCTCCCAATGTTTTATGGGTTGCCAAATGAGGATCCAATTATTCATTTAAGAGAATATGGCCTAACTTGCATTGCAAGTGGGTTCGACGATATATATCGGATGCTCGTATTTCCAAGTATCCTAAAGGGAGAGGCAAGGAAATGGTATTGGAGCCTCCCAAGAGGGTCGATCAAATCATTTGAGGAGTCTTGTGATAGATTTCTAGATGAGTATAAAAAGCAACTCCCTATGATTCAGGTCTTAGGGCAGCTTATACAGTTTAGACAAGAGTCTTATCTTTCTTTTAAAGAGTATGCTAGAGCCTTTGATAGTACTCTTAGGCTTTGGCCAAGAAGAGCTAGTGCATTACTAGATGTGCTATGTGATCTCTTTCTGAATGGCTTAGAGATTAATACGCAAATCCAAGTGGGACTGCGAAATCCTAAGTCGTTAAGGGAAGCAAAAATGCATGCCATTGATTATGAGGGTCATATTCCTCTTGCCCTCACCCTCTCTTTCTATCTCTCTTTCCCTATTAGATTTAATGATTTTTCTCTCTTTTTCTCTCTCCTCTCTCTCTCTCTCATTTTTTCTTCTCTCTCCTCTCCCTCTCTCATTTACCTTTCTCTCTTTCTCTCCCTCTATCATTTCCTGTCCCTTCTTCACCTTGACCCTCTCTTTTTCTCTTTCTCTATTATTTTTAATAATTTTTTCTCTTTTTCTCTCTCCTCTCCCTCTCTCATTTTTTATCTCTTCCTCTCCCTCTTTCATTTCCTCTCCCTCACCCTCACCCTCACCCATACCCTCTCTTGCTCTATTTGCCTATTATGTTTAACATCTTATCTCTTTTTCTCGCTCCTCTCATTCTCTCTTTTTTTCTCTCTCCTCTCCCTATCTCATTTCCTTTTGCTCTCTTCCTCTCCTTCTCTCATTTCTTCTCCCTCCCTCTCCCTCTCTCATTTCCCTATTATGTTTTCGTCTCTCCCCCCTCTCCCTCTCCCTCTCTCATTGCCTCTCCCTCTCCCTCTCTCATTTTCTCTCTCTTCCTCCCCCTCCCTCTCTCAATTCCTCTCCCCCTCCCTCTCCCTCTCTTTAATTTCCCTCTCTTTTTCCCTCTCCCTCTCCCTCATTTCTTCTCCCTTTCTCATTACATACAAATTATACAAAAAATAAATAAATAAGAGAGAGAATACATTCTCCCTCGCTCATTCCCTCTCTCATTCCCTCTCTTTCTCATTTCCTCCCCCTCCCTCTCCCATTTCCTCCCTCTCCCTCTCTTTAATTTCACTCTCTTTCTCCCTCTTCCTTGTTGAGATATCGAGCTCCACTCATGATACGCCAGGGTGACCGTTGTGCATTTATGTCACCGACGTGTCACTTGCAGATGCGGTTGTTACACCGCCCATGAATAATAGCTACATGATAGCTATCCTTATCTATTCTAGTTTGTGGCTCAGTTAGTATGCCACCTTAGTTAGTTGAGTTTGGTTTGAGACCCATATATAGGGTTCTTCTATTTCTTTGTACTTGAGTTCTTTTGGCTTACACAACTAAGAAGAGGAAAAACTGTTTTCAGCCTCCACCCTTGTGTGTATTCCCCCATTGTGCAAGCAAGAAAGCTACAAGTGTGACTCGTTCCTTCTCTCCCACAATCTTGACATGGTATCAGAGCCTTGTTCGTGGTAAGGAGCTCAAGAAAGCAAGCCAAGCTCGCGGTGTTCTGGTAAGAGGAGCAGTGTTGCTTTCATTTTCTATTTTGGGAGCAGATCTCTGCAGGTAGCACAACCGGAAAGTGCAGTAGAACAGTGGTCGCACTCAGGAAAATGCCCTGTTTTATGCTGTGCGACCACTGTTCTACAGGTCGGTGAAAAGTTATTGTAGAAATTGCAGCGTATGCTTGTGCGCAGAGACATTGGGAGTTTCAGAATCATCCTTGGTTCCTGTTTATGCAAAATCGTCACTAGGAAGTGACTGTGTGGTCAAATACCACTTTCGCCAGTTTTGCAGATTTGCCCTTGTGAGGGTGAAGCTGAGTTTTTGTAGTGACAGAATTTTTCGCAGTGTTCTATAATGGCGTCTGATTCTCTTTCACAGATTGTAACTAAAAAGCTTGACAAGAACAACTTCCAGGCATGGAAGTTTAGAATGAAGAATTTCCTTATGGGAAAAGGATATTGGGAATTTGTTGCAGGAAATGAAGAAGATCCAGTTCTTCCTGATGTTCCCAATCAACAGCAAATGCATGCATTCAAAGCATGGCATGAGAGAGCCAGGAAAGTTATGTATTGGCTGTCTATCAGCATTTCAGACTCTATGATTGTGCATATTCAGGATGCAAGTACGTCAAAGGAGGCATGGGATACTCTATCAAAAATGTATAGTACAAATACTCAAGCCAGGAAAATGCAGCTCAAGCAAGAGTTGCATAATGTGCAAAGAGAAAATATGAGCATCAATGACTACCACATGAAGGTGAAGAAGATTGCAGATGCACTTGCTTCCATTGGGTCGCCAGTGGAAGATGATGATTTAGTTTCTGGACCTTGAATGGTCTAGGAAAGGATTATGCGCAGTTTTGGACATCCATTTCCGTCCGTGAAAGATTTCCTGATTTTGAGGAGTTGATTGCTCTTCTAATTTCTGAGGAGCAGAGAAATGGTGGTGCATCTTCTTCAGGAGGAACTTCAAAAGAAGCTGTCTTCTACTCAAATGCTGGAAGAGGTAGAGGCAGAGGTAGAGGAGGCCGATCTGGAGGCCGTGGTAGAAATCAGAATATGCAGCAAACTCAAGAAAACCAGTCCTATGGAGGAGGACGTGGTAACTCTAGAGGCAGGGGGAGTCAAAGAGGTCGTGGTGGATGGCAAAGAGGTCAAAATGCAAACAGTAATGTTGAATGCTACTACTGTGGTAAAATGGGTCATATGGCTAAAGACTGCTATAAAAAGCAGAATGACATCATGAATGGAAAACTACAACAAGGGAATTATGCATCTTCTAGTAGACAGGGTGATGACAGAAATGAGCATTTGTTCATGGTGCAGCACATGAACAATTCTGTGACAAGTGTAGAAGAAAGAAATGATGTATGGTATGTTGACTCAGGTGCATCAAACCACATGACAGGTCATGCAGAATGGATGGAGGATGCAAGGAAAATGGAAAAACCAGGATTTGTGGATACTGGTGATGATACTGCACATCCGATTATGCAGATTGGAAAAATTCCTTTGTCTATGCAGGATGGGAAAAAGAAATACCTGTCCGATGTATTTCATGTCCCGAATATCACCAAGAATCTGGTTTTTGTTGGTCAAATGGTTGAACAGGGCTTGCAGGTCAGATTTAATCCTCATGGATGCTTTGTTGAGGATATGAAAAATAAAGGTCGCTTGATAGCAAAAGGAAAGAAGAAGGGCAGAATGTTTACATTGGATGCAGACATGTCTGAATTGAGTGCAGCAATGTTTGCACATGGGACCGGTGTAGTTGCAGATATTGATATCTGGCATAAACGCATTGGTCATGTTAATGTACACCGACTTAAATCAATGCAGGCCCAAAATATTGTTGCAGGATTGCCCAAATTCAAGGTTGCAGAAGGTATGTGAAGCCTATCAGTTTGGAAAACAGGCAAGGAAACCATTTCCTAGACATGTTCAAGAGAGTAAGAAGCCATTGGAATTAATCCACTCTGATGTGTGGACTACTAAAGCTGCATCTCTTGGAGGCTGTCATTATTTTGTCACTTTTATTGATGACTATAGCAGAAAAGTTTGGGTGTATTTTATGAAAAAGAAAAGTGAAGTTTTTGGGCATTTCAAAACTCTTAAAGCTATGGTTGAAAAAGAAACAGGCCTGCAAATAAAATGCCTAAGGTCAGATGGAGGGGGAGAGTACCTCTCAAATGAGTTTGCAAGGTTCTTGCAGGAGCATGGCATAAAGCAACAATATTCATACAGTCATACCCCACAGCAAAATGGAATTGCAGAAAGAAAAAACAGACATATTGGAGAGGTGTCTCGTGCCATGCTCAATGAAAAAGACCTGCCAGATTTTTATTGGGCTGAAGCGGTTGCTACAGCAGTCTACATAATGAACAGGACTCCCACTGCAGCAATACATGGGATGACTCCAGAGGAGAGGTATACTGGTAGGAAACCAGATATTTCTCATTTGAAAATTTTTGGTTGCATTGCCTATGTACATGTGCTAGATGAGTTGAGATCCAAGTTGGATCCAAAAGCTGAGAAGTGCATCTTTATTGGTTACTCTCTGCAGCAAAAAGGGTATAGATGCTATAACCCTTCTACTCGTAAGTTTACAGTGAGCAGAGATGTTGTTTTTGATGAGATGAGTAGCTGGTATAAACCAGTAAATGTGATTGATAATGTAGATGCACATAATGGTAATGTTGCACAGAATTCTCAGCAGCAGTCACAAGATATTAGTGGACCTGGAGCATCCTCTAGCAGTGGTTCACATTCTTCGCCATGGACAGGCAGATTGAGATCAGGAGAATCTTTTGAAGGCAGCGCAAATAGTGGTATGCAGGTATCACGAAAAGGAAAACAGAAGGTAGATCAGCCCATGTTTGATGTGAATGCAGGTCACTCTTATGTGGATGGTGAATCCAGTGGCTCAGAACAGAGCATTGATGATGAGTTGGGTATTCCTTCTATTGTTACACCTGGAGTAAGGAAGACCAGGGATGTTTTGAGAGCACCAGGGAGTGAACCTACTTTGCGCAGGTCTACGAGAGCTAGGTATCCTGTGGATAGGCTGAAATATGATGGATTTACAGCCATTCACTATGCATATATGGTCAAGGTGATACAGGAACCAGAACTCACTTCTTTTGAGCAAGCCATGGGAAAAGAAAAATGGGAGAAAGCCATGGATGAAGAAATGGATGCCTTGGAAGCAAATGCTACATGGGAATTGGTACCTTTGCCTAAAGCTAAGAATGCAATTGGCTGTAAGTGGGTTTATAAGGTGAAGCACAATGCAGATGGTTCTGTGAACAGATACAAGGCAAGATTAGTAGTCAAGGGGTATGCACAAACATATGGCATTGACTATGAAGAAACATTCAGTCCGGTTGCAAGGATGGCAACCGTAAGAGCAGTCATTGCTATGGCTACATCAAAGGGATGGTCTTTACATCAGATGGATGTAAAGAATGCCTTCTTGCATGGTGATTTGCAAGAAGAGATCTATATGGAGCAGCCACCAGGTTATGTGCATGCTGTTCATCCTAAGTTTGTTTGCAGGTTGAAGAAAGCCTTGTATGGCTTGAAGCAAGCACCTAGAGCATGGTCTGACAAAATAGGGCAGTATCTTGTCACTATTGGCTTTCAGATTTCCAAGGCAGATTTCTCACTTTATGTGAGAAAAACAGAGAAAGGTATTATGCTGCTTGTCATTTATGTTGATGATTTGATTATGACAGGTGACAGTGATGAAGATATCCTTCATGTGAAAATGCTATTGAAGCAAAAGTTTGAGATGAAGGATTTGGGAGAGCTGCATTATTTCTTGGGCATTGAGGTGATTAGATCACCAAGTGGGATACAACTCTTACAGAGGCAGTATGGATTGGACATGCTGTCCAAATATGGGATGACAGGCTGTAAGCCTATTTCAATTCCTTTGGAGCAGAATGTGAAGCTGAGCGCAGATGCAGGTGAGCTTTTGGAAGACCCTACTATGTACAGACGCATAGTAGGAAGCTTGATTTATATGACTATTACCAGGCCAGATTTGAGCTATGCTGTTGGATTGGTAAGTCAGTTTATGCAGGCTCCAAGGAAACCGCATTTGGATGCGGCTAGACGCATACTCAGGTATGTGAAGTCCACATTGCAGTATGGACTATTTTATGAGACTGGGGTTCAGATACAGTTGCATGGATACACTGATGCTGATTGGGCTGGTAGTATTTCTGATAGACGATCTACCAGTGGATATGTGATCTCTTTTGGGAGTGCTGCAGTCACTTGGAGCAGCAAGAAACAGCCTACAGTTGCCTTGTCGAGCACAGAGGCTGAGTACAGGGGTGCAGCAATGGCTGCATGTGAGGTAGCTTGGTTGCATAAGCTACTTTATGATATGCATCAGTCTACAGATGGGCCAGTTGTCATTTATTGTGACAACATGAGTAGTATAAACTTGGCAAATAACCCAGTCTATCATGCTAGAATAAAGCACATTGAGGTGCATTATCACTATGTGCGAGAGAGGATTTTACTAGGTCTTATTGATCTAGTTTATGTCAGCACAGAGGATCAGGTAGCTGACATATTCACGAAGGCATTGGACGCAGAGAAGCTGCGCAAGAGACCTGCTTGGTGTGCAGGAATTGGGATTGAGATCGAGGGGGAGTGTTGAGATATCGAGCTCCACTCGTGATACGCCAGGGTGACCGTTGTGCATTTATGTCACCGACGTGTCAGTTGCAGATGCGGTTGGTACACCGCCCATGAATAATAGCTACATGATAGCTATCCTTATCTATTCTAGTTCGTGGCTCAGTTAGTATGCCACCTTAGTTAGTTGAGTTTGGTTTGAGACCCATATATAGGGTTCTTCTATTTCTTTGTACTTGAGTTCTTTTGGCTTACACAACTAAGAAGAGGAAAAACTGTTTTCAGCCTCCACCCTTGTGTGTATTCCCCCATTGTGCAAGCAAGAAAGCTACAAGTGTGACTCCTTCCTTCTCTCCCACAATCTTGACATTCCTCTCCCTCATTTCTTCTCCCTCTCACATTATATACAAATTATACAAAAATTAAATAAATAAGAGAGAGAATACACTCTCCCTCTCCCTCGTTCTCTCATTTTATCTCCCTCCCTCTTCCATTTCCTCACTCTCACTCTCCCTTCCCCTCTCCCTCCCTCCCCCATTTCCTCCCTCTCCTTCTCTTTCTCTCTCGTTTCCTCTCCCTCTCTCAATATATATACACAAATTATAAAAGCAAAAGGGAGAGGGAGAGAGAGAATGCACTCTCCCTCCCTCTCCCTCTCTCATTTCCTCCCCATCCCTCTCCCTCTCCCTCTCCCTCTCTTTCTCTTTCTCTCCCTCTCTCGTTTCCTCCCCCCTCCCTCTCCCCTCTTTCTCTTTCTCTTTCTCTTTCTCTCCCTCTCTCTCATTCTCTCATTTCATCCCCCTCTCTCTTTCATTTCCTCCCTCTTCCTCCCTCTCCCTCTCCCTCCCTCCCCCTCCCTCTCCCTCTCCCTCTCTTTCTCTCTCATTTCCTCTCCCTCTCTCAATATATATACACAAATTATAAAAGCAAAAGGGAGAGGGAGAGAGAGAATGCACTCTCCCTCCCTCTTCCTCTCTCATTTCCTCCCTCTCCCTGTCCCTGTCCCTCCCTTTCTCTTTGTCTTTGTCTTTCTCTCCCTCTCTCTTTCTCTTTCTCTCTCTCCCTCTCCCTCTCCCTCTCCCTCTCTTTCTCTCTCATTTCCTCTCCTAAACAAGCAAAAGAGAAAGAGAATTAAACCCTAAACAAGCAAAAGGAGAGAATGGACTCACCGATGAGATATGGTGAGGGTTTGGCGGCTCCTCTTCGCGATGAAGGCTCCTCCTCTCCTTCACAAACAATGGTGGTGGCGACGGCTGCGGCGGTGGTGGCAAGCCTTCTTCCTCTCCCTCTCTCACGACGGGCGCTCTCTCTCTCGCTCTTCCTCTCAAAACGATCGACAAAAATGCGCGAAATGAATCCGCACTCGGTTTCGGCCTGTTTTTTTTCCCTGTGGGGCGTCGCTATTTGTATCGCTATCTGCGTCGCATTTTTGCGATGCAGATAGTGACGCAAATAGCAATGCCGCTACTTGCCGTCACTATAGGTTTAAATCCTTGTAGTGTATGCATAGGGGCGAGGGACTAGCTACCCTACGTCGGAGTGTTCCCCATCCCATGGTATTCCAAAAGACCTCGCCACTTTTTTTCCTTTGTGTGTGATTTGATATGTAGAGAGTAGGAGGGGATAGCAAAAAACATGCCTAGAAAACCATCCATTCACCTCCAAGTTCAATCTCTCTTTCGCTTTACCGGACCTGGAAATACATGCCTGCCATGTGTTCCCAAAGCATCGAACACACCCAAGGTGCACCTTTAGCAAAACCTCTGCTACTACTACTGCTACTACTACTACTACAGCCACCATCCCACCTTTCATATATTTCTCAATAGTCTCAAAACACGAGAGTACAGCAGATACGACATCAATTTCTCTCTTCATCTTCCTTTCTTCTCCTCCCTCTCTCATTTCCTATATTTCTTTCTCTCTCTCTGTTTCTTTGTTGCCCCTCTCTTTGTTGCTCTCCACCCCCTTATGTTTTCTCACTCATTCTCCTCTCTAGCTCCCTCCCTCTCTCTCTCTCTCTCTCTCTCTCTTTTCCCATTTCTTTGTTATCTTTCATGTCTATTCTCTCTCTCTCTCTCTCTCTCTCTCTCTCTCTCTCTCTCTCTCTCTCCCTTTTCATTTCTTCTTCTCCCTCTCTCGTTTCCTATCATTCTCCCTCAATGCACATCATTGTAAAAAAAACAAACAAGAAAATAAGAAATTAAAGAACAAGAACAAACCCTCTCTTTGTTTTTCTCTAACCCCTCGTATTTTCTCATTCATTCTCCTCTCTCTCTCTCTCTCTCTCTATATATATATATATATATATATATATATATATATATATATATATATATATATATATATATCGCTCTTTCTTTATTATGTTTCATGTTTATTCCCTCTCTCTCTCTCTCTCTCTCTCTCTCTCTCTCTCGTTCTTTCTTCCTTTTTTTTTTCTTCTTCTCCCTATCTCATTTCTCATCTTTCTCCCTCAATACACCTCTTTCTCAACAAAAACAAAAAACAAAAGAAAAGGAAAAAGAACAAGAATAAACCAAGAGGAAGCAATGCACTCACCGCAAAGGCTTGAGGATGGATTCTTTCTCTCCTCTTTGCGATGGTGGGTCCTCTTCACCCTTCGTGTATTTCCTCCTCTTCTTCGCGAATGGTGGCGACGGTGGTGAGAAGCTCTCCTTCTCTCTCTTTCTCTCCCTCTCCCTCCCAAACGCATGATCTATTTCGCTCTTTGTGGCAAAATGCCGCGCTCTGGTTTGGGCCCTTTTTTTTGTTTGAGTACCATCACTTTTTGTGTCATTATTTGTTTCGCATTTGCGATACAAATAGTGACGCCATTAATTTGCATCGGAACTGCCCATTGCTATTCCCTTATATCCTTGTAGTGTCAATCACATATCTCTAACTAATCATTCTTGTGGAATGGTGTCGAGAGGATATGATTATGCATATATTCAAAATATAAATAGGGATTTTTCAATCAGGTCCTTGATTTATATGATAAATCCTTACATATACTGGTAAGTGATCCCCCTAAGAAACTAAAATTCAAGTATGCACATTGAAGGATTCTCTAGAATCATTCAAGTTGCATTTAGAAAAATTTGGACTACAAAAAGGGCCTTTTACGAGATTTGACTCACTCTCTCTCTCTCTCTCTCTCTCTCTCCTAAAAAATGGGGCCATTGTGAAATTTTTGCAAACAAACTCCAAATTTGTTAGATCTTGGATATTTAGAATGTACTCTTCAAGTACTTTTGTTGATCTATAGTACACATGAGATTTTCAATATTTTAAAATATTCAAAATTGATGTACTCAAAGAGTGAGTCAACCCTTCTAAAAGGCCCATTTTCTACTCTAAATTTTTACTAACGCAATTTTTTATTAAGCTTATTTGCAAAACAATTAGTGGCTTAAGACATCCATTGCCTGATACAATTTAGTATACTAATTTATATGTAGATGATTAATTGTTGAGAAATCCATAAATAGGTTGAATACATTTAAACTATTGTTCGCTTTAGTTTTATACCATTTTATTATTTACTAGATGGATAAGAAATGATTATCTCACTTGGGTGAGGTTACACTCGACAAAGCCAAAGACCAATGCACCTCACTTTGAGCCTCCATCACTAATTTTAGCTACACTTCTTGTATTGGTATGCTAATTTTTTCTTAAAATTTATAACATCAACTATTAGGTTCATATAATTTAATGAAATAATGATCTTGACCTTCCACCACGCTATTGTGGCACTGTGTATCCACTACTTAAAAAATCAAATCATTAATATCTATGATAGGATTTTATATGTATGATAGGAAGAGTGTGTTGGTAGTGTTTCTTTTTGTTGATTCTGTAATATGCAAGTAAATTTGTACATAGTTTACATGTTTCAATAAGAGTGCAAGTGTTTACTACATACCAAAATATAAAAATGACAAAGATTAAGTGTTAAGAGTGAAGTTAGTGGCTTGAAGAGTGGTCTATTTGTGTAAATGACACTTATAGGAGCCTGACAAGAAATATGATAAAAGTGTTTGTGGAAACCTTAGAAATTTAATGTGAAAAGGATTAAGGATAATTTAAATTTCCAAAAGCAAGAGTTCTAAGGTAAAAAGCATGGACTAATAAAGAAAAGGAGGAGCCTAGCAACTATGGCTGCCTACCATGAAAACGACCTGGTTTTCCTCACCATGCTGAGTGGCCTCTTCACGAAAAACATTAGTTGCTAGCATATTATCCTCAAGAAAACCATCCTTCTTTGTCAGTGGATCTGCCATTTCCTTTGTTTTCAAATAAAACTCTTTTTGCAACAAATAATCATCACCCAACTCTTTTGACAGCATAAACTTACCTTTCATTCCTGTATGCTAAATAAATGAGTACGACATTCTTTTCACTAATCCGAATTATCTTCAACTCCTTTGACTAAAGTAAACCAGCCCCCTACAATACATTTGATTGAAATAATTCATCATTCATACCTTTTTTTTAAAATTAAAAAAACCTTGAATTCTTTTTGCTGAACTAAATTAGCTTTTGACCCTCTTAGCTGAAATACATCAGCCCTTTGCAACTCATTTGGCTAAAATAATTTAGCCATCTTTTCTTTTTGCTTAAATAAGCAAACAAACAACACTTTTGCTAAGAAAACTTAGCATCCAAATATTTTCTATGTATATAATTAGGAATATCATTGTACATATCCAGTGAATGGGCTTGCAAAAAACTAGAACCTCTCTACAACACTGTCTATACATGACAACCCATCATTATCCTTTAATAAGCCATGCCATCTCAATTCTTTCCCTTTCATATAAACATACTACTTATTGGAGGACAACAATTCTATCTTCTTCACTTCCGACTTCTTTCTCTCCATCTACAACTCATATGCTATTGCAACTACAACTGCATAAGTGATTGTAACAAACAAATCTTCTAAATGTTTCTTTATACCTCATTTCCCAAAGCTTGTTGCAATGGACATTCTTGTCTTGCTTGCACAAATCCTTCCATCTTTCTAGAAGCTCAAGTTTCCAAAGTTTTTATTATCATTTGAGAGTAGGAAGTCTTGCAAATCAAGCTCCCAACAACAAGGCACCATATTCTTTCACTAGGATTCAACCTTCATTTCCTCATTCACAATTCAAAGAGGAAGAAGAGGGAGATAAAATACTCACTATAGTAGCAATAGTTTAGTGCTAAAAGGAGAAGATATGTAATAGCATTAAATATTCTAGCATATGATTGTGGAAAATTCCACGATATATAATTGTTGTAGATTCCACATACCTTGACCAAGATCAAAGAGTGAAGCATTAATTGGCCTAGGATATAGGCCTACTTTATGAATCCATGTGATAAATCATTGATGCTATAAATTAACTAGACTAGCCAACTAAAATACATGGTTTGGCTTTCTAAATATGGCATCATTTTCCAATCCCATTAAAGACTTCATGAAATCTCATATATTAGATACTTGCTTTGAAAGAGACCATTGTTATTTGAGCAAGGAAATAGGGTAATTGCGAGTAATCATGTAGGTATGGTTCATTCATACTATTCGAATCTAATATCCAAATAAAGGCATGAGACCTCTAACATTGCATATTCTTATTATTGCATGCTAGGCAAACATTACTACATAAAGTACGAGTGTTATTTTGGAAGGGAGTAGATTAGACTTACCATCATGCATGTGATTATGACTATATAGAAAAGAAATTTTAGATGCCTAGTACAAAGTGGACAAGTGAATGAATTTGGCCTAGAAAATAGGCATCTATATCTACTTAAAGTTATGTTGATTAATGCCATAAAATCCAAAAGAACGTGGAGTGTATGTGGTCAAGGACTAGTAATTTGTGTATGTGTTACTACAAAGCCTAAAAATATACAACAAACCTTGCCTTCAAACAAAGAACTATTATCATTTGAAACAAGACATACCCAATTGCATTGATGTTTATTCATAGAGTGTACAAATAAAAAATAGGTTTTACAAAAGTTATACAATGTCCTTTTGTATGACAGCCATAGCTATAGACAAAGAAGCCTTGTAATGTGAAAAGAGGGGCACAACCTAGTACCCTTTTTGTCATCATGCGTGAGTGTGTGAATGTTAGTTTGTGCATGCATGTGTGTGTGTGTATGTGTGTGTTGTGACATCAAATGTTTGTCATTGAAATATAAGGCTAACATAATATGTGTGTGTACATACATGTGTTTGTGTGCATATGTGTGTGTGTGTGTGTAAGAAAGCCGGTATTTTCTAGCAATATAAGTTTGTAATTAAAACATGAGGCATAGTAGAAATGCATGTGTGTGCTCTCTCTCTCTCTCTCTCTCTCTCTCTCTCTCTCTCTCTCTCTCTCTCTCTCTCTCTCTCTCTCTCTCTCTCTCTCTCTCTCTCTCTCTCTCTCTCTCTCTCTCTCTCTCTCTCTCTCTCTCTCTCTCTCTCAAAATTGCTTGAATAGAGGCCACGATTGAAGGGTGTCTATGTGTGAACATGTGTATACATTGTATGTGTGTGCATGTGTGTGTATGTGAGTATGTATGCACATGTATGTTTAATACATGTGTCTATTTATGTGACCTTGTAAATGTGTACTATCCTCTAAGCTCTCTCTCCCTCTCATCATCTCATCAAGTTTATTTTTTATTCTTTCTTTTTCCTCCTATCTCTCACGTTTCTTCACATTATATGTGTGCATGTGTGTACACATGTGTATGTGTGCATGTATCATTCATGTGTTTTTATAGCCTTTGCGTATTTGTTTGTGATTTTAGAGTGTGTGTATATAGAATTTTCTTTTGTAACTAGATATAAAATGATATGATATTTTGATGGTTGAACATGTGCATGTACACACACACACACACACACACACACATGTGTGTGTGTGTGTGTGTGTGTGTGTGTGTGTGTGTGTGTGTGTGTAGAGAGAGAGAGAGAGAGAATAGATATAACCCCCTCTCACCCTTCAAGAAGAAACCTTCTTTATTTCTTGAATACTAAACTTCTTCTCCTCGTGCCACATAAGCTTGGGAGATTTTTGGTTGGTTCAGGATCTCCAAGCAAGGCTATGAATAATATATATTAATAATTCTATGTTTAGTTTAAAAGAAGCAAGAGAGAGAGTGTGTGTGTATTCAATTGAATGTGTGTGTGTGTGTGTGTGCAAGAGAGAGAGAAGTATACACAGATAGATAGAAATGACAAAAAATAAATATAGTCCTCCCTCACCCTTTAATGAGAAACCTTCTTTATTTCATGAATATTTAACTTTTTCTCTTGTGTAACATAGGCTTGGGAGCCTTTTGGTTGGTTTGGGATCCCAAAGGCGAAGCTCTAAATGATATATGTTAATAATTATAATATATATGTTATAATTATAATTAATACAACTAATACATGAAAGATAATCGAGCATAATAATGATTAGTTAAAGTACTAATATTAGAATTAAATTTATAGATTATAGTTATATATTCATATGTATAATACATATATAAATTAACTTATTTATCACTTAATGTATATATATACCTTATATATATTATATTAAAAAATTATTATTATCTTATTAATTATGATTAATATATATATACTACTAAATTAGTATATACTTATATCATATATATCATTATTATTAGTTATTATGATATATATTAAATAGAATATTACATATAATTACAAGTTTATGTAAATAAATTAATTATTATATTCCTAAGTATATATAATAATTATAAAAAAATAATCATATGCAATTATTATTTTGTGTATTAATAAATAATAAATTATTATAATTTATTTTAAGTAATTTACATAATATTTAATAGTTAATTATGAATACATAATCAATTGTATTGTTTTTTAATAAATATAACTAACACTTATATGATTGAATTAACATATAAATATATCATATGCATCGTGATAATTGTTGTTGTTATTGTTATTGTTGTTGTTGTATCTATTATTCATAGCTCACATAGAGTCTATGTAATAATGTTTATAATGACATTAGAGAGAGAGAGAGAGAGAGAGAGAGAGAGAGAGATTCTCATTCTTACTTTTTATCAAAGAGAGATGAAAAAAGAAATTTAGAAATAGGAAGAGAAAAAAAGAAGGTTTTGGGGATGATGAGAGGATGCCATGTGACGTTCCCAAGTCCTTCTCATAGCTATACTATATATGTGTGTATGTGTGTGTGTGTGTGTG
This sequence comes from Lygodium microphyllum, assembly GCF_053477565.2. NCBI lineage: Eukaryota > Viridiplantae > Streptophyta > Polypodiopsida > Schizaeales > Lygodiaceae > Lygodium > Lygodium microphyllum. The sequence goes on along the minus strand of NC_141148.1, from coordinate 123,474,245 downwards.
TGTGTGTGTACACATACACATATATACATGTATGTATGTGTATACATATATGAATAATACTTATATATTAATATATGTGTATCTATGTATGTATATGTATATGTATGTTTAATATGTGTGTTTGTGTTCAATTAAGAGAGAGAGAGAGAGAGAGAGAGAGAGAGAGAGAGATGATATAAATAAATATAACCCGTCATCACCTTTCAGAAAATACATTCTTTACTATTTGAATACCAAACTTCTCCTCCTTGTGCCACATAAGCTTGGGAGCCTTCAAGCTAGTTTGAGTTTTGTAAGGCAAAGTTTTAAATAATATATATTAATAATTACAATATGTATGTTAGAATTATCATCAATACAAATAACATCTAAAATATAATCAAAATTACTTACAATAATAATATATTAATTAATATGATATATTAAATTTATATATTAATCAATTTTTAAAATATTAGATATATATATATATATATATAAAAGAAACTACTATATTAAATATTATATATATTAATAGTTATAGTTATAATAAATATATATAATAAATTAATCATAGGTATATATAATAATTAAGTATTAATAGATAAAAGAAATACTACTTTTAAATATGCATAGTATCTATAGGTCTATAATTTGAATAATAATATTTAATAGCTAATTATTAATATGTAACTAGTTACATTAAATTTTTAATAGTTATAATTAGCATTTATATTATTGAATTAACATATAATTATAGCACTATCATCATCATTACAAAACTATATGATCATCCGCATCATCATCATCATCATCATCATCATAATACTTATTAATTGTAGATTAAGTATAATTTATATAATAATATTCATTATAATGATAGAATAGTAGAGAGAGAGAGAGAGAGAGAGAGAGAGAGAGAGAGAGAGAGAGAGAGAGAGAGAGAGAGAGAGAGAGAGAGAGTCTCCTTATTTATTGAGAAGAGAGGGATAAAGGCTAGAAAGAAAATAGAGAAAATGAGAGAAAAAGAGAATGATTTGGGGACTGATGAGAGGATGCCACAAGACACCCCAAGACCTTCTTATAAATAAGGACATGATATGCATATGTGTGTATGTGTATGTGAAGAATGCACATATATTTATACGTGTATATATATGTGTCTGTGTATTCAATATATATGTGCCTATTTGTGTGGTCGCATCAATATTATTTTCTATCTTTTTTCTCATATCTCTTATATTTGTTCATCACATATGTATGCATGTTGTCTACGCATGGATATGTATGTGCATGCACATGTACATGTATATATTAATGTGTGGATGTATGTGTTAACATATGTGGATGAGTGCATTTTTCTAAGTACATACTCTATAAGTGTGTATTGATTCTTTCTCCTTTGCTCTGTGTGTGTGCGTGTGTGTGTGTGTGTGTGTCCTTTTCTAGTCTCACTCATTCTATATGTTTAGTTGTGTGAAAGTGTGTATGTGTTTTATACATGTGTGTCTATTTATGTGGTCTCATAAGTATGAGTACTCCCCTCTCAATATTTTTTTTATCCTCTCTTTTTTTCTCTCACTTGTCTCTTATTTCTTTTCTATCTTTTTTCATCTCATATGCACATGTATATGCATTGTATGTATTTTGTGTGTGGATATGTGTCTATATATGTACATATGTATATATTTGTAAGTGTGTATGTATTCTCTCTACTTTGCTCTCTCTCTCTCTCTCTCTCTCTCTCTCTCTCTCTCTCTCTCTCTCTCTCTCTCTCTCTCTTTCTCTCTCCATTTTTCTCTCTCATATACATTTACATGTGTATGAGCATGTATGTATATATGTATATATGTGTATATATATGCATACATGTATATATGTACTTGTAAATATGTATACACATGTACATGTGGATGTGTATATGTATTGTTCATGTGTTTTTATTATCTATGTATATTTGTATGTGGACTTAGAGTATGTATATATTGCAGAAACATATTCAATAACTAAAACTATTATCTCATCCCATATGTTTCTAGAGTATATACACATCACATGCGTAAGTTTAACCATTAAAATATCATATCATTTCATGCGTAATTTTATATATATATATATGGAAAGAGAAAATAGATATATTGCACAATTTCTCAAAGACTCATATTTTCCCTTTCCAGGTGGTTTAATTTAAAAAGAAGAGAGAGAGTGTGTGTATATATCTTCAATTGAGAGAGAGAGAGAGAGAAAGAGAGAGAGGGAGGGAGAGATGATAGAAAATAAATACAATCTTCACTCACCCTTCAAGAAAGATCCTTCTTTATTTATTGTGCAATAGAGTCTGGGATTGGAAGCCTTGGGCTCCTCAAGCCAGAGCTTTAAATAATATACAGAATAGATGGTTTTAAAATATGTACATATTGCATGCACATGTTCAACTATTAGAGTATCATATCATTTCATGTCTCATTAAAAAGAATATCATGTCTCTTTCTATCTAGGAAAAGAGGGAAGAGAACTAGAGAGACATGCAAAATTTCAAAGCGCTATCTTTTCCTTTTCATGATCATATTCTATGTTGAATTAAAAAAGAGAAAGAGAGAAAGTGTGTGTGTTCTATAAATATATATGACAGAAAATAAATATAACCCCCACTCACCCTCCAAGAAAAAGCTGTATTTATTTCTTGAATATCAAACTTCTCCTCTTTCTACCACATAGGCTTGGGAGCCTTTTGGTTAGTTGGACATCCCTAGAACAAACCTTTGTATTTTATAGACATATGTGTATGAATGTGTGTGTGTGTGTGTAAATCTATGCTCTTTATAGCAGTAATTCCACATATACGTCCTCTCTTCTTGATAACATTAGCTCCATATACAGGTCCTCTCTCTCTCTCTCTCTCTCTCTGTCCATATATATATATATATATATATATATATATATATATGATGCAACAAAGCTAGTGTCAATAGATGCAGCCTATTCCATAGCAACAATTACCCTTGCAACTTTGGCTTTGGGTGTGTTGCACTTTTCCTTGATCATATCAATATTTTGTCCATTGGGTGTGGGAGAGTGAGAGGGCACTCGGTAACCATGAGCACCATCAAACATTGTTTCCTCTTATAAACGAGCCATTTAGCAAACTTTTGATGCATGACTAAAAGTTTGTCGTAACTCATGCATCATACTCTAGTTACAGGACACAATGCCCAAGTTTGCACGTGCAGAGAGCAAGTAACAATTAGTGTGTTTCGAAACCCATCGTGGGAAAATCCTCTTACCATATCTAGTTCCATTCTACTCGAAACCCCCTTTGAAGTTATTAGGAAGTCCAAACACATTAGTAGAGGTAGTGAACTCTACGAAGGAGGGTAGCCTTCAAACTTGAAAATATGCGAGGAAAATCTACCCACACGTTACCTTTCTCTCAAGCCAACATGAGAAACCAGAAGGGCAAGCATCGAGAGTGCAAGGCCATGTGTCAACACCTACTAGGAGTCCTCGATAATGACACAAACGTTTCTATATTCACTCTGATCTCACAAACGGTGCCACATTGGACTTTGGAAACTTTTAAAATATACGAGAAATTTACTACCATTCGATGGAAAGATAAGACATTAGAATCGTTCTGATCTGCAAATATACGAGAAATTTACGAGCATTCGATGGAAAGATAAGATATTATAATCGTACTTCTCTGCAAGGGTAGAACGCCCTTGGAAGGGTGTTGCAGACTTCAAAGCTGACGCCTTCCCAATGCACCCACCTCAGCTCTCCTTCACAATTAATGCTCCCACCTCCACATTAAGCTACCATTACCATCCATGCTGACGACCAAGCTAAAGGTAATGTGTGCTCAGCTAATTAACTCTTGATCAGATCTTAAGGAGCCCTCGAACGCCACTTCGTCTTCTCGGCAGCAGCCCTTCATATAGAATTTGGCTTGATCTAGCGGGTCCTGCACCTGCTCGCCGAGGCACCTTCGTCATGCTGATCGGACTGCATGAAGGTCTAATTCCCGCTAGTTACCCATGAGTGGAACTGGGTCGAATTAACAGCAGAACTGTAATTATGCTAGAAGAAGGGTCTTTCCAAGCCGTTGATCACCAGCGCATCGCCCCCTCATCTTATCAATCTGATCCAGCCTGTAGCACCATTACAGCTCCAACAAAAGCACAGTCCAGTGAGCTCTGTCAGAAGTAGGAATCATAGCTCTTCCTCAGTACCCGAGAGAGAGAGAGAGAGAGAGAGAGAGAGAGAGAGAGAGAGAGCGCCGGATATTGGGATTTATCGTGTAGCTTGATTTACTGTAAACGTTACAACATCAGACGCATATCACATTGACAAAATAAACAGGATGGGTGAGATTGATTAATCTATGTCTATTAGCACAAACTACCTGATTGCTGCAGCAAATTGTCGCACCTTATTGATTTTTCAGATACTGCGATCAGCTGCGGACTGCGAGATCTTGCATCCTTCCAGGCCAATTTAACCAAACCGCATCGACAATTTAGAGACCTTCTGGTCGGAAGTTCCCTCGCAGGTGATCATCATCATCACGCACTGAGTATCATTGCCATGATTGCAGTAGTACTGTGCGGCTCATCAAAACATAAGCTCACCGTATTATAAATAAAGAGCATGTCTTGATGGAAAGCTCAAGTCTGTTGTGTACTAAACCGACGGCATAAGCTGAGATCGTGATAAGAGAAGGTGTCAATGATGATGATCCCTAGTACAATTGCTAATGACGATCACCTGGTCGAGGAAGCCTCAGACCGCAAAGTCTCTACGGATATGAACATCAGCCAAATCAGAGCCAGATCACTGGTCTTGTGAGTATGCAACGCCTATTATCTATATCCAATCTATAAATAGCCTTTTAATATGACATCTTTTATATGTGAAAAACGTGTCAAATTTCTACTTCAATATCCATTTCTTTTGAAACCACATGATATGCTTACATATCTATGATTGACTCCTCTCCTACCCGATCCACCCGTTGCAAGTTTATTCTTATTGTTTTTAAATTTTCATTAGGTCTGATACGCTTTTTAAAAAACAAATAGAAATATATTTACACATGTAGATATACATTCTTTTGGCCTAGTGTATCAATCAAACTATATGGTTATATCTTACATGCATCAATGGCAATGTCCTATAATTTCTCCTAAAGTGAACCAACATACTTTGACTCCAAAGAAATGTATAGCCCATATACTCATGCCATGCCTCTAAAAGGAGTAGTTTAATCCTAACATCGTGTGAATTAATGGGAATAAGAGAGTTAGACGCTCCAACAAAGAGGAAAGAATGATCCAAGTTCATGCAAAATTTTAATACTTCTCTCATTAGCTTCTATATCCTCAATCTTTACCAAGAAAGTATTAGAGAGATATCAAGTTCTATCCTCCTAGTTGAACTAGCTTTGAGAATGGTTTATAATAGGATGCCATACAAATTGCTTGATTGGCATTATTGGGCAAGCAAAGAATGAATGAATATTCTCTATTATAGCGGTACCTCGAAAGCTATTTTTGAATATACTATACCTAGAAATAGATTGGTCTTATCCTAAATAGTATTGGTATTGAAAGACACAATACTTAGTTCATCTATGAACTAGCTGATTACCTAGGATCCTCTAATTTGGTTCAATTTTGTTGAAGCACATGATGAAATTTCACCCCAAAATACCTCTCATATATTATAGTAAGGAAGTGCTAAGTATGCACTTATACTACACAAAAGCTAAAATCCTTATTACACTCTTTGAGAGGAGACAATTAGAGGGCCTCATCCACATACCAACACAAGAACATAATTCATATCGCTATCTTGTAAGAAACAAAACCGTGATAAAAAGAGCTAAGGTTGTTGCACACTTCAAGAGCATGATTTCACACATATAAGCATATTAAATAAACTAGTTCTCTTGTTGTGATGAGTTCAAAGAGACTCCTTGCATGATAGGATATCAACATAATATACTTAAATCCTACATAGGTATAGTCAATGTGTTACTTGTTAATGTAGATTGGAAACTACAATTTACTTTCGATGAAATAAATTTACCTTAAAATGTTATTTATTTCTAGGAAATTTCCTTAAAACAAGTCACATCAGTATACTATATTGTAGCCAAAACCTTTTTGAGAAAGGTTAGGAAATACCATATGCTTTGGCAATGTTAAATATCATTTGTACTATAATTCTTCTATAAGGAATGTATCTAAGGAATTAAGGCAAGTGTGAATCCTCGTTGATGATAGAACATATACTTTGATGAATTGAGCTCTAGGGCGCTATATATATATATATATATATATCACATGGATTCATGAGAAGGGATGTTATAAATACATTTTCTCCACAATTGTTTACACATAGAAGGGTGCCATACAAAGGGGTTATTCATAGATTGAATAGAAAGGAATGTATTTTATCTTGAAAAATTCATATACAAGGGTGTTTTTAAATAAGCCTTTAGAACACATGATGTAGGGGGTTTACATGTAGTCAACTACTCGAGGAATTCAATCTCGCTTGCTATAACTTTGTGTTTTAGTTAAAAATACCATGTGAATTAGGGGGTTTCACCTCCAAAAATATGTGCACCATATGTAATGAATATAAGATTTCTTATTTGACAAAATAGATACAAATTTATAAGAATACAATTACAAAAGGGATTTATTAATTACATTTAAATACCTCTAAGTTTCTTAAGATAAAGGGGTCATATTATTACCTTAGTGTATATAAGTAAAGGGTAGTTTTAAAGGCCTATTGAATATATGTGATATGGATGGTTTTTATAGGTGCATCCCTCAAGCGCAGGAATTTAGAGAAAGCTACACACTCAATTCCACGCACTTGCATTATATGATTTTGGTGAGGCTTTTAAAGAAATGTCAAATTGTATTCTACATTCCGTGGATTTCCCTTGACTTTTTCCTCATTCAAGAAATCTTACTTGGATTAATTGTGTACTAAAAGAAGGGATTTTCTTTATTCTATGTGAACAATAAAGAATGCCCTAGGTAAGTATATCATAATAAAAATTTTAATTATAAAGTGGGTGATTCCGTAAAATACATATTTAAATAAATGGACATTTATGAGTTTAGAGTGCACACTCATATTAAATTAAAGTTAGGACAGAGTTCCAACCTATTTATTTATTTTGTAGCTAAAGACTACCGAGTATTCACTTTTGTCGCTTTAATTTTATTATTTTCTTACAATTGTCCTCAATTGATGTGTAGAGCAGGCAACGTTGGCATAGGGAAGCCTTGAGAGATAGCATGTATTCAAGTTACGTAGAAGAAATTGTCATTTTTGATGGACGCACATCTTATCATTAAAGGCATGGCGCTAATATTTATTTATGCGCGCTTATTTATTGAAGCACTTGACATATATTTATTCTTTTGTATGCGCATGGATGCACGGTTTAAATATTCATTATTGGGCATTGCATTTGGACACAGCTTGACTCTTGGGCCGCCCAACCGGTTTATTCTTTATTTGGACAAAAGCAAACACAAAAGCTAAAGCATGATAATTGTAAAATTGGTCTATTTTTAAGCTTTGAGATGAATAAATTTATAAATACATGCCTTGTGAAGTGCTCACACAAGGCATGGGAGAAGATTGAACCCAATTGGTCTTTTTGTCTCATGTCGTGCAAGTCTATTCTCTTGATATTTGAGCTTAAAGTAGAGTTCTTTATTCTTGGGAACCTTCCAGTGCTCGCTACGTACGCATACAACATCTTATTTATGCAATAGTGGTATTAGAGTAAAATTGAGATCAAGGGCTTTCAATCGCTTACCATCTCACGTACAAGTGAAGCTCCTGGAACGAACGGGCTCTACAGTTAGTCGACTCGTGACGATTAGTGAATACTAGTGTGTTCCTGGTGGTAAAGAACCCCCTGCTGTGTTGTTGGATCGCGAAGAACCGGTCTCTGCTGCGGAGGACCACCCGAGAAGCTTCTTCATCAATACGTTTTTTTCTTTAGAGAAACAAATAAGAAAGATTCATTAAGTTTGAGATTACCAAGCTTAATAAGATTAAAAGAAATCTTAAGCTAAAAATTTCAATCGACTGCGGCAGCAACATGAACTCAAGGTCACCGACGTCATATAGGACATGCCGCTAACCTATCATAACTAATTTTTAAAAATCAAGTTTTTTTAAAAAGATTAAAATTTAAGCTTACTAAAGCGTAAAACTAAGCTTTACTAAAGTTTAAAGATTTCACTCTTTAATCTCCTTCTCAACAGCTGTTCACACTGAGATAATTCTGAACTCGTTTTCAACCTCACTACAAGCCTTTGTTCACACCCATGCTGTGACAGAGATAATTTCCAACAAGCAGATTGCTATACATAGTCTACACGTGCAAAGTATTCATTGAACAAGGATTTCATTGACTTTCGTATCCGCAAAAGAAGAAAGATCACAAAAAGCCATTTTAAAAAAAAAGAAACAAGCCTTGTAAATGCAACTTTGAGCATCGCTCATCTCGTTAAAAAGATTTCGAGTGTGTGAGGTTGTTTAAAATTTTGTAGGATGACTGATCAAAATATGGAAGATTTTATGGTCGAAGGTGACTTACTGGAACCAACAATGGAGCAAAAACTAGATCCAATTATGATGCAACTTCAAGAGGAACGAAGAGCACGTCAAACTTTGCAAGCTCAACTAGCTACTTTTCAACGATTTAGTGCCGATCAAGATGGACCGCAATCCAAAGATGTTGTACGATGCACAATTGATGCGACACTCGAAGCACAATATATCCAGAAAGAAGCCAAGATAAGTAAAAGAAATTTCAAATTCCGTACTTTTAATGGGTTACACGATGGAAAGACTATTCTCGCTTTTATCAGTGAATTTGATTATTATTTCCATGAAGAATAGTATGTCGAAAAAGACAAACTCAAGTGTGTTACTAATCACTTAGTGGACAGAGCATCGCTATGGTGGACTATTATTTGCAAAAGCATTGATTGTCCTACTACTTGGGAGACTTTTCAAAAGAAATTTTTACAGAATTTTATTCCACCTCAATTCCACGGAAAAGTAATAAAATAGTAGGATCCTCTGCAACAAAGAGATCACGAGTCTATTTCACAATATACGAAGTGTTTCTTGAATGCCATATTGCAACTTTGAATGGTCGAAGATGTACCTAAGACAATCCATAAGTGCAAGTTTATGTCTGGTTTGCTTGGTCACTTCTTTGCAGAAGTGAACATGTACTGGTGCGCAGATCGGTCGCAGATAGCTCACGTGGTGAATCCCGGAAGGTCCCCAAGAACAAAGTACTCTACCTTTTTGCACAAAAACCCATGTAAAAGCATGCACGACAAGCGGCAAGAGACAAATTGGGTTCAATCTCCCCCATGCCTTGTGTGAGCGCTTCACAAAGCATGTATTTTATGTATATTTCCAATCTTCATGCTCAATAATAGCCCAATTACAAAAATATGACAAGCTTTTAGCTTTTGAGTTTGCTTTCTACAAAAATAGGAAAATAAAGCTAATGGACGGTGCCCATAGTGTCTGGCACGCCCAATCTCAATGTCCAAATAGAAATAACATATCCGGGCGCATAAGCGCATACAAAATAATAATCGATAATCAATGTCTCAATAGACATAACAAAATATAGGCGTGGCGCCTATCAAAATCTAGTCCAAGAGTCGAAAATCCGCTAGACTCCAATGCTTTCCTCCGCCACTGCTGCTATCTCTACACATCAACTGAAGCATTCACAATCGTTAGTAAAATAATACAATTAAACCGACAAAAGTGAATACCTAGCAGTCTTCAGCTACATAAATAAATCAACTGGTTAGAAATAAATCCTAACCTTAATTTATTACGAGTGCGCACTCTAAACTCATAAACAGGCATCCCCATCAACTTCTCGCACAAAGAATCCTCTTTGTGTATGAGCCCCGGTCATCTAAGTTTACGGAATCCACCGTAAAACCTCACGAAATCCACCGTGGAATATGCCTCCTGGCATCATACCCCCGGGGTGGGATAGCAATTGACCTCAATTGCTATTAGCTCAATGTGGAGCTAACAGAGTGGGGAAAGCATTTAAGTCTCTAGCGTGCATCCATTGTGCTTCCTCTATAGGATGGTTCTTAAATTTCACTAGATATCTAGAATACCTTCGGCCAGTTCTAGTGGTCATGTAGTCAGTGTCTATGATGGCTTCTGGTTCAAGTATTTCAGTCTCTTCTTCTAGTAAAGGTGGGTTTTCATAGACATGATGGATAGGTAATTGGCCTCTAAATGGTCTTAATAGACTAATATGAAATGTATTATGAATTTTCCAATGAGATGGCAGTTCTAACTTGAAAGCATTGTCATTAATCTTATGAATGATTCTAAATGGTCCGTAGAATCTAGGAGCTAATTTGACAACTGGATGTCTATCTACACTTTGCAGTCTACGCTTTTCTATTCTAAGCCAAACATAATCATCAACTTTGAAATTCATGGCTTGTCTTTTCTTGTTGGCTTATTTGGTATATGATTGTTGGGCTTTAGCAATCATATCCTTTACCTCATCAAAAATAGTGTTATGCATAACAGCAATATCATCAGCACTCTGAATTCTATTAGACAAAGATGCAACAGGTGTAGATAATCTATATCCATAAATAACTTCAAAAGGTGCTTTCTTTGTAGATGTGTGTGGTGTATTATTGTAAGCAAACTGTAATAAATGCAAATGAATATCCCATGTCTGAGGTTTAGAGATAGTGTATGCACGTAAAAGATCTAAAATAGTGCTATTTGTGGCTTCTGTTTGTCCATTTGTTTCTGGATGAAATGCAGATGAGAAATCAATCTTTGTGCCTAGATTTGCAAACAGTGTAATCCAAAAATTATTACAAAATCTAGAATCTCTATCTGAAATAATCACTTTCGGCAATCCATGGTTAGTAAAAACAGTTTTCAAAAATAACTGTGCTGCTTGTGATGCTGTTAAAGTTTTCTTACATGCAATGAAATATGCTTGCTTACTAAATCTATCTACAATTGTTCAAATCATGACATGGTTAGATTTAGTATTTGGTAAACCAGTAATGAAATCCATAGATATATGTTCCCAAGGTTTAGATGGAATAGACAAAGGCATTCATAATCCATACTGTTTACCATGATGTCTCTTTATTCTTTGACAAATCAAACATTCAGAAACGAAATTAGATACATCTGCATCCATATGCGGCCAATAAAAATCTTCAGTTAACATGCGTAATGTTGAAATGATACCTCTATGACCTTGATATGGGGGACAATGAATTTCATTCAAAACAAAAGATCGGAATGGAATAGTAACACACAGTCTCTTTTCAAAGAACATGAATCCATGATTATATGACAATGAATCAACAGGAATGAAATTATTTTGAACTAATTTTTGCCAATCAGAATGAAAAGTAATATCCTGGTGATATGTGTCTTTCATAGCAATCAAAGAATCAAAAGATATGATAGAAATGTTATGAATTGCAGGTCTTCTACTCAATGCATCGGCAACTACATTTTCTTTTCCAGGTTGGTATTGAATGATAGGATGGAAACTTTGAATGAATGGAGCCCATTTGATATGACGGTCAGAAATTTGGGGTTGGCTAAGTAGATGTCTAATGCTTTGCTGGTCGGTCTTTATCATGAATTCGGAACCCATTAAATAATGCTTCCGTTGTTTTAATGCTTGTACAACTGCTAAGAGTTCCTTGTCATAAGTGGAATATTTAAGCTTAGAGGGTTTTAGCTTAGAACTAGAATATGCTATTGGATGGTTGTCTTGCATTAATACGGCTCCTATTCCTGATCCGCTAGCATCGGTCACAACTAGAAAGAATGGTCTGTTAAAGTCAGGCAATTGTAGAACAGGGGCATTGGTTAATGCACGTTTGAGTAAGTCAAAGGATTTCTGCTGATTTTTAGTCCATTAATAAACAATGCCTTTCTTAAGAAGTTTGGTCAATGGTAAAGCAAGTAATGAGAAATTACGTACAAACTTCCTATAGAAACTAGCAAGACCAAGGAATGAGCGTAATTCATGTACATTTTTAGGAACAGGCCAATGCAATATTGCATCAATTTTCTTAGGATCAACTTTAATTCTTTCTTTTGATACAATATGACCTAGATATTCTATTTCTGTCTTAAAGAATTCACTCTTGTCAGGATTTGCAAACAATTGATTTTCTTTCAGTAACTGAAAAACTAATTATAAATGCTCATAATGCTCTTTTTCACTTTGACTGAACACTAAAATATCATCAAAGAAAACGATCACACAATACTAATATTTTAGAAAAATACGGTTCATCATTCTGCTGAAAGTAGCAGGTGCATTAGTTAATCCGAATGGCATGACTAAGAATTCGTAATGGCCAAACTGTGTCCTGAATGCAGTCTTAAATATGTCGGATCTATCTAGCCTCACCTGATGATATCCAGACTTAAGGTCAATTTTACTAAATATAGAAGATCCTTGCAGTTTGTCCATAAGGTCATCAACTCTAGGTATAGGATACCTATTCTTTATAGTGATCTTATTTAATGCTCGGTAGTCAATACACATCCGATAAGTATTATTCTTTTTCTTGCCTAAGAGCACAGGTGCACCGAATGGGGAGCTGCTAGGTCGAATTAAGCCTCTATTTAGTAATTCTTCAACTTGACTCTGGATTTCTTTTTGCTCTATTTGATTGTGCCTATATGGGGCTTTGCAAGGTGGTTGTGTGCCAGGTATGAGGTCAATCTTATGGTCTTCTGGACGTGATGGAGGTAAACCTGGTGGTAGGTCTTCTGCAAAACAGTCCTTAAAATATGCGAGAAATTCCTTATGCCTAGGGTGCATATGATTTTCCTTTGCATGCAATTCATTCACCCAAATGAGATATGATTTAGTATTCTTGGGTAGTGCACATTTTGCTTGAGTATGCGAAAGCAGTGGAAAAATATGAGATGAATGCATACCAAATAATGTAATAGATTTTCCTTGAAAATTAATATTCATTGTGTGTGTGGAATAATCTATATTGGAATTATGTTGGTGTCTCCATGGCATTCCTAGAATAATGTCAATTGACTGTAATGGGACAACTAAGAAATTTCTTCTTTCAATATATGGACCAATTTGAATTTCTAAATCTTGAACTTCTTGTGTGCCGTTGTACCTAGTGCCTAAAAATGCAGCTTTTATGCAATAATGCGTAGGTACAATATGCAATTTTAATTCCTTTATCAATTTTACTGAAATAAAATCATGGGTACTACCGTCATCATGCAATATAGTTCTTTCTTTTCCATGCACCATACATTTCATAGTCAACAATGAATGTGAAGTAGGCATACCTGGTAAAGTGTCGGAAGTAGTAGTAATATCATCCTCTTCTTCAGTGAAATCTGGCATATCCTCATGCTCTTCTTCGTCCATAGCTCCAAGGTAGTTGATATGTGCTGATGGCTTCTTTGAATGACAATTTGCTGCGAGATGCCCTGGCTGGTGACACTTGTAGCATACTATTGGCTTAGCTTTGGTCACATTATTTGCAATGGCTGGGAGTCTGGGTATATTTGGATTTGCTTGTGGAATAGGCTTAGAATTTGAATTGACAGTGGATGGTAATGCAAGTGGTTTAGGCCAATTCTTACGGAAAGATGGTGATGAAAAACGACCTGGATTAAACCTTCTGAAATTGGAATTGAATTGTTTAGATCCATAATTACCGTTTGCTTGTAATGGCTGTGGTCGTCGATCTCTTCCGCGTAACTTATATTCAGTGTCGTGAGCTAAGGAGATGGCATCTTCAAGGGTAGCAAGCTTGAACATGTTCACTTCAGCGTAGTAATGTCCAAGAAGTCCAGACATATACTTCCGCTTATGTGTCGTCTCTGGTACGTCTTCAAGCATGCGTAGCTGTAGGAGTGCATTCCAAAAACGCTCTGTACACTGTGGAATAGGCTCACGATCTTGCTGTTGAAGTAAATCCCATTGCTTGATAGCCTTCTCATGAAATTGCGGTGGAAGGAAATTTTGCATGAACTTCTTCTTAAAATCTTCCCATGTAGCAGGACATTCTATGCTCTTGCGGACTACAGTCCACCAAAGTGATGCTCTGTCTATCAGATGATTAGTAACACACTTGATTTTATCTTTTTCGGGATAAGTTTCCTCATGGAAATAGTCATCAAACTGGCTAATGAATGATAAAACAGTCTTTCCTTCTCTTATGCCATTGAAAGTGCGAAACTTGAAACTTCGTTTACTTATCTTGGATTCCTTGCGAATGGTTTGTGCTTCAAGAGTGGCGTCGATGGTACGGCGAATCAAATCTTCAGCTTGAGGTTCTTCTTTATCGGTGGACGCTCTTTGTAGCTTTGTCAATTGCGCTTGCAAGGCTTGCCTAGCTCTTCGCTCTTCTTCCAATTGCAGCATGATAAGATCCAGCTTTTGTTCCATGGTAGGCTCGGGTAGATCGTCTTCAGCCATAGGATCATCCATATGTGGGGTAGTCATCCTCTAAAACTCAACAAACCTTTCTCACTCAAAATCAGTTAGCGAGATGAGCGTAGCTCAAATTTGGGGTACAAGGCTATGTATTTTTGGGTATTTTCTTCTTCAATTTTCAGAAATTCTGCAATATTTCTATCTCCGTTTGTTGAAAGTACTTCAAGGAACTTGTAGATAGGTAGAACAGCTTGCTGCGAACAACTTTCCAGTTCAGAGTTTTTGCATACGAACAAGTCTTCTATGAGTTTTAAGCACTAGTCAGTTCTGATTTAGTCTGACTTGCAGAGTTGCAGACTTAGCAGACTTGCAGAGTTGTTGACTTGCTGGACTTAGGCCGACTTGCAAAACTTGCAGAACTTGATTAGAGTCGACTTACGGAACTTGACTTCAGAAGTGCAAGACCTAGAGTTTGCGAACTTGTCAGATCTGTGTAACTTGCAGAGAGTTGTGTGACTTAGCTTAATTTGACTTGGTAATTAAGCTTAGTAGCTTAATGGTGGAATAGCAGGCCGCTGTTTTTTTTTTCGTGAGGAGGGGGGCCGTTTTTTTCCCCGCGCGGATTTTTCGGGCCTCTCTCTGACATGCCGAAAAGATTTTGGAGAAGCTTAAGCTTCTCTTAAGCTTTTTAAGCTTTATAATTAAGCTTTGATAAAGATAGTTTAAGAGTTTGCTCACTGGATAACCACGACTTATTAATGGAGATGTAGGAGTGGTCCTCCGCCTGCAGAGCCTGGTCCTTCGCGATCTGACAGTGGAAACAGGGGTTCTTGATCGCCAGAAGTCTGCCTGTATCGACGGTTCGCGACGAGATTGACTGTAGAGGCCGTTTGTTCCTGGAGCTCCGCCTTCGCCCGAGATTGGTAGCGATTGGAAGCTCTTGATCTCTGCTCCGCTCTGATACCACTGGTGCGCAGATCGGTCGCAGATAGCTCACGTGGTGAATCCGGGAAGGTCCCCAAGAACAAAAATACTCTACCTTTTTGCACAAAAACCCATGTAAAAGCATGCACGACAAGAGGCAAGAGACAAATTGGGTTCAATCTCCCCCATGCCTTGTGTGAGCGCTTCACAAAGCATGTATTTTATGTATATTTCCAATCTTCATGCTCAATAATAGCCCAATTACAAAAATATGACAAGCTTTTAGCTTTTGAGTTTGCTTTCTACAAAAATAGGAAAATAAAGCTAATGGACGGTGCCCATAGTGTCTGGCACGCCCAATCTCAATGTCCAAATAGAAATAACATATCCGGGCGCATAAGCGCATACAAAATAATAATCGATAATCAATGTCTCAATAGACATAACAAAATATAGGCGTGGCGCCTATCAAAATCTAGTCCAAGAGTCGAAAATCCGCTAGACTCCAATGCTTTCCTCCGCCACTGCTGCTATCTCTACACATCAACTGAAGCATTCACAATCGTTAGTAAAATAATACAATTAAACCGACAAAAGTGAATACCTAGCAGTCTTCAGCTACATAAATAAATCAACTGGTTAGAAATAAATCCTAACCTTAATTTATTACGAGTGCGCACTCTAAACTCATAAACGTTTATTAATTTAATATGCATTTTGCGGAATCACCCGCTATGGAATCACCCATGTACACACTAAATTAATGAAACGCCCGAAAAGGACAGGCGTCCCCATCAACTTCTCGCACAAAGAATCCTCTTTGTGTATGAGCCCCGGTCATCTAAGTTTACGGAATCCACCGTAAAACCTCACGGAATCCACCGTGGAATATGCCTCCTGGCATCATGTACTTCAAGCCAATGACTCTCGAGGATGCAATTTCTTTAGCCCATGATGCTGAAGACAAAATTCAAGGATGAGAGAAGCGACCACAACAATTCCCAAATAACAGTAACTTCGGTACAAAGCAATTAAATTCTAACTTTCGAAGTTTCAATCAAAACCACTTTATTCCACCTTCTTTCTGTAAATATTGGGCACGACCCCCTGCTATACTAACAAACACAAATCCAAATCCTAAGCCATCTTTCCAGCCAAAATTCCAACATTCCTAAACTCCCCGCTATTACCAATAATGTTTCCAAAGCCAAACCCATAGTCTGCTACAAGTGCCATCAACCTGGACATCTAGCGGTGAATTGTCAATTCAAAAAGCCAACTATTCACATCAACTACTTGGGAGCAACTGAAGATGAAGACCATGAAGAAATGCTAGATTTCACAGAAGACGATGACGATATCGGTACTACTTCAGATAGTTTACAAGGCCTGCCAAATTCTCATTCTTTATTAACGATGAAATGTCTTGTGCATGGTAGAAAAAATATTGTTTTACATTATGATGGGAGCACACATGATTTTATTTCTACAAAATTGGTTAAAGAATTGAATTTACATATTATTTCGACTCATTATCACATCAAGGCTACATTCTTAGGCACTAGATACAATGGAACACAAGAAGTGCATGACTTAGAAATTAAAATTGGTAATTATGTTGAGCACAGAAATTTTTTAGTTGTGCCTTTGCAATCTAGTGATATTATCTTATGAATGCATTGGCGTCATAAATATAATCCCGATATAGATTATTCCACGCATTCAATGAAGATTCATTTTAATGGGAAACAAATCACATTGCATGGTATGCACACCCTTGATAATTCTCAATTGCTTAGTCACACACAAGCTAAACGTGCATTTAGAAAAGATAGCAAATTCTATTTAATATGGTTGAATAAAATTGAAGCTAAGGAAAATTAGATGCATCCTAGGCATACACAATTTCTTTCACAATTTAAAGATTGTTTTGCTGTTGATGTACCAGTTGGCTTACCACCTACACGTCCTAAGGACCATAAAATAGACTCAATTCCTGGTTCTCAACCACCATGTAAAGCACCTTATCGACATAATCAAATTGAATAGAAAGAAATTCAAACCCAAGTTGAAGAAGTGTTAACCCGAGGACTCATTAGGCCCAGTAGTTCTCATTTTGGTGAACCTATCCTATTAGTTAAAAAGAAAAATAACACCTATAGGATGTGCATTGATTATCATATTCTACACTATCAAGCATAGATATTCGATCCCTAGGATAGACGACCGCATGGATAAACTGCAAGGGGCTACAATATTTAGCAAGATAGATCTTAAATCTGGATACCATCAAGTACGACTGGATACATCTAATATTTTCAAAACTTCATCTAGGACTCAATTTGGACATTATGAATTCCTTGTTATGCCTTTTGGTTTAACTAATTCACCAACCACATTCAGTCGTATGATGAATCGCATATTTTTGAAGCATCAGCATTGTGTCATTGTTTTCTTTGATGACATATTGGTTTTCAGTAAGAGTGAGAATGAGCATTATGAACATGTATCCTTAGTTTTGAAATTGTTGACAGAGAATCAATTATATGCTAATCCTGAAAAGGGTTAAATTTTCCAAACCCACATTGAAAACTTATGACATATTGTTTCATCTAACGGTATTAAAGTTGATCTAAAAAATATAGAAGCAATTTTGAATTGGTGGATACCTAAAAATATGCATGAACTATGTTCTTTCTTAGGTCTTGCTAGCTTTTACATAAAATTTGTGAGAAATTTTTCATTGCTTGCATTACCTTTGACAAAATTATTAAAGAAATATATAGTGCATCATTGGTCTGAAAATTAGCAAAAGTATTTTGATTTATTGAAACATGCATTAACACATGCCCCTGTATTGCAATTACCTGACTTTCATAGACCACTCCTCTTAGTAGTCACTAACGCTAGTGAATCTAGAATAGGAGCTGTCCTTATGCAAGATTCACATCCCATAGCTTACTCTAGTTGCAAACTTAAACTCTCTAAACTCAAGTATTGTACCTATGATAAGGAATTGCTAGTTGTAGTACAAGCTATACGAAAATGGAAACACTATTTAATGGGATCTGAATTCATGATCAAAACTGACCAACAAAGTATCAAACATCTCCTTGGTCTGCCACAAATCTCTAACCGTCATATTAAATGAACTATTTTTATTCAAAATTTCCACCCACTTATCCAATATCAACTCGGAAAAGAAAATGTTGTTGCCAATGCCTTGAGTAGAAGACCAACTATTCTTAATATCTCTGTGATATCTTTTGATTCCCTTATCCCTATGAAAGATACTTATGATCAACACCCCAGTTTTCAAGCTGAATGATTAGTTGCAAATAACTATATTCCAATAAATTCATTGTCTTATGCTGACCAATTTATGTTTTATGAGAAAAGGTTGTGTAAATGTTCCATTTAGATCATTTTTGTTGCACGGAATTCATTGTCCCCCATATCAAGGCCATAGAGGTATTATTTTCACTTTATGTACCTTGGTTGAAGATTTTTACTCGCCACAGATGGAATCTGATGTTTCTAACTTTGTATGTGAATGTTTCGACACCATGGTAAACAATATGGTTTGTTAATGCCTTTACAAATTCCAGAACGACCATGGGAACATATTTCAATGGATTTTATTATTGGTTTGCCTAACACCCAAGCTAATCATGATATGATTTGGACTATTGTAGATCCATTTCACAAACAAGCATATTTCATTCCATGTAAGAAAATGCTAACTACATCTCAAGCTGCTCAATTGTTTTTGAAAACTATTTTCACTAACCATGGTTTACCAAAAGTTATTATTTCTCATCATGATTCTAGATTCTGCAATAATTTTTTGACTACTTTGTTTGCGAATTTAGGTACAAAGATTGATTTTTCATCTACATTTCATCATGAAACAAATGGGCAAATAGAAGCTATTAACAGTACAATTTTGGATCTTTTGCGTGCATACACAATTTCAAAACCACAAACATGGGATACACACTTGCATTTACTTTAGTTTGTATACAATAACACATTGCATACGGCTAAACAGAAAGCACCATTTGAAATCATTTATGGATATAGATTGCCTACACATGTTACCTCACTTTCAAACAAAGTTAACGCTGCTAATGATATTGCCAATATGCATGCTACTATTTTTACTGAAGTCAAAGACATAATTGCGAAAGCCTAGCAATCATACACAAAACAAGCTAACAAGAAAAGAAAAGCTATGATTTTTAAAGTTGATGATTATGTTTGGTCACGCATTGAAAAGAGAAGATAACAAAGTGTTGAGAAACACCCTATTGTAAAGTTAGCTTCTAGATTTTATTGACCTTTCAAAATCGTTCATAAAATCAATAACAATGCATTTAAATAAGAATTACCCCAATACTGGAAAATCCACAATACTTTTCATATCAAATTATTACGACCTTTTAAGGGCCAATTACCTGTACACCCTGTCTATAAAATCCCTCGTTTGTTAGAAGAAGAAAATGAAATCCTTGAACCCGAAACTATTCTAGACACTGACTTCATGATCACTAGAACTGGCTATAGATATTCTAGATATTTGGTAAAGTTTAAAAATCATCCTGTTGAAGAGGCCCAATGGATGCACGCTCATGACCTAAGTGCTTACTCCTCACTACTTGCTCCACATTGACTAATAGCAATTGAGGACAATTGCTATCCCATTCCGGGGGCATGATGCTAGGAGGCATATTCCATGATGGATTCTGTGAGACCACAATGGATTCCGTAAAACTATATTTATTTGCTGGGGCTCGTACACAAGGTGGATTCCTTGTGCAAGAAGTTGACGAGGATGCTTGTCCTTTTCGGATTCACTTAATGTGCAAGTGGGTGATTCTATAGCAAGTGATTCCGCAAAATACATATTTAAATTAATGGGCCTTTATGATTTTAGAGTGCACACTCATATTAAATTAAGGTTAGGATAGAGTTCCAACCTATTTATTTATTTTCTAGCTGAAGATTGCTAGGTATTCACTTTTGTTGGTTTAATTTTATTATTTTCTAACAATTGTGAATGCTTTAGTTGATGTGTAGAGCACGCGGCATTGGCCTTGGGAAGCACAGGGCGATAGCATGTATTTATCCTCGACGGATAACTTTGCATTCACCTCCATAGGTGTAGCTATCTCCTTGCACTCGGTCATGCCAAATGCCTTCAAGATCTCTCATACATACTTCTTCTGAGAGATGAAGATCTTTCTTGGCTCTTGCCAGACTTCAATCCCCAAACAATAGTGTAGCAAGCCCAAGTCTGTCATTTCAAACTCAGAACTCAAAGCCTTTCGAGTTTGGTTGATCATATCTTCATAGTCACCTATAATAAGAAGGTCGTCCACATATAGGACAATCACTACAGACTTTTTACCATCCCTGTAAACATACAAGTTAGCATCTGAGGCACATCTTTTGAAGTTTAGGTTTAAAAAGAACCTATCTATCCGCTGGTACCATGCTCTGGGGGCTTGTTTCAGCCCATACAATGCCTTCTTCAGTTTACACACTTTGTTCTCAGAATGGGGGGCCTCAAACTCTGGTGGCTGAGCCACGTACACCTCCTCCTTGAGGTTACCATTTAAGAACGCTGACTTAACATCCATTTGGTACACTGGCCACTTCTTGTGGGCAGCCACTGCAAGTATCGTGCGAATAGTGGTCATTCTGGCAGTTGGGGCAAATGACTCTTGAAAATCAAACCCTTAAACTTGTGAAAATCCTTGGGCAACCAGTCTAGCTTTGTACTTTTCTAAGGTACCATCAACCTTGTACTTTACCTTCCAGATCCACTTGGTGCCAATAACCTTCCGCTTTGATGGTCGATCCACTAGCTCCCAAGTGTCATTCTTCATTATGCTGTCATACTCCACCTGCATAGCAGCCTTCAATGATGGATCTGCAAGTGCTTCTTCTAAGTCAGTTGGCTCCTTTACTTCTCTCATAATCTCAACCATCAAGGCCATATTGACTATGTGAGCAGAAGCCCTCCTTTTCTCCTCTATTCTCTGAGACCTCCTTGGTCCATCTGCCTTCTCCTCAACAGATGCAGGCATAGGATTATTGTGGTCATAGAGCTGCTTCACCCAGCGCGGCAATGGCTTTTTCGGTGGGGTGATGTCAGGTTGGTGAACTTTTTCCTCATCATCTGAAGATGATGCTTCCTCCTCCTTAAGGATAGGGATACCTCTCGGGACAGGTTCATAGTGGACTACTTCTTCGCTTGATGATAAAGTGGAAGAACTTACCTTCACCTCCTCCACTGTATGCGGCTCCTCCTTGAACACCACATCACGGCTCGCGATGATCTTCTTTGCCTCTTGGTCATATAATTTGTAAGCCTTCTGCTCATCACTATAACCCAAGAAGATACATTTTTTGCTTTTTGGTTGTAACTTGTTTCTCTTCTCATCTGGAACATGTGCATAACATTCACATCCAAAAATTCTGAAATGTGAGACAGATGGTTTCTTACCAGTGTAAGCCTCATGAGGTGTTTTTCCCTTGAGAGCCTTTGTATAGCTCCGATTTAGAATGTAGACTGCAGTATTAACAGCTTCAACCCAAAAATGGTTAGGCAATCCCTTGCCCTTTAGCATGCATCTTGCCATCTCCACAATGGTGAGATTCCTGTGTTCCACAACACCGTTCTGCTGAGGTGTGTGAGGCGTCGTCAATTGACGCTTGATCCCTTTGCTCTTGCAAAAGCCTTCAAACTCCTTTGAGTTGAACTCACCACCACCATCTATTCTAAATTTCTTCACACTTTTCCCTATTTCATTCTCAACAAGTATTAGCCATTCTTTAAACTTACCAAAAGCTTGAGCCTTATCACGAAGGAAGTACACCCACATCTTCCTACTGTAGTCGTCGACAATCAACATAAAATAAGAAGATCTCCCCAAGGCCTGTGTAGGCATCTTACCACACAAGTCAGCATGCACCAACTCTAGAGGAGCCTGTGCTCTATTCTTGCTTTCTTGTGGAAATGCCTTTCTCTGTTGCTTGCCCATCATACAAGCTTCACATGGTTCCTTCAATTCAGTTATTGTAGGTAGGTGAGCAACCATACGTTGCTTTTGCATCTCCTTCAATACTGCAAATCCGATGTGTCCAAACCTTTCATGCCAAAGCTTATTTGTGCCCACTCCAGCGGTGGCTGTAAGAGCACTTAGCTCATACAGATTGTTCCTTCTTTCTCCTTTGCCAAAAATTGTGCCAGCACTATCAATAATTTCTGCACCTGTCTTCTTGAACCTCACTTCATGACCAAGATCAGTTATGGCAGCAGCTGATAAGATATTTCTCCTGATTTCGGGAACATACAACACATTTGAAAGCTTTTTGACTTCACCATTTGCAGCAATAAAAGAAATAGTACATGTGCCCGCAGTAGGGCATTTAGCATCATTTCCAACCGTCACAGTGATGGATTCTTGTAGAGGCTGCATAGAACTGTATAGATATTTCTTGTTGGTCATGTGACGGGAGGCCCCACTATCCAACACCCATGAGTCAATGGTAGATTCTTCTTGCGCCGAGGAGCACACTTCCTCAATGGTCGCCATGAATAATTCCAACTCTGCTTCAGTCGTATTGGCTGTCTCTTTCCCATTACTTTTAAGGGTATCATTCTTTTCATCTGCCTTCTTGACACGACAATCTGCAATTGCATGTCCTTTCTTCTTGCAGTAGAAGCACTCTCCTTGAAACTTCTTCTTGCCGGCCTTCTTCTTTTTGTCACCATCATTTTTGGTGGAGGAAACACCTTTGCCTTTTGCATTGGCAAAGAATGCAGCATCTCCATTGTTGCTTCCTTCGCGGGCTTTCAGCCTCAACTCCTCCTCCATTAATAATGCACAAAACTCCTCAAAAGTCAAAGCTTGAGGTCTCACCTGAGTATTAAGGGCAGTTACTAGTCCATCAAAATTTTGTGGACAAATTCAAAGACACCTCCGAGCTAGCTCTTCACTAGTCTTTTGTATCCCAGCACCAGCCATCTGGTCGCGCAGATTCTTAATCCGAGTGATGAATGCTTCAACCTTCTCTCCTTCAGCAAACTTCTCCGCTGCTAGTTGATTCTCCAAGTTTTGAATCCTTGTTTGGTTTCGTGTTTCATACTGACTCCTTAGTACATTCCAAGCCTCTGACGCTTTGGTTGTATGCTGAATCAAAGTCAAAACACTGTCAAAACAGCTTGTAACTAAGGCACACAATGCATCTGCATCCCTTCATTTCCAAGCTCGTAGAAGATCTGCATTCGGAGGAATCATCACACAAGGATTTGATGGGTCGGGGGTAGGCTGTGGTTCTGCGTCAGTCCCCAGTATAGTCTCCAGAAGCTCATAAGAATCAAGGATGGTTGCAATTTTGAACTTCCACAAGGTGTAGTTTGTACCATCTAACTTGCCTTCGTTGAAGGTTGGTGGATGAATCCTCAGTGTTTGAATAGCCGGTACAGCAGCACCACCTCCTGCACCGCTTCCTGATGCACCAGAACTGCTTCCCGGAGTCGATATAGTTTCTCTTTGTTGTTGAAGCCTTTGCCTCTTGCACGCTCTCCGATCTCTAGAGCCCCCTGGGCTCTGATACCATGTAAAATATTACACGGCGCAGCGAACAGAATCTGAGAAAGAGATAGAGAGTACACAACAGATAAGAGGAGAATCAGTAAATTCTTTAACTTCAAACAACTGATACAAAGATGGTTCTGTCCACCTTGCGCTTCCACTGTGTGAAGCTTAGATGGTGATCTAGACAGAAGATAGGTGAAGAGCTTGAGGCTAGCTGGAACAACAACTTTGACTGGGTGAAATATGAGTGAGAGATGGCTGCGAAGGGGTTTAGCTTTTATAGCCCGCGAAGGTCGTTAGGTCCGATCAGCAGGCCAACCTACCATATGAGCCTCCACTAGTCGGCCAGGGAATATTCCAGGGAATATTCCCTTTACCATCGGGCCGAGGGCGCTACCCCCGGACCCTCGCCAGGGGGCCGCTGGTCCCCTTGGGACCCCCCAGCCATGGGCTGCTTCCGCGGCCCTCGGACCCCACAATAGGGGCCCCTTTTAACTCCCTTACCCCGCAACTCGATGCAATGCGCCTCAAGTTGCTACCAGCTTAACCACTCCGTCTAACCCAAAGATTAGTCCCACAATGGTCACCTTTTTGCCATCCGGTCACATAGACCTCATCTGATATACAAGTCAGGACTCAACCAATGTCCGGGCTCACATTTGGCTTCTCCTCATAATGGGGGCCTTACAACTTTGAGCACCATGGATCATTGGTAGCACCTAATGAGGGTGGGGCATTGATCATATCTAACATATCCCTTCCATTGAATCCATATGGTAGACTTACATTTTAAGGAGTGATCCCCTCAAGGAACTAATGTGCCTTAATGCACTTGCACATAATACTTTACCTAGGGGTATTTTTCCATATTGAAGAGAGGCTTAAAATTAAAGTGTGTATGGTCTTTATCATGATTGAGAAGCCATGAATCACTAATTGCAAGTCCATGTCATCGTGTATAACTTGTAAATAAGGGCCTTCCCTCTTTTTTTAGTATGCATAAAACTAATCGGATATAGTAAACAAGTGCTAATATACCGCTTTGTAGGGCGTCAATCACATACCTTTAACTTATCATTCTTGTGGAATGGTGTCGAGAGGGTATCATTATGCATATATTGAAAAGATAAATAGGGATTTTTCAATTAAGTCCTTGATTTATTTGATAGTAAATCCTTACATATACTCGTAAGTGATCCCCCTAAGAAACTAAAATTCAAGTATGCACATTGAAGGATTATCTAGAATCATTCAAGTTGCACTAGGAGAAATTTGGACTACAAAAAGGGCCTTTTAGGAGATTTGACTCACTCTCTCTCTCTCCTAAAAAATGGGGCCACTATGGAATTTTTGCAAACAAACTCCAAATTTGTTGGATCTTGGATATTTAGAATGTACTCTTCAAGTCCTTTTGTTGATCTATAGTACACTTTGAGATTTTCAATATTTTAAAACATTCCAAATTGTTGTACTCAGAGAGTGAGTCAACCCTTCTAAAAGGCCAATTTTCTAGTCTAAATTTTTACTGATGTAATTTTTTATTAAGCATACATGCAAAACAATTAGTGGCCTAAGACATCCGTTGCCTG
This sequence comes from Lygodium microphyllum, assembly GCF_053477565.2. NCBI lineage: Eukaryota > Viridiplantae > Streptophyta > Polypodiopsida > Schizaeales > Lygodiaceae > Lygodium > Lygodium microphyllum. The sequence continues at coordinate 123,448,623 of NC_141148.1, read as the reverse complement.
ATACAATTTAGTATGCTAATTTATATGTAGATGATTAATTGTTGAGAAATCCTTATAAATAATTTGAATACACTTTAAACTATTGTTTGCTTTAGTTTCATCCCATTTTATTATTTACTAGATGGATAAGAAATGATTATCTCACTTGGGTGAGGCTAAACTCAACAAAGCCAAAGACCTATACACCTCACTTTGAGCATCCATCACTAAATTTAGCTAGACTTGTTGTATTGGTATGCTTTTGAATGACTTCAAATTTTTCTTAAAATTCATAACATCAACTATTAGGTTTATATAATTTAATGAAATAATGATCTTGACCTTCCACCATGCTATTGTGGCACTATGTATCCACTAGTTAAGAAATCAAGGCATTAATATCTATGATAGGATTTTATATGTATGATAGGAAGAGTGTGTTGGTAGTGTTGCTTTTTGTTTGTTCTGTAATATGCAAGTGAATTTGTACCAATTTACATGTTTGAATAAGAGTGCAAGTGTTTACTATATACCAAAAGATCAAAATGACAAAGATTTAGTGTTAGGAGTGAAGTTAGTGACTTGAAGAGTGTTCTGTTTGTGTAAATGACAGTTATAGGATCCTAACAAGAAGTATCATAAAAGTGTTTGTGGAAACCTTAGAAATTTATTGTGAAAAGGATTAATGATAATTTAAATTTCCAAAAGCAAGAGTTGTAAGGTAAAAGGCATGAACTAATAAATAAAAGGAGGAGCCTAGTAACTGTGACTGCCTACCATGAAAATGACGTGAAAGGATCATGATGGGAGCATGCAATGCAGACTTAGAGGGCACAAACAACACATGAGCTATGTTCAGTGCATGAATAGTCATTTAGAATTCACGTTTCGCAATCATGGTTAAAAGAAACACATGAAACATTAATAATAAAGCTAAGAAAAAGCACTCTCATACATAAACTCAAATGCATGAAAAGCTCCAAGAAAAAATAAGGCCCACATTCAATGAATCTTGGCCATATAAATAATGCATGATTTAGTACAAATTTTTGAGGGGGGAAGGGGGGGAGGGGAGATGGAGACGAGAGGGAGTTTATGACTATTGTAGTAGGTATTACAAGGCTAAACTAAAGTGATCACAAGGGTTATTTTCATTGTGAATGGGAGAAAGGGGGAAAAGCTAATGGGATTCAATGTGTAATGCTACCATGATGAAGTTCTGGTGCGCGAATCGGATGCTGGATGCGTATATACCGAGCATTGGAAGGTCCCCAAGAATAAAAGAACTCTACTTTAGCTCAAAAAGCAAGAAAGAAGATTTGCATGACATGAAGAAAAGAGACCAATTGGCTACAATCTCCCCCATGCCTTGTGTGAGTGCTCCACAACGCATGTATTTATAAATTTATTCATCTCAAAGCTAAAAAATAGCCCAATTTTCAATTAGCATAATTTTGGCTTTTGTGCATGATTTTTCCTAAATAGAGAATAAAGCAGTTGGGTGGCCCAAGACTCGGGCTATGCCTAAATACAATGCCCATAATGAAATATTTAAACCGTGCACCCATGCACATACAAAATAATAAATATTTGTCAAGCGATTTAAAAATAAGTGCATCTAAATAAATATTAGCACCATGCCTTTAATGATAAGACGCACAAGTATTCACAATTGTTAGAAAATAATAAAATTAAACCGACAAAAGTGAATACCTAGCATTCTTCAGCTAAAAAATAAATAAATAGGTTGGAACTCTGTCCTAACCTTAATTTAATACCAGTGCGCACTCTAACTCATGAACGTCCATTAATTTAAGTATGTATTTTTCAGAATCATCCACGTGCACATTAAATTTACATGATCCCTAAAAAGGAAAGGCATCCTCGTTAACTTCTCACACAAGGAATCCACGTTGTGTATGAGCCCTGGCAAATAAATATAGTTTTAGGGAATCCATTGCAAAACCTCACGGAATCCACCGTGGAAAAAAAATAAACTCATGGAATCCACCGTGATCTCACGGAATCCACCACGCAATATGCATCTTGGTATCATCTGGTGCGTAAATTGGATATTGGATGCGTACGTAGCGAGTGCCGCAAGGTCCCCAAGAACAAAAGAGCTCTACTTTATCTCAAAAAGCAAGAAAGAAGATTTGCACGACACGAAGAAAAGAGACCAATTGGGTATAATCTCCCCCCATGCCTTGTGTGAGTGCTCCATAAGGCCTATATTTATAAATTTATTTATCTCAAAGCTAAAAAATATCCCAATTTCCAATTAGCATGCTTTTGGCTTTTGTGCATGCTTTTGCCCAAATAAAGAATAAAGCAGTTGGGTAGCCCAAGAGTCAAGTAGTATCCAAATATAATGTCCATAATGAAATATTTAAACCGTACGCCCATGTGTATACAAAATAATAAATATTTATTGAGTAATTTGATAAATAAGGGTGCCTAAATAAATATTAGTGCCACGCCTTTAATGATAAGACGCGCACCCATAAAAAATGTTAATTTCTTTTAAATAATCTAAATACACGCAACTGTCCAATGCTTCCCAACGCTACCGCTGCCTGCTCTACACATCAACTGAAGCATTCATAATTGTTAGAAAATAATAAAATTAAACCAACCAAAGTGAATACCTAGCAGTCTTTAGCTACAAAATAAATAAATAGGTTGAAACGCTGTCCTATTAATACGAGTGCACACTCTAACTCATAAGTTTCCATTAATTTAAATATGTATTTTGCGGAATCACCAGCCATGGAATCGCCCACGTGCACGTTAAATTAACATGGTACCCGAAAAGGATAGGCATCCCCGTCCAATTCTCGCACAAAAAATCCACTTTGTGTACGAGACCCAAAAAATAAATATATGTTTACCGAATCCACCGCAAAAACTCATGGAATCCACCATGAAAAATAAATAAACTCACAAAATCCACTGTGGTCTCACAAAATCCACCATGGAATATGCCTTCCGGCATCATCTGGTGCATAAATCGGATGTTGGATGCGTATGTAGTAAGCACCAGAAGGTCCCCAAGAACAAAAGAGCTCTACTTTAGCTCAAAAAGCAAGAAAGAAGATTTGCATGACATGAAGAAAAGAGACCAATTGGGTACAATCTCCCCCCATGCCTTGTATGAGCGCTGCACAAGGCATGTATTTATAAATTTAGTCATCTCAAAGCTCAAAAATAGCCCAATTTACAATTAGCGTGCTTTTGCCTTTTGTGCATGCTTTTGCCGAAATAAAGAATAAAGCGGTTGGATGGCCAAAGAGTCGGGTTGTGCCCAAATACAATGTCCATAATGAAATATTTAAACCGTGTGTCCATGCGAATACAAAATAATAAATATTTATCAAGTGATTTAATAAATAAGCGCACCTAAATAAATATTTGTGCCACGCCTTTAATGATTAGATGCACGATCATCAAAAATGATAATTTCTTCTAAGTAATCTGAATACATGCAACTGCCCAATGCTTCCTAATGCCACCACTACCTGCTCTACACATCAACTGAAGCATTCAAAGTTGTTAGAAAATAATAAAATGAAACCGACAAAAGTGAATACCTAGCGGTCTTTAGCTACAAAATAAATAAATAGGTTGGAACTCTACCCTAACCTTAATTTCATATGAGTGCGTACTCTAACTCATAAACTTTCATTAATTTAAATATGTATTTTGCAGAATCACCCACCATGGAATCACCCATGTGCACATTAAATTAACATGGCGCCCGAAAAAGACAGGCATCCCCATCAAATTCTCGCACAAGGAATCCACCTTGTGTACGAGCCCCATAAAATAAATATAGTTTTACGGATTCCACCGCAAAACCTCACGGAATCCACTGTGAAAAATAAATAAACTCACCGAATCCACTGTGGTCTCACGGAATCCACCATGCAATATGCCTCTTGGCATCATCTGGTGTATAAATTGGATACTGGATGCGTACGTAGCGAGCGGCGGAAGGTCCCCAAGAACAAAAGAGCTCTACTTTAGCTCAAAAAGCAAGAAAGCATATTTGTACAACATGAAGAAAAGAGACCAATTGGGAACAATCTCCCCCCATGCCTTGTCTGAGCGTTCCACAAGCATGCTTCTGGCTTTTGTGCATGCTTTTGCCCAAATAAAGAATAAAGTGGTTCAGTGGCCTAAGAGTCAGGCAGTGCCCAAATATAATATCCATAATGAAATATTTAAATCGTACATCCATGCACATATAAAATAATAAATATTTATCGAGTGCTTTAATAAATAAATGTGCCTAAATAAATATTAGCACCACACCTTTGATGATAAGGTGTGTGCCTATCAAAAATGATAATTTCTTTTAAGGAATCTAAATATATGCAACAACCCAATGCTTCCCAACGCTACCGCTACATGCTCTACACATCAACTAACGCATTCACAATTGTTAGAAAGTAATAAAATTAAATCGACAAAAGTGAATACCTAGCAGTCTTCATCTAAAAAATAAATAAATAGGTTGACACTCTGTCCTAACCTTATTTTAATACGAGTGCGCACTCTAACTCATAAATTTTCATTAATTTAAATACGTATTTTATAGAATCACCCACCATGGAATCACCCACGTACACATTAAATTAACATGGTGCCCAAAAAGGACAGGTGTCCCCGTCAAACTCTCGCACAAGGAATCTACTTTGTGTACGAGCCCCCGCAAATAAATATAGTTTTACGAAATCCATTGCAAAACCTCACAGAATCCATCATGGAAAATAAATAAACTCATGGAATCCACCATGGTCTTATGGAATCCAGTATGGAATATGCCTCCTGGTATCATCCGGTGCGTAAATCGAATGCTGGATGTGTACGTAGTGAGCATGGAAAGGTCCCCTAGAACAAAAGAGCTCTACTTTAGCTCAAAAATCAAGAAAGAAGATTTGCACGACATGAAGAAAAGAGACCAATTGGGTACAATCTTTCCCCACGCCTTGTGTGAGTGCTTTAGAAGGCATGTATTTATAAATTTATTCATCTCAAAGCCCAAAAATAGCCCAATTTACAATTAGCATGCTTTTGGCTTTTGTGCATGCTTTTTCCCAAATAAAGAATAAAGTGGTTGGGTGGCTCAAGAGTCGGGTTGTACCCAAATACAATGTCAGAGCATCTAGTCTGCTCCTATAACTGGACCACCCTCGTCTCTCTTTGGGAAGGTAGTGTGTAGTTGAGTCGAGTAAATATTTATCGAGTGCTTTAATAAATAAGTTCATCTAAATAAATATTAGCACCACACCTTTAATGATAAAATGCACTCCCATAAAAAATGATAATTTTTTCTAAGTAATCTGAATACACGCAACCACCTGCTGCTTCCCAATGCCACTGCTGCCTGCTCTACACATCAACTGAAGCATTTACAATTGTTAGAAAATAATAAAATTAAACCGACAAAAGTGAATATCTATCATTCTTCAACTACAACATAAATAAATAGGTTGGAACTCTGTCCTAACCTTAATTTAATACGAGTGCACACTCTAACTCATAAACGTCCATTAATTTAAATATGTATTTTGTGGAATCACCCGCCATGGAATGACTCATGTACACATTCAATTAACACGACGCCCAAAAAGGACATGCGTCCCCATTAAATTCTCGCACAAGGAATCGACCTTATGTATGAACCTCGACAAATAAATATAGTCTTACGAAATCCATCGCAAAACCTCACAGAATCCACCATGGAAAATAAATAAACTCACGGAATCCACCGTGGTCTCACGGAATTCACCATGGAATATGCGACCAACGTGGAAACTAAATAAACTCATGGAATCTAGCGTGGTCTCACGAAATCCATAGTGGAATATGCCTCCCGACATCATATGCCTCCTGAAATATGCCTCGTGGTATCATAGCGGCATATTCCATGGTGGATTCCGTGAGACCACGCTGGATTCCGTGAGTTTATTTATTTTCAATGGTGGATTCCATGAGGTTTTGTGGTGGATTTCCTAAAACTATATTTATTGATGGGGCTCGTATACAAGGTGGATTTCTTGTGCGAGAAGTTGACGAGGACACCTGTCCTTTTCGGGCACCATGTTAATTTAATGTGCACGCGAGTAATTCTGCAAAATACATATTTAAATTAATGAAAGTTTATGAGCTAGAGTGCCCCCTCGTATTAAATTGAGGTTAGGACAGAGTTACAACCTATTTATTTATTTGGTAATTGAAGACTTCTAGGTATTCACTTTTGTCTGTTTAAATTTATTATGTTCTAACAATTGTGAATGCTTCAATTGATGTGTAGAGTAGGCAGCGGTGGCATTGGGAAGCATTGGGTGGTTGTGTGTATTTAGATTACTTAGAAGAAATTATCATTTTTTATGGGCGTGTGTCTTATCATTAAAGCCATGGCACTAATATTTATTTAGGTGCGCCTATTTATTGAAGCACTCGACAAATATTTTGTATACGCTTTGGCGCACGGTTTAAATATTTCATTATGGGCATTGTATTTGGGCACAACCCACTCTGGGGCCACCCAACCACTTTATTCTTTATTTGGGCAAAAGCATACACAAAAGCCAAAAGCATGCTAATTGTAAATTGGGCTATTTTTTAGTTTTGAGATGAATAAATTTATAAATACATGCCTTGTGGAGGGCTCATACAAGGCATGGGGAGATTGTACCCAATTGGTCTCTTTTCTTCATGTTGTGCAAATCTTCTTTCTTGCTTTTTGAGATAAAGTAGAGCTCTTTTGTTGTTGGGGACCTTTCGGTCCTCGCCACATACGCATCCAACATCCGATTTGCGCACCAAGTTTTGAGTATATATGAGCTAGATTCAATAGTGTGGGAAAGAAAGCAATGAGTATGATGATTCATTTTTTTGCACTAAATCAACTGTTGTATAGTGGAATGAAGTTGATTTTATTTCATCATAAAAGATTTAGTTGATTTAGTGCATAAAATTGGTGGAGTGCATTATTGGTTTCCAGTATCACTTTGTTCAAGTTCTCGTAATCCAGACAATCCTTTAGCAGATACATAAAAGCATACTTCTCCTCAATCCAATCTAAGTGTGTAACACAAGTAAAGTAATGTCACCCCCTCTAGCTTTGCAATTGGCAATCAAATCCTTAGCATACCCCCTTTTTTTTAATTTATGGAAAACACCTTTCAAAATCTCGAACAACCATAAGAAGATATTTCTGCTTGATATCTTCTTTGCACTCTTTTCTACCATCTACATCCACTTTTTTCATCTTTGTTTGCTATAATATTTTCTTGTGCTCGTAAAGTATCAGATAAGACATAAGTATCTTGAAAACGCTCTTCTAACATATAATCTACATCCACAAACTCTGCATCATCAAATTCTTCTACATCCTATATATAAACAATCTCAATCAAAGTATGATTCACATTCTTTATCAAAGCAATCTACCCTTGCTCTTCTTGCTTCTCTTTCCACTCTTCATATTCTTCTCTTGACTCTTTCTACTCCTACTTTTTCTCTTCTCATTCTTCTCTTCACTATTCCTCATGAGGCTTAGCAACCTCTTCATGAAAAACATCAATGGCTAGCATATTCTCCTCAAGAAAACCGTCCTTCTTTCTCACTAGATCAACCATTTCCTCTGTTGTCAAATAAAACTTTTTTTGCTGCAAATAATCATCACTCAACTCTTTTGACTGCATAACCTTAGCTATCTTCCATGTTTGTTGAAAGAAATTAGTAGACCATTCTTTTCACTAATCTGAATAAATCTTCAACTCCTTTGACTAAAGTAAACTAGCCCCCTATAATACATTTGTTTAAAATAATTTAGCATTCTTCCCTTTTTATTGTATTAAGAGAAACCTTAATTCCTTTTGCTAAACTAAATTATCTTTTGACCCTTTTGGCTGAAATACATCAGCCCTCTACAACTCATTTGGTTGAAATAATTTACTCATCTTTTATTTTTTCTTAAATAAACCAATTGAAAACTCTTTTTGCTAAGAAAACTTAGCATCCAAATCTTTTTTATGTATAGAATTAGCAATATCATCATAGATATCTAGGGATAACACTTGCAAAAAACTAGAACCTCTCTATAACACATTCTGTAAACCATAGTTTCTCAATTCTTTCTCTTTCCTATAAACACACTAATTGTTAGAGGACCACAGTTTTGTCATCTTCACTTCTAGCTTCCTTTTCTCCATCTATGAACCATATGCTCCTACAGCTACAACTGCATAAGCTACTGGAATAAACAAATCTTCTAAATGTTTCCTTGTACTTCATTTTCCAACGTTTGTAGCAATGGGCATTCCTATCTTGCTTGTCATCTCGTTTTCGAGTTGTGTGAGAGTGTTTTCCTCTATCATCGCTCGTGAAGCAACATTTGAGTCCATCGCATGAACTTTCTTAGTACATTCAAAGCAAGAGAATCTATGGGATTTGTGCTAGTATGGTCTTTATCTTTCAAAAAGGTCTATGATATCATGAGCAATAATGTATATATATCAATTATAGATCTTTTTCCTACAAAAACATTGTAGGGTTAATTAATAGAAACCTAGGAAGAATGGGTTGTACTTTTGTTGAGTGAGATATTTTTAACTTCTAGGGTGCTCAATGTCTAATTGGTTATTTCACTATACCAAATGCTTCGCATGGCTTGTTTATTGCATAGGATCTACATGCCATGTCCCACATAAGTCAAATGTCACATTGATATATATTTTTTTTCCTATATCCTTTTGGGGTGCATGGCATCAACTTGCTCAATACATTTAGAGTATGAGTATTTATTGACTTTGTGCCAATATGGCCTCTCTATGAATGAAGTCTTAGACATCATGAGAATAAAGTTTATATATTCATGGCATACCCTTTTCCCAAGAAAGCATAGCATTCTTAATTAATAGTAGTCTAGGAAGAAGTGGAAGAAGAAATTTTACTTTTATAGAGTGTGCAAATGGTTATGATCCTAGATATTGACTCACTATGTCTCTACCCTAGGGAGTCCACCTTATTAAACATGTAAACTACCACATTCAAGCCATCAATATATCATAATATGCTAGGGATATGTTAATAGTGAGCTATGAGTGATGAAGACCTCTAAGAACTCCTATGGATTGAGAAATTATAAATGAAAATGACGTTTTTAACTCATTGTATTGATATGTTATTAGTTAGAAAAAGGATCTTTTTGTCATCATAAAAAAGGATATTATAAATTATGTATATTGTGATTTTTTACTAGTGTTAACTGCACTTGGTAATCAAATGCTTACTGTGTATTTATTTTTAAACAATGCAAGAATTATATTATGTAAAACAAATGAATCATAACTTATTAAATTTTTTTACACATTGGAGTTGTAAGAAGAATAGAGATTGTACACACACAAATAGAGAGAGAGAGAGAGAGAGAGAGAGAGAGAGAGAGAGAGAGAGAGAGAGAGAGAGAGAGAGAGAGAGAGAGAGAGAGAGAGAGAGAGAGAATGCTATATTTGTGGTACCTCTATTAGCTCTCTTGAGAGAAGCAGCTTGTTGCCTTATGACTAATGTATAATATCCCTATAATATCAATACAATGAGCCTTATTTATGCTTTAAAAAAGAGACTTTTGAGTAACAAACCCACCATCCTTTATTGAGAAGCATCTTCCACTTGACAAAAGAAGGAGAGAATGTGTAAGGTATAATACATGTGAGTTAATGGCCAATGCACCTTTAAGAGAGGGACAAAAGAAGGAGAGAATGCATAAGATATAATATATGTGAGTTACTATCACCCAATGACCATAAACTCTTTGCAATGTGTAAATGTTTTGGAGGCAGACTCTTGGTGAGAAAGTCTCCAATATTATCATTAGTATAAACTTTGATGAGCCCACCTTTTTTATCCTCCTCAATCACCTAATAAATGAAGTGATACCACATTTTTATATGGTTTTTTCTTGCATGAAACACATAATTATTTGCCAACATGATGGCACTCTGACTACCACTGTGCAACAATTGCATGTTTTCACTGAACCCCAAGTCTCCCACTTAGACAAGTAAGCTATATGGCTCCAATGGTAGATAATGGCACATATTTTGGCAAGTGAGACATCCATTAAATTTCATCACCGTATAAGGTAAAAACATATCGTATGGTTGACTTTCTATTGTCAATATTTCTTGCGTAATTTGAAACATTGTATCCAAGTACATAACTACTACTTCTCCCAAAGCATATGCACATATCACTTATACCACTCAAGAACCTCAAGATGCCTTTCAATGCTTCTCAATGAGTCTTCCTAGGATTGTATGTATACGTGCTCACTATTTCCACTACAAAGGCAAATGTCCAAGTGAGTGGCAATCCTAGCATATAGACTACCCACACACTATGAATATGGAACATTATCCATTTCAATCCTCCTCTCATTAGATTTGGGACAATCATTAGCAAAGTAAGTTTCACATATGGAGGTAGTGGGTTACTAGTTACCTTCCCCTCCTCCGTATTGAAGTATTACAACATTTAACACTATATTATGGAGTTTAGAAATTTTCAAATACTTTGGGATTTTATAGGCTGGTCAATATTTGGTAACATGGTCCAATTGTTATCCCCTTCCTTTAAGGTGAGACTTATTCTAGATACTATATAGATGATAGTACCAAATTCCACCTCGAAAAAAGGGATTAAGACTTAGCCACATGGTCAAATCTTTATTTCTAATTTGAGAATGAAACTTTGGAGATTCTCAAGCTCTCTAATATAGTGTTACTTTGCTGACATAATCCTTTTAGGACAGATAGAACATTCTGTTTATCATATCCCTGGCTATACAAATGCCAAGAATGTGATTGCATATCCCAAAAGATTCATTTGAAAGGTTTCCATTAACCTTTTTCTTTCTTGGGAATTAAGACGCTAATTAGAGAAATGCCATTTTACATGTAGCCCCCTAACCAATTATCCAATTTACACGTCTAATTGCTAGGCATGGCTTAGAAGATTGAGAGCATCAATCAAATTAAACTTGTTTTTCCTAGCTATCACCATATCATTAACATAACAAATAAATACTATTAAGATGCCATCTTTAGCTTTTCTAGTATATAAGAAATTGTCTGTCTCACTTCTTTTATATCGATGAGACTATATAAAGGTAATTTATTTTTTACCACTCTCGTGGGACTTGCTTTAGTCCATAGAGACTTCTTTTTAGCTTGTAGACACTTTTCTTTGCCATGTTCTACAAAAACCTCAAACTATTCATTTGGATCTCATCATGAAGGTCACCATGCAGAAATTTTATCTTGACATCCAATTGTACACGGTCCATTTCAACCTTAGTCACCAAGGCAAGCATAGTACAAAGAGTAGTTAATTTCACTACAAAAGAATTGATTTTAGCAAAGTCCACACCTTTCTCTTACATAGAACATTTGCTTGTTAAACTTGCCTTGTACTTTGGTTTAGCATCAACTATAGTCTTCAACTTATAGATCCACATAGATGGCAAAGCATGGCCACCCTTTGGCAAAGGAATCGACTCCAAAGTTTGATTCTTTGTAATGGAATCCATTTTAAACTACAAGGGAATGGGGCAATAGCAATGGCCATGTGCGACACAAAAAAGCAGTGTCACTAAAAGCTTTATTATTTGCGTGGCTATTAGCATCGCTATGTCTATTAGTGACACGAATAATGATACTAATATAGTGATGTTACAAATAACAATACACATAGCGATGCAAATAGCAACGCTAATAGCGACGCTAGTTTGAGAAAAAAGTTTCGAAAACCTGAGCATAACATTTGCCAAGAAAACATTTGTGAGAAAGAATGAAAGAGAGAGTGAGAGAGCTTAAAGCTTTGAGAGGGAGAGGGAGAGGAAGGGGGAGAGAGAGAGAGCGGAAGCTCATCACCACCATCGCCACCGCTATTAGAAGATAGGCATAGGAACCCACTATAAGCAAGGGAGTATGAGGGCAGATGGGTGTGAATAGCCTTAGGGGCAGGGGAAACCCTGACCCTAGCTTGGAAGAGGCTATATAAATAGCCTATGGGTCACTATCAAGTGTGAGATAGAGTGTACCCAAGTTGTACCTTGAGCAACTTATTAAACAAGAATTTGTTCTTGTACTTTGAGCCTCTTTCTCCCTCTTGTGCATGCATTCAAATGCTACAACTCTATTTTCTAACATGGTATCAAAGCCTCCTCTAATCCCCTTAGCTTCCTATACCCTAAGCCTCACTAAGTGCATAAGATAGTCCATCATCTTCATCTGTTACCTCTTGCCTCCATAGCCAAACCAGACCGACCTCTGATAGAGGACTTGGGGAGGACAAAGGAGGCCATTTCAGCTCATGGTTCCTTTTGAGGAACTTTTCAACAACTCACGGCGATTCAGCCTGGCACAACAAAGACTGACATTAGTGGATGTGGTGGATGACATTGCAGAAATCGCAGATCTGGCGCAATTTTTGCAGCGACCTGATTCAAGCTCAAGTTCATCTGGTACAGGGTGCAATAATGCCGATTACCTTAGGGCTATTGTAGTCCCTACAGAGGACTATACTCATCTAAGAGGGTTTGTACTCATTTATCTCCTACAACCTGCAATGATCAAAACCCTAACTGTGGGTCTCTAGCAGGCATAGCCAGGAGCTTCAAGCTTCATCCATTTTCAATTTTTTTCAATGTTTGGTCATCAACAGTGATTTTAGGCACTGAGTCAACTCTTAAAGAGTTTATTATTAATCTGGGAATCTCATTTCAGAAGTTCCTCTACTCAAAGAGTCAACATCAAGCTCATTAAGACCGACGTTTACCATCTCTAGCAACATGAGCTACAGATGAGTGCTTGTAAGCACTAAGGCACTTTTTTTAAATCATCATTTCTGCTAATACCTACACAATTTGAATGCTTTTATCAGGAAATGAAAACAACTAAGTGCTCTACTTAAAATTGTAAGGCTATGTGTACAATTATAAACACATAGACCATCATACACTAGAAGTGTATTACATATCTTAAGTGACTTTGTTTCAAGTACAATGGTCAATGAAATCAAAAGGATATGTGTCATTGTAGTACTCTCCTCGGAATCATGAACAACAAGCATTGAGATCATAGACCAACCTTGTCCAACACAAGCTTCATCCACTAAGCCATACCACAAGGACGAGCTTGAAGTCCAGTCTAGGTTTACTTCATTAAAACCCTAAAAGACTATTAAACCTCGGAAGAAGATTGCACATAAGAAAGGACACCACAGTCATACCTTGAAATATTACATCTGTATGATTTTCAGCCTTTCTCTTCATTGCAACTTTGATTTCAAATTGTCTGATTTTCTTCCACATTCAGTGGAAAATTTGTAAGGGACTAGACACTACCCTTGTCCTAACAAGTGGTAAGACCTTCCCAATGGCCACAACATATGCTGATGTCTTTCCTCAAATTTGAAAGTTTGATGGCAAAGATTTCCACCCATGGCATGTACTTATAAAGTACAAAATGATGGAGAGAGGGTATTGGCCTCTCATTCAAGGCACGAGAGTTGTAAGCTCTGCAAATCTGGTTGATATAGAGAATGACCAACATGCCCAAGCAATTATAATGTCACAATTAGATGAGTCCCTGATTCATCATGTTGATCAACTAAACATTGCTAAAGAAAATGGGATGAGCTTGAAAAGCTCTATGGAGCCACTGGTAAAAATACTAAAATCTTCCTTAAAATTGAATTCTTTAGCTTGGAATATAGATCAAGAGAAGATTTGGGAAAGTTCATCTCTCACATGAAGGGACTTATGGCACAGCTTGCCTCTGTACAAGCTCCAATACATGAAGAAGATGCTATTGCTATTATCCTAAAAGCTGTAAAATAGGTGTTTCCTACTCTTGTAACCACTCTCACCAACATTCCAGATCCTACATTGGCAAGTACCATTCAATCCTGTTTGGATGAAGAAAAGAGGAGCCACAAAAAAATTAGCAACAGTGAGGCATCTTCAACTTCCCGTGATCAAGTATTGGTACATACAACTCTCACTAGATGTTCTTTTTGTAAGAAAAAAGCACATCTTTTAAACAACTATTGGAAGAAGTATATTGAGAAAATGAAATGTAACAAATGCAAGAAGATAGGGCATATCACTAGTAAATACCCCAACACTCCTGATATACCCAAAGAATTGGTGGCCAACTATGCCTCCAATCCATCTGAAGATTGACTGTTTTGACTCTTTAAATTATCTACCTAAAACACTCTTGTAAGCCTAATTTATAAAGGCATCCCAAGAAGGGGGGGACATCTTACATGCCTTGTAATCTAGTGCAACCCTAGCATTGAGGGGGGGTGTTAGAAGATAGGCATAGGAACCCACTATAAGTAAGGGAGTATGAGGGTATATGGGTGTGAATAGCCTTAGGTGCAGGGGAAACCCTAACCCTGGCTTGGCAGAGGCTATATAAATAGCCAATGGGTCACTATCAAGTGTGAGATAGAGTCTACCCAAGTTGTACCTTGAGCAACTTATTAAACAAGAATTTGTTCTTGTACTTTGAGCCTCTTTCTCCCTCTTGTGCACACATTCCAATGCTGCAACTCTATTTTCTAATAATCAATGCCACTAAACACGAAGAAGAAAGAGAAGCATGCAATGGAGAAGGGAGGGAAGGTGCAGAGAGAAGGTACAAAGGGTTTCATATTCAAGCCTTTTGAGGTAGGTACATTACCTCTTCTTGCTTTATTTTTGTGTTCTCTTCTTTTCATTTTTTATTTTTCTTTGCAAAGAGAGGGAGGGAGGGAGGGAGGGAGAGAGAAGAAGGAAGGGAGAGGAAGAGAGAAAGAGGGAGAGAAAGTGGAGAATGGAGACAAAGAGAAAGAGGAAGAGAGAAATGAGAGATGAAGGGAGGGAGAGAGGAGGATAAGTGAGAGAAACAACAAGAGAGAGAAAACAAAGAAATGAAAATAGAGAGAGAAAGAGAGGGGGAGAGAAATAGAGAGAGGGAGAGGGAAGGAAGAGAGGAGGAGGAGGTAGAAAAGAAGGGTGAGGTAAAGAGAGGAAGATGAGTGAAAATAAATCATTTGAGCATGGGAAATCATTTGACTTGACAGGTTATACAGATGCTGATTGGGCTAGTTGTGTGTATGTGTTGACAGGAGATCAACCAGTGGTTATGCTTTCGGTTTGGGCAACAACATGATTAGCTAGAGTATTAAGAAATAGCCCACCATTGCTTTATCTAGTATATAGAGACATAATACAGGGGTGCAGCCTTAGCAACATGCAAAGAAGTTTGGCTTGTCAAACTACTAGATAATCCTCTTCTCTCTCCACTTTTGCGATCTCTTTTTGCCGTTTTTATATTATCTACAAAGATATACTCAAATTCCTTCTCTCTCCTCATTCAAGAAGTCTTTTTCAACCAAATTTTATATTCAAAAAGAGTAAGTTACGGGAGTGTGGTGCTTCATTTTCAATGCAAAATGATTAGTACATATGAGGTAATTGATTTTTTAATCAAGAACAAGGAAAATGAAAATTTGGAAGTTCCTTTTAAGATATTTTGGAGATTTTTTATATTCTATCTTTTGGTCAAAAAACAAACCAACTGGTCAAATTTCGTGTTTTTTGGAAATGTTTTTGGAGGTAAAATAGAAATGTCTAAAATATGAAAATTCTTGGACATCCCTACCCTCTGAGCTATTTTCCCCCATATCTATACTCTCTCATGGCTCTATTGTGACCTCTTCTCGGTGTTTATGCAACCTTCATTAACAAAGTGAAATACTTACACCCTCCTTTCCCTTGGCACCTTTGTGTGCCTCTCCATGCATCTTCACTCTACCTCCTATGACAACCAAGTAGTCTCACTGTTTCTATTAATAGTAAAATGAATACAGGAAAGAAGGAGTTGCATATTGAGGTAGAGATTGAATACGCCCCATTATTCAAAAGAACCCAGTGTACTAGTGTTAGCCCTCAAGTTTTGCAAAGTCACATGCAAATGGGATTGAAACATGTGGATTTATGGGTTGATGGAGAAATCTATCCAATTAACCCCTTAAACAATAGGCCTCCAACATTCTCAGGAATCACAAATTTGCTGAAGTATGTGTGCGAGGTGAAAATGGGTAACCTCGCTTACACTAGGTGGCTCAATGATCATGCGTTCAAAGTATTTACAACTTGCCAAGCAACCCTAAAAAATTGCCATGATGTGATTACTGCACATCAACTTCATATACAACAACTCATAAGACACGTGGTATAGCTTAATAACACTATAATTCAACAAAATAATAAAATTATTTCAATGCAAGTCACTATCCATGACATTGGTATCTAATATGAGGAGGCAAAGGCACAATTGGAGGACTTGAGAAATATCAACAACAAGCTAAGATAGGAGCGCAAACAAAAGAAGAAGCCAATCAATGAGTTAATTGTGAATAGCGACTAGTGGAAGCGATGTATCAAAGCATGTAAGGTAGCTCAAAAAGAGAACCTAGGTGAGGGTAAGATTGGATCGTGTATTAGTAGATTGTTGAAGGGAAGTACATTGGAAAATGCTTTGAGCAATCCTAACTTTAAGGTTGTGAAGCAAAAGGTTGAAGGGAAGTACATTGGAAAATGCTTTGAGCAATCCTAACTTTAAGGTTGTGAAGGAAAAGGTGATTGAGTGCACATTAAAAGATGTGTCAAATGAGTTCTCAACTGTGGATTCACAATCTATTTGTGACAAGGCCGGTATTAGCACAACAACTTACTCAAAAATATTCAAAGGTTTGAAGGCTGGGTTTGGTCATGTGCTGAAGAGAAATAGAATTGTGCCTCTCCCTAAAACTTCAAAGTTAATAAAGGCTAGATAGCAACTTAATACAAAGGTTTTGAAGATGATAGCAGATCCCATGCATGTTCAATGAGTGGAAACACTAAGGTTGGGACCAAAAATGCATATGAGGTGAAGTTCACCAAACTCAACAATTACTATTTAGATTTGTACAAGGTGCAGTCACCAATGGTGATGCACTACAATATGTCTATTGAGGAATGTAACGGTAAATTGCAGTTTGTTATAAAATTAGATGAAAGCGAGGACATCAGAGAAGTAAAGTTGAAAGAGTTAGTGTAACTTTGATGAATAGAGCTTTACAATTCCACAAGAACAACCCAAGGAACTTTAGTGTTTAATTAGAGCACCATGTGTGGTATCTCGCTACAATTGAAATTCCTAAGGAAAAATTTGAGGTGCTGTAGGTGTTCTTTATGCACACAAGTATTCCAATCATCATCTATTGTCAAGAACATGGTGATATGCTCTTAGTTGAAGGGTATGGTTAATACTTGGTTGGATGGCATCTTGCAGAAGACTTGAAAACTTTAAAATGCATGTATGGAATCTCCAATGGTGCAAATACAAAGAACCCATGCCTATATTTCTTAATGGAGAGGGTGGAAGGAAAGGATAGAAAGAAGAACTGGCAAAGGGTGACATGTGTTGCACTAACGCGCTATAGAGAGGATCCCACTTGGAAGCCCATCTTCAACATTCCATTGGATCGTATTCACATTTGTTCATTGCATGCTTTTGTCAGAATCATGGAGAAACTTGTATATGAATACATTTGCTTTGCTTCTAGGATACAATCAGAAAAAGAAGCCATTGCAACATGTAAGAATGTGGAGCAAGTGCTATCAGAAATTGGGCTACACAAGCATCAAGTGACGATTGAAAAAGATGAGAAGAGATCAAGAAAATCTGGTAATTTGCCAAAAAAACCTTCCTTTGGAGAAGCAAAGGCTATGAATTTTCTCTCAACACCCATCAATGAGGAAGGGAATGTCATGGTTCATAGGTTGCAGGACTATGATGGGTGGAAAAAGTTACATTTTGCAGTTCCTGATCGAAGTAATGGAGGAAAAACAAGGTTGACCAAAGCTAAGGTTTAGATAAGTCTTAACATATTGACTCCCTTACATCACAAGATGGTGTTTAGCAATGAAGATAAGCAAAAATTTATCAATGACGTACATAGCTTCTATGAAAACATGGTGGAAGCATGGGGCAAAAGCTCTACACACATAACATGGTGCATACTAAGTTAATATTTTAAAATTGTATGAATTGTGTAAACTATTGGGCATAGTTTTACTCATGTGTGATATGTGTCTTTGTAGCATATCCTTAAGGCACATGGGCCATACTTTACAAAAAAGGGAAGCGTTTGAATTTGGTCCACACAAGGGATGGAAATTTCACATTGGATAGTGCATGGTGCATACCAAAGAAAATATGATCATGGTGGAGGGATGAATGGTAGCAATCCAATGATCCAATTGCTATCTTGGTGGTGTAGGATTATATTAGAAGATGAAGTTAAACTCTCACAAAAGAGAGCAAATGAAAGTGCTGATGAATTGGTTCCAGACATGATGGAATCACCTTGTGTCACTAAAAGAGTGCGTTATGAAGCCTCAAGTTCCAAAGAAACCATGCCAAGTGGCTAGAAACAATGCTTCGACAAGGAAAAACAAATGGGTTCGATGAGAGTTAAGCTAGTAAGATGAACAATGTTTTCAGTGTGAATGCAATTCATAGTTTAAGAGATAAAGAGAGAGTGTGCATCTATGTGAATGAGGCTTATAGTTTAGGGTTATATAAAAGAGGGTTTCACATTCTATATTATTCATTAAGTTCTCAAATCTCTTGTGCAGGAAAGATGGCGAGGTCTAAGGTAGTTGCAAATAAGATTTTTCTCAAAGCCCCATATCATGTTCAATCCCTTAGAGCATCTACTAGCTCAAATGAACCCCCTTCTCAACCTAATCCACCTTCCTCAAGCCGTCCTCACAAGGGTCCTCCTCAGCATCCCCACAAGAAATGCAAGTGGAAGCCAGGTACAGTGGCCTTGAGAGAAATTAGGAGGTATCAATGCTCTTTTGATCTCATCATTCCGAAGGTGAGATTCTTGAGACTTATTCGCAAGATTGTGTAAGACCTCTATCGCACAAAAAGTAGGAGGTGGTTTTTGGCACAAGGTCAGGATAGACGTGATCACTTCACAAAAGAATGTATTCATGATCTATAGTGTGTTGCAATGGCCTTTTTACTTGACTTGATGACTGATGCTCAACGTTGTGCAATACATGTAAAGCACATCACTGCAACTCCCAAGGACTTCCAACTTATAAGAAATCTTCAAGCAATGAAGGATGCATTCGTTCCAATGGAATGAACACAGTTGTAATGTTATCTTTTTTGGCATAGTGTTATCCTTATGCATTGGACATATGACTATGTCCTAGTGCAAAATTATTATATGCATCCTTAAAATATGAATTAAATTTTTAATCTTGTCCTTTTCTCTTAACTTTGACTGTGCATCTTCGCTGTATTTTCAATTCTTACTTACAGTTTTTATTAGCACTATCAATTTCAATAGGAAAAGCATGCAAAAATTTGCCATTTCTTGTTGCAGACTTTACTCCTGATGCCTCTGTATAGTTTGGGCTCTTGGCCACCTAGTGAGTGAGGTGTAAAGTTACGTTCCATTTTGATAAAAGGTTATGGATTTATGATCACACAATGGACAATGCGTATGAAGCTATATTAACCCAGTTTTGGGGTTTAAATTGGGTTAAAAGTTCATTCTTCTTCTCATTTTCACATCTTACTTTCTTTCCTTTCTCTATTCTCACACTCCCAATCTCTTCTCTTCTCCACCTTACCCTCCTCGAGCTTGCATGGCATGCACTAAGCAAGCATGTCACCGTTTCGGCCCCGGGAAGACCTCACGCCAAGGTTCGCCACCTAGAGCACAAGGTGTAGCCTTGTAATGAAAGAGACCTAACTGTCCTAACTAAGGGGAAGGAGAGAGAGAAGGACTACAGGAAAAGAGGGAGAGGAGAGAGAAAGGAAAGAAGAAGAGGGAGAAAGAGGGAAAAAGGAAGAAGAAGAGGAAGAAGAAGAAGCCATGGAAGCTTGAGAAGGTGAAAAGAGTGTCTCTTGATAATTTCTGTGATGCCTCAAAATACCCTCTTATACCTTATATACTGTTAGTGTGATTGGTATGTTCCCATGCTATGTTCCCGTGATCCCTGTTCATTACAAATCATCCCGTCTCATAAAGTTTTTGTCCTAAAAAACAAGGGATGTAGTCATGGACTGTAAGGGTGTGCTATAGGAAATCAGCCATAACTTTGTGTGAGAAACTACGAATGGGACAGTTGAGGTGTCGTTACGGAGCCCATGAGATGTACTTTCAGCCCATGTGGGTGGGGCAGGGCTGCAATTAGGTCAGGACCAAAACTATTACATAATAGAGGGCTGTCCAGGAGTTACTAGTGTGTTGTCCCAGATGTTACGGCTAGAGAAAAATAGCCATAACTTCCACTACGGAACTTGGATCAGGGCAAGTAAGGTGTTGGCACAGAGCCCTCAAGGTTTACTTTCAGTCCATGTATGGAGGATGGGGCTGAAAATGGACCAGGACCAAAACTGCTACAAAACAGGTGGCTGTCCAGATGTAGACTGCATCCCAAAATAGGTGTCATGGTTAAGTTCCAACGAATACGGCCTCCTTGAGGTGTGGAAATTCATCCAAAATAGATGTTGGGTGCCAAGAGACTTCCTCTATTAGTAGGCCTTGCCATTTGATCAGGTATTCATGTTTGGAACGGGTGCGAAGTTGCTTTTCACATTGCCCAATGACTGCTTCAGGAATATACTGGATAAGGCCCTCCTCATCTATGGGTGGTAGCTCCTCTACATGATCTTTAGGAGTGCCAATGAAAGGTTTCAATTGGCTCACATGGAAGACATCATGGATCTTAGTAGTGGGAGGGAGTTGGAGACGGTAAGCCAAGTCCCTAACCTTCTTAATGATTTTGTAGGGCCCATAGTAATGGTGTGCCAACTTGTTGCAAGAACCATCCTTTAGTGTATCATAATGAGACTTGGGGACCTTGAGGAGTACCAATTCACCCTCTTAGGGGTCTTTTTTTTGCATCAGCATGGAGCTTCATGTGCTCTTGAGCCCTTTTGAGGTTTACCTTGCATTGTTGAAGTAAAGCTTGCATGCGGTCCAATTCTTCTTTTCCAAGGGGGTTGAGCTTTTCATTGAAGATCACGGTAGGAAGAGGCATCCGATAACCATACAATGCTTCGAAGGGAGAGACTTCAATGCTCGAATGAGTGGAGTTGTTGTAAGAAAATTCAGCCAAGTGCAGCCATACTTCCCAAGAATTTTGCATGTCATAACAAAAATGCCGCAAATAGGTTTCAAGCCACTTATTGACTCTCTCGGTTTGCCCATCCATTTGGGGATGATAGGCTGTAGAGGGAGTTAATTTGGTCCCCATGGAGCTGAAAATTGTTTGCCGAAATTGACTCATAAATTTGGTGTCCTGGTCATGTACTATGACGTGAGGTAAGCCATGCAACTTAAAAACATGCTCCATAAATTGAGTGGCAACTTGAGATGCTGTAAACTGGGATTTTCTAGGGATGAAATGGGTTGCTTTAGTGAGTCCGTCAACTACCACATATATGCTATCCCAACCCTTCTTGGTTGTAGGTAAACTAGTGATGAAATCCATGGTAATGTGGATCCATTTTCCTTCCGGGATAGGTAAGGGCTGCAACAATCCACCTGGTTTAAGAGTGCTATATTTATTTTGTTGACAAGGCACACATCTAGACACAAAGTCTTTAACATCCCGCCATAGGCTTTTCCAATGGAAGCTTTTTGAAACTCGGTCATATGTTTTGAAGAACCCTAAGTGGCCAGCAATCGGTGAAGAATGCATCTCTTCAAGGATCCTTTGGGTGAAAGCAGAGGCATGGGGAATCACAATATGGCCATGGATCCAAATGAGGCCGTTGTGGAGCTGATATTGGGAGTTGTCATCCATGACACCTTGCTGTAATTTCTGGAAAAGAGGGCTGAATTCAGCATCAAGCATGTATGCCTCTTGGAGCTTTTCAATCCAATCATGGTGGAGTTCAGTGATGGATGAAACCTTGCATGCCCACATGCGAGAGAGTGCATCAGCCACTACATTGTCCTTACCACGGGTGTGGGTAATCTCAAAGTCATAGTTTTGTAGGGTAGCCACCCATCTACGTTATTTGGGAGTGAGGTTGGGCTGAGTCAAGAAGTATTTGAGCACACGGTGGTCACTTTTCACCTGAAATCTGCTGCCATACAAGTAGTGATGCCACTTTTTGATAGCATGAATGAGTGCCAACATCTCCTGATCATAGACATGCAACTCTCTCTCTTTATCATCCAATTTTTGGCTTTCAAATGCTATTATCCCGTGTTCTTGCAATAAAACTGCACCAATACCCCGTCCACTAGCATCACACTAGATGGTAAAATCCTTTGAAAAGTCAGGGCATACGAGGATGGGGGCTGAAGTGACCAAGTCTTTCAGCTCTGCTGAAAACTACAGTCAGCCAATTCATCCCATAAGAAAGCCTCTTTTTTCAGCCTGTCTATTAATGGGGCTGCAATTGTGGCATAATGGCGAATAAATCTTCGATAAAAAGAGGAGAGGCCAAGAAAACCACACAAGGAGGTAGTGGTAGTGGGGGTGGGCCACTCCTGGACACATTGCACTTTTTTGAGATCAGCTTGGATGCCTTTTTCACTAACAATGTGTCCCAAGTACTCAACCCTGTTTGCATGAAGACACACTTGCTTTGTTTGGCAAATAGTCGGTGCTCTCTTAGTACATTAAAAATTTGCCTGACATGCTTCAGATGTTCATGAAGTGACTTGCTGTAAATGAGTATATCATCAAAGAATACCAACACAAACTGGAAAAGCCATGGCTGCAATATTTTGTTCATTAAGCTTTGAAATGTGGCAGGTGCATCAGTGAGCCCAAATGGAATGACAAGGAAATGGTATAAGCCATGGTCAGTCCGAAAGGCTGTTTTGACTTCATCACCCACCCTCATTCTGATTTGGTGGTAACCGGATCGCAAATCAATCTTGGTGAAGTAGCATGCTCCCTTGAGTTCA
Organism: Lygodium microphyllum; assembly: GCF_053477565.2. Lineage (NCBI taxonomy): Eukaryota > Viridiplantae > Streptophyta > Polypodiopsida > Schizaeales > Lygodiaceae > Lygodium > Lygodium microphyllum. The sequence goes on along the minus strand of NC_141148.1, from coordinate 123,425,577 downwards.
TCAAGAAAGTCATCAATTCGAGGGATGGGGTATCTATTTTTGACAGTGATCTTATTAAGATCATGGTAGTCAATGCACAACCGGAAGGATCTGTCCTGTTTCTTAACCAATAGAACTGGGGGGGAGGCATAAGGGGAAGAGCTAGGCTCTATGAATCGCATTTTAGTGAGCTCCTTGACTTACTTTTCTACTTCCTCTCTCTCACATTTAGAGAGTCGATATGGGGGTTTATTGATGGGCTTGGCATGGGGCTCCAAGTCAATCGGGTGATCCACCGATCTCTGAGGGGGAAGGGTAGTGGGGGGACTAAAATAGGTCCTCATATTCAGCCAAAAGCGCTTTTAGTGCTGCATTTTGCTTCCCCAAGGTGTGTTGGTCATCATTATCCTTATGCAAGTGCAAGACAAAGATTTGGGAGCGTTTTTTGAATTATTTTTTGAGTTGTCTTGCTGTTATAAGCTGAAAATATGCAATTTCTTTGATTCCCTCAAAGTGTACAAGCTGCCCATGCATCACAAATTCCATATACAGTTGAGAGAAGTCCATAGAGATTTTTCCCAACTTTTGAAGCCAATCACATCCCAAAACAACATCCATGGGGCCCATATCAAGGGTAATTAAGTCCACCTTTGCTGTGTAATTTTCGGCCAGCATAAGAGACACTTATGTGCATACATGGGAGCTCACTTCCTCATTTCCATTGGCCACTTGAACCCGAAGAGGTTGCTGTAATTTAGTGGGAACACATGTTGGTGCACAGATTGGACGCCGTATGCGCGCGTAGTGAGCATCAGAAGGTCCCCAAGAAAAAAGAACTCTACTTTTTGCACAAAAAACAATGAAGAAGCTTGCACGACATGAACAAGAGACCAATTGGGTGCAATCTCCCCCCATGCCTTGTGTGAGCTCTCCACAAAGCATGTATTTTTTTATATTATTCATCTTCAAGCTAAAAAAAGCCCAATTTACAATTAGCACGCTTTAGCTTTTGTGTTTGGTTTTGTGCCACTAAAGAATTAAAGCTATTGGACGCCCAAGGAGTCAAGGGGTACCCAAATACAATGTCCAATACAAATATTTAAATCGTGCACCCATATGCATACAAAAATAATAAATAAATATCAAGTGCTTTGATAAATAAGCGTGTCAAAATATGGACGCCATGCCTAAGATATGCGCCCATAAAAAATTGATGATAATTTGAATACACGCTATCCTCCAATGCTTCCCAATGCCACCGCTGCTTGCTCTACACATCAACTGAAGCATTCACAATTGTTAGAAAAATAATACAATTAAACCGACAAAAGTGAATACCTAGCAGTCTTCAGCTACAAAAATAAGTTGGTTAGAAATCAATCCTAACCTTAATTTATTACGAGTGCGCACTCTAAACTCATAAATGTTTATTAATTTAAATATGTATTTTGCGAAATCACACGCTATGGAATCACCCACTTATACATTAAATTAACAAAACACCCGAAAAGGATATGCGTCCCCATCCATTTTTCACATAAAGAATCCACTTTTTGTATGAGCCTCGGTAATAAAATTTTACGGAATCCACCGCAAAACCTCACGGAATCCACCATGGAATATGCCTCCTGGCATCACATGTAAAATGGCCAAGAGTCGATTTACTCACAAAACTGTGCGTACTGCCACTATCTATGAGGATGTATACACTCTTGCCATCAATGTTACCATGTACTCGTAGGGTGTTCGGGCTCCTAGAGCCGGTCCATGCATCCATGGAGATCGAGCAAGCTGATATAGTGGTGAATGAGGGGTGCCAAGGGTCATTCCCAAGCATGTCATCAATGGGGTAGCCACCAGGGTCAAAAGGGAACCCGTCCGGTGAATCATAAAACTGATCGGTATCAAGATCCTCTTCATATTCATTTGTTTTCAGCAAGTGTCATCATGGGAGTGTTGTCATGCAAGTCCTCTTCTAACTTGTCACTATCTTTTAGCACATACATGCTGTTAAACTTGACAATGGTATTCTTAAAGGGGCATTTGGATGCATGATCAGTCATGTACTTATCCTCGCATTTAAAGCACGAGCCTTTGGCTTTTCTATCCTTGAGAACTTCAGGAGGAATGAATTTTTGACCGTTAGGACTGAAGCCATTCCTTGTCTTATTTTTAGCGTACTTTGGGTCACTGTTGGAGGGTGGTGCTGTCCAAAAACTGCCATATTTCCTTTTAGCATTAAAAGTGGGGTAAGTAGGGATTTTGGGGCTACCATTCCCTACATTGTTGCTGCGATAATTATTAGCATATGGGGATTTCCTAATAGGGTATCTTTGTTGTCCTGCAATGGGCTGCATGGCCTCATTGCAACGGTATTTCTGACCATAGCGTTCAACCAATTCTATGGCTGCAAACAGGGTGGCTGGCTTTTGAGCCATTACATCAGCTGAGAGATGTGCATCTAGCCCATAAATGTATTTATGCAATTTGGCCTCATCATTGACTGCTTCAACATACATGGATAGGTTCATAAATTGGTTGGTGTATTCCATCACGGTGAGATTTCGCTGATCAAACTGATACCATTGCCTAGCCAATCATTCTTTTTCCACCAAGGCGACAAAAACTTGGATCATAGGCATCTTCAACTCTTCCCAATCACGAAACTGCTGATTTTCTCTTTGAACGAATCTCCACCATGTGTGGGCAAAACCTTCTAAATGAAGGGAGGAAAAAATAATCTTTGCCTTATCAGTATGGGGATAGATGAGAAAATAGGCTTCCAATTTAGAGGTCCATTCCTCTAGTTCACCTGGGGATGAGGATTGCCCATTGAATTTAGTAAACACAATCTTGTCACGCAGATCATCTCGGCCTTGCTGCCCATGAATGCCATGTACTACATGCTGCCCATACATGCCTTGCTGTCCAATCCCTGGCTGTCCAAAATTTCCATGGGAGCCATGCTGCCCTTGCCTTACATGAGGACGAAATTGGCCATTAGGACCTTGCTGTCCAAAATGTCCATGCTGCCCATTACCATATGCATGCTGCCCATTGCCATATGCATGCTGCCCATTGCCATATGCATGCTACCCATTGCCATGTGCATGCTGCCCATGTACTCTGTGCATTCCATGCTGCCCAAGATTTGCTTTGGAGCCATTCCCCTGAGTGTGAAAATAGCTTTCATTACGGGGGAGTTGGGGTGCCAAGGATGGGATTGAAGGATTCATAATGGGGGAGGGAAAGAGAGGCTCATCATGTCGAGTGCAAGGCTCACCCATCTCGTAAGCGCTATGGGGAATGCCATGGGTAACACCGAGACCTTGTGGGCTATGCCCGGTCTCCAAGGGGGGAGGGCGGTTAGCCTCACGAGGAGGGACATACTCCTTGAGTCGATCCGAGGGGGGGGCAATGGCGGGGATGAGGGCACCCATGCACTCTATGAGTAAGTCCATCTTGGCCATCATCTCGGAATGGCGGTGATCTTGGCGGGTTTCCATCTCCCTGTGGCGTTGCTCCATCTCTCGATGTCGTTCAGCATGATGGGTCTCATGTTGGCATAAGGTTTGGTTGAGCAGAGATAAGCGGTCTATCTCGGGGACACCCTCTTCAAACATGTCTTCACAATCCTCTTGGCCTGAGCTAGGATCATTCATTGAGGCATGGGAGTCCCTTATTTCACGCTGAAAGTCCTCTTGGGCCTTTGCTTTACCCTTGTGGCCTGCCATCCCAAGTGCAGTCCACCAGACCCCTTGTTACAGAAATGACGATATCTTGAGCTAGAAAGCTCCAATTGCCAAAATTTTTGATTCAAATGAAAGCCCTCAATCCCTCTACTAGGCTATGTAAAAATATCTCTCACAATAAATGATCAGGGATTTGCTGTAATCACTTTTTGTGGGCTGACTGTGTAAGACTGCTGTCTATCCCACAGTACCTCTGGGCACAAAAATGAGTGTATCTCCCAAACCGTAGGGCTGAATAGGGAGGTTTTTAGTTCAGATCAAAGGGCTTCTTCGAAAGAAGCTATAGAGCCTGCACTCAGTAACACAAGAAGGCTTTGTTGTAATCAACTTTTGTGGGCTGATTGTGTAGGACTGCTGCCTATCCCACACCACAATACCTC